>NW_008824447.1:406892-408651 GCF_000699105.1 Pygoscelis adeliae
CCGTGTTTGCAAATTGTCAGCCCTGGCTGCACACAGGAAAAGGTGTAGCCAATTTTCTGCCTTGGCTGGAGCTCTGGGTTACTAAAATCTCTGGGTGGAGGGACGTGACTTTGCCCCTTATGGAGCAATACTAGGAACGGGGATATTTCTAAGCGTGTTACAGCCAGCCTAGGCAGATGTGGGTGTAAGGGAAGGCTCGCTATGACCAGTACTCCTTTTTTCATTTTGGCAGTAGCTTTTTCGAACAAACAGAACGGGAAACAGTCCCAGAGGAGGCAAGATGGATGTAAAAGGGAAACTCTCATAGATACAATACAATATCTTTTTAATGTGCTTTAATTATTTTTGCTTCATTGTGCTTCTCTGTTTTCCTCCCACTGCTTTTCCTGCTAAGGAAAATTTATTTTAATACTCTTTCCTGAAAGTGGATAGAAGAGCAAACATTCTGAATAATGGCAGTATAATTCCCTGTTTTATAGGAGGTTCACATTTGGTTTCTCTTTTGGTTCTCAGTCCCTTCGTGTCGTTTCTTAAATTAAGACCCAAACTAGGTTCTCTATCTTGCTTGTATTATGGATTTTGTATTATGGATTTTAATTTCCTGGAGAACCCTCATGTTATCTTCTTAGGTTTCTTACCTTTTCTCTTGCCGTCTTCCTTATCTAACTCCTCCGGCCCTTTTTTAACTGTCCATTTACCTTTAGCTAACCCAGCCAAACACTTGATGTTGACTCATGCAGTTCTCCAAAAGGGATAAAGCTGCTTTAAGGGTTTTTTTCATTTCCCACGTTGGGCAAATTTAGGTCAGTTATAAGCTAGTTTTGGTTTTGTTTCTACTTACTTTCCAGCCTAAAATCCTTGATATCCCAACCTCTGATTTGCACAGTCTGTAAAAGGACACTTAAAAATAAAACCATTGTTTCCACTGACTTTAAAAGTGCCTGTCAGGATTGATTTTGACTACATGTATTGAGCCAAAAGTATAAGAAGATTCCCCTCAAAAACTGTGACGGGCTTGTGGTCTCTGGTGAGAGAAACGAGTTGTTTCCAAATGGGAAAAATAAATCAAAGAGGAAAAAAACGCTTTTGAGAGATGGAAAGGCTTGGGTTTTGGTGTTGGTTTTTTTTTTTCCCCCCACCAGAAACAACTTAAGCATTTGTCCATTCTGAGTTGAAAAGATCTAAAGCAATTTTGGTATTTAATTCGTTCTTGCCTTGCAAGTTTGAAACGGCCGAGGATAACGTGACCTGGTCGTGCTACTTTAAGGAGCTTTTTCTGACTGCGAAATCTAGAAACTGGGTCCTTCCACCGAAGGAGGGTAGGAGAGAAGAAAACAAAGACCCATGAAACAAGGCGGACCAATCTACCCCAGTCACCAGCCAAACTTCAGAAGAGTCATGAATTAAAGGAGCTTTTGGCAGCTGGCGGGGCCCTCAAGTGCCTGCGCACGCTGGGCATAGCGGGGACCGACTCCAGGTGGGCAAGCGGTGCCTCCACGCATCCTCTGCTAACAAATACCCGCATCTTTTTCGATATAAAAGCCTGCTACCGCGCAGACAACGGGCTTTCTGACTGCTCAGGCCTAGCGCATCAGAGGGATGGGATAGGACGCTCGCAGCCGCGGGGAACATCAGACCTGGCTTACGGGGCGGCGATGATTACAGCTGCGGCGGGGTGCCCTCGCCAGCAGCGCATCTAGAAGCACTGCCCCTGGAAGGGTGAAGGTGGGGGCTGTTGACACCAGCGGGCCTGCGGCGG
>NW_008824447.1:408784-409303 GCF_000699105.1 Pygoscelis adeliae
CGCTCGGGTGGCCGGGGAGAGACCGCTTCCACGGCTTTAAGGGACGAGCGCCCTTAAATAAATCAGTGGTGAAATTCAGGAGCCTGTGCCCCCGCCAGGCCGGGATGAGACGTGACTCTGGTGATGGCACCGCTGGAAAACAATGCGACCGACGAGACGTAAAGGTCTTTGGCTCTTCTGCCTGCGATCACCAACTCGATGCTTGTGTGTGTACAACGGAGTCTGAGCTTTAGAGGAGATTAAGGAACTGAAAGACGGCCGTGTTTCATTCCTGACACATACAACTGTGCAAAACCAGAAATGAAATGTGGAAAGGGAGATTGCACAAAACTGCACTGGGTGCTAAGGTTTGTTTCTGAGAAGTGCTGCTCCCTTGTTTGTTTTAGATGGAAAATAATTTTTATTTTAAGTTATCAAATGATGCAGCTTTTTCCAAAAGAGTTCTGTCTCTCCTTCTCACCGCGTATTGCAATGGAGTGAGTGGGGGGGGGCAGGGGGGGGTTGGTGCAGCAGAGATGA
>NW_008824447.1:409510-416336 GCF_000699105.1 Pygoscelis adeliae
TCGGGGGTTGCGTCTCAGCCCTGGTCCTTGCCTGAGCTGCGCTGCAGCTCTGCCTGTGCCTGGCCAGGTGCCCACTGATCCAGACCCTGCCCTGCTGGCTTTGCCTCGCACTGGCATCCTCGCTGTGGATGTGTCTGGGACTCACGGGACTCCTGGCTGCACTTGGTTAGGATCACCGGACCCGCTCTGCTCGCTGCCTTGAACAGGTACTATGGGGCTGCCCCGTGCCCATGAGGGTGCTGCTCTGGGCTGCTTGCTGTCACCCTCAGCTCCCGGCTCCCTTTCCTCTATGAAGCTGCCTGCTCTGGTGGCTCCCAGGCACTCTCTAGATCTTCAAGTTGTGCCATGAGGCTGTCAGTAGAAAAGTAATTTTGGACTTTGTTTATTTTGGTACACTGGGTGGGGAAAATCCACGTCCTTATATTTTTCTTGCTATTTACAGTCAATTCTGGTCCAGTACCTGACCGGCAGCTCAGTGCATTTCAGGTGGTATAAGGTAAAGACACTTTTTCCAGTCTCCCACTACCCGTCCTTAAACCAGTTTGGTTTAGGATGCTGTAGGCTGTGATCTGCCCTGAGTGCCAAGGATATGTTCCAGAGCCTGGGAGTCAGCATAGCATGGCAGGGTTTGAGTATTGTCCTCTTTTCTCCCAGCCTTTTCAATAAGACAGTAAGTAGAGTTTGCCTAAGAGCCACTGAGCCAAAAATCCCTCTAAGCAAGTTTTTCTTAATCCCTTTATTTTCTATAAGACAAAAAAAACCCACCACATGTTTAAGTTTCTGGATTAATAGTGAAATATGAGATAGGCGTAGACTGAAAAATCATATACAGCTGTCTCTGGAAAGTATTTTCACACTTGAATTATCGTTGGACTGGTAGCCTTTGGCATCAACTGTGCAGAATAAAGCCCAATATCTAATAAAACCAAAGACCGTCTTAAGGCATTGAGTTAGTACAAACCAACCACTGGTGTACCTCCTTCAGCACAACACTGTGGTGCAGCTGACCATACCCTTGACAACTCTAGGACCCTGCGGTGAAGCGGCTACACCCTGTGTTGAACTCGGGGCTCACTCCAACTGTAAGCAAAGCCTCGGGCTGGGGTGAAATGCAGCTTGGGAAGGGCCAGTGCAAACCCTGTAGGCCTGCATGGAAATCAAGTGGCATACAGATCCTTCACCAGACAGGTGAATTTATTCCCTCAGCAATTCTGTGGTTCTGGCAAACCAGAACACCTGGGGATATATACATATCTTCATATACACATCCCCATATACACATCTGGGGATGTATATGATGCACTACACTAGTGCTGCCACAAACGCCGAAGAGTATTTTCCTGACATCACTGAGCTGTTTCAGGTGCTTGTGTTATCTGCAACTGTATATTCCTTTTGTGCATACTTCTGCATATTTACATTTCACTGCTGTGGCCAGTAGGTTGAGGGAAGTGATTCTCCCCCGCTACTCTGCTCTCATGAGACCCCACCGGGAGCCCTGCGTCCAGCTCTGGGGTCCCCAGTACAAGAAAGACGTGGACCTGTTGGAGCGGGTCCAGAGGAGGGCCACAAAGATGGTCAGAGGCTGGAACACCTCTCCTGTGAAGAAAGGCTGAGAGAGTTGGGGTTGTTCAGCCTAGGGAAGACTCCAGGGAAACGTTTTTGCAGCCTTTCAATATATAAAGGGGGCTTATATGAAAGAGAGAGAGAGACTTTTTGCCAGGGCCTGTAGTGACAGGACAAGGGGCAACCGTTTTAAACTGAAAGAGGGTAGGTTTAGATTGGACATAAGGAAGACTTTTTTTATGATGAGGGTGGTGAGGCACTGGAACAGGTTGCGCAGAGAAGTTGCCCCATCCCTGGAAGTGTTCAAGGTCAGGTTGGCTGGCCCCGCGCGGGGGGGGGGGGGGGGGTTGGAGTAGATGATCTTTGAAGGTCCCTTCCAACCCAAACCATTCTGTGATTCCATTTAATGACTAATCACTTCATATGCATTGAAGGAGTTTCAGTAACTTCCTAAGTGTGTTCTTCACACACGTAGATGAAAAGATTTGCTTAGATGTCCAGCTGAGATGGATGCGCAGTTACCACAGCTCAGCTGGCAGAGGCGAACTCACTGGCTGTGGTGTACCTCAGCCCAAGGGAAAGTCTTAATTCCTCCTGTTTGCTACTGACATTTGAAGCGGTATGAACACATCCTTGTGTATGTATGCATAGGGTTTTTTTTTACTTTGTAAAATGGAAAACTTTCATGAGCTTCAGGTAGGAAATATGTACACTGTTCTTATACACTTGACTCACTGCAGCTAATAGTTGTGAAGGCAAAAATGTTTTCAAGTGGGAAGCATGGGACTGGAAACCACAAGCTGAATGAAACCATATGAATCAAGGGGCTCAGAGGCTGACGCAGTTGCAGTTACAGTCTGTGTTGGTTAGTTATCCTCACAGGCCAAATGGAATAAATTCCTTGATCAGGATTTCTCCAGAAGAGCGCTATTTTAGCAAGATTTCCAGTCAGAGAAAAACACTGTATCAGAATAAAAAGCACCCCAAAATAAGCGGAACTGCCATGCTTTGCACAGCTACTAGAGGGTGGGAAAAGCCTTGGTGGATAACACAGATGGCAGATCTGTAAGCCTCAATAATTAAAAGATTAAGAATTTATCATTTTGTGTCAAATTAGGATAATAATTCCCAAAGGAATATGTGGAATAAAATCCTTGACTTCCTGAGGAAGAAGCATGGTTTCTGAATTTTGGGATGTCCATTTTGTGCAGTCCTTTGGGACTTACTACCTTTTTTTTAACATTAACAATAAAAGCTGCTTTTTCCATTTAAGTTAAAACCAACCATCTGTGTGCATAAGGGTCTTTTCCTCTGAGTCAGAGATACTGGGTTTCCAATCTTCCTACTTCTCTGGCATTTGTTAGTCCATTAATCATAAGACTTAGCACTCCTGTAGTGCTGTAAATCTCTAAAACTCCCTGCTACCATGAAGGCCTTCATTCTGTAAATGAATTTAAGTGGGTGGATCGCTGGGCTTGGGCAGAGCCCCGCAGAAAACAGCAGGGCCTCCCAAAAATGTAAGTGGGCCTGAGGTCTGAGGTACAAGTCCCTCCCGGTAGCAGTGTTGTCCTCTACACTTTTTTCCAGCTGGAAACTCTAAGATGTAGGTGATGGCAAGGAAGAGCCTACATCTGTGACAACATTTGGAACCTCGGGTCGCTCAAGAGGGGAAAAGGAAGCCCTTACTGAGCATTATAACTTGCTTTACTGTCCTTTAAAACTGGATCTAAGGCTCTTTGTGAGGGTCATTTAATGACATTTTTTACCTAGATACAGACACAGAACGCTTGTAGCACCTTGTTCCCCATAAAAGTTGCTAAGGGGTTTCCCACTGAAATTATCTCAGCTTTGCTGAATACCTGAAAAAATCCTTGAAGGGGGATATGGGATTGAAATGAAATGTCTTTTTCCCCCCCAAATCAAATTGTTGTATTTTATCTCTTTGGACTAACGTCTGTTCAGACATACGTTTTCAATTACATTGACATATAACTGCCTTGCCTGGTGTTGCTTTGCTTCACGGGAGTTGTAGTTTAGGTCCCATTTTGTGCCCTGGTTTTGGTTCGCTGGAGAATAGCCCCTCCCCTCTGGCTGGGCTGGTCGGGAGATATATGAGGCTATATGCATAGCAATGCAGAAATGCAGTTCAGTAAAATACGTAGTTTTGCTTTGATGCAAAATATTTTATTCAATGAAAAATTGTCTTCAGCTCTCCATCCCAAGTTGGGAGAAAACAAGATACTGAAATAGCAGAATTTCCCACAACATAGAAGCTCTGTTTTTTCATTTGTCCCAATTCCCATTCTATGTCCAAAGGTGCTGTGCCTCGTTGCTGCTTCTTTTTTTGGTACAACATTAATTACATTTCATCTTCAGGGTGAAGAGGAATACGTACTCTGGAGACTAAGGGGTTTCTTTTGAGAAATGATGCTGGGTGTTTATATTCGTAAGTGTTCAAGACAAAAAGTCTCACTTTCAGAAGTGACTTAACAGCCTGCAGTGCCCAACGAACTGAAAACAGAAATTAGGGTCCTAATTAGTTATTAGGAGAAGACTTTCTAATTGACTTAATTAGTAGAATATCAGGTGTAAGTAAATTCTGTGCTGAAGTCTCAAACCTCTTGACAGATACAGTGAGAACTATTTGAATTTCAAAGCGACTTTCAAGTTATTTTAAACAGAAATTTGTGTGTCTGTATGTAAGGAGAATATTATATTTTAAATTTATTCATAACTGACAGCTCCTAGGATTGCCAGGTGTCACTGTTTCTCAGTGGGTTGTACAATTTTGGTGGGGTTTTGTTTTGTTTTCTTAAGAGGTGGTCAAAAAAAGAGACATGCAACAAGTTCTACTCACTGAATAGAGATGCTGAAAATGTTGAAGAGATTTTCTGAAAGCTGCCTGAGATTACCTTTATAATGGATTCTTTAGATAAAAAAAAATAAATCCAGGTTTTAAATAAGCATTGCTTTTATGGTTGAAGTAATTTATCCTCACATCTTATAGAAGCATGGCTCAATCCAGTTTTGGATATTAAAGAAATAAAGCTCAAAGATTCACTATTAAATATTTAAAATTCACTTCTTTGGATCAAGAGTGTCTAGAATTTGTCAGTAAGAACAATGCTATTAACCAAGTCAGGCTGCTAGTAGTTTTATAAAAATAATCATTTTATTCAGGTAATATTTACCGTGTACTGAATGCTGTCCACACACATGGGAGGACGCTTGGCCTTTCCTGAAAATCTTGCAGTCACTGGCAAAGAAAAGAGCATTTTATTTGCTGAAGGCTGAATAGGCCCTTCAAACATCTGCATGCTGTTAAACAACCCAGAAAATAATAATGGCTATAAAAATAAAGTAATGAGCTGTAGCTTCCTCCATACCTGGCTTTAAAGACACAGGCCCCTTTCCCCACAGTCACTGAGCCTTTTGTTTTTAAAGATCAACCTCTTCACTCTGGAGCTAGCAACAGACATTTTTGTACTTGTATCGCAGCAGAGAGGAAAGAGCAGCTTGCTAATAGCTCTTATTTGGACTGCAGTCACTGCAGCCTAAGATCTTCTATTGCATTTCTTCATCTCCGGAGGAGGAGGAACACCTGGTTCCCCGCATCCAAGCACAGTCCCAGCTGCTGCTTTCCTGCTCTGTCAATTGATGTTTCCATGCCGGTAGGACTGATAGCGACAGTTTTCTAATGACAGCATTTCCCCTAGTGCCTTATATGTTCTGCCTAGTAAACCTTTTGGGATAATAAGATGGTTTCAGCCCATTTGTGACAGAAGGGAGGATCGTATGGGGGACCCGAGGGGGAGGAAGGAAGCAAGAACCCAAATTGCTGCCTGTTTAATAGCCGGACAAAAAGCGTACACCATACAGCATTGTTTTATTTAGGTTCGGCACGGTGATTTCGATCACGCAGCTATCTTGCCACTATTGCACTGATGCAGTGTCAATGAGTGCTTACCCAGCACTGAAGTCCACCTGTACCACCTTCTGTAGCAACCAGCGATCCTTGACACAAAACCTTAGCAGATGAGACAAAAAGGAGGCATGGGATGCATTCACAGAGGTCACGCAGCATAGTGGAGACAGAAGCAGTACCATCTCCCTGAGTCTAGCATATTTTCTGTTACCTCTGCCACGGCTCCCTACAGCAGACCAGGGTTGATTACTGTGTGAATGAGGAAAGCTGCTGGAAGCTGCTGGACTGCTAGCCCTAATCACAGCCCAAGGGCTACATGACAAATAGCATCTTTTACTACTTTATTAGATACAGCGGCCAATAATTTGACAAGTAAAAATTGATTTTCCCCTTACAAACTCCATATGAGCAGCCTGGACATTAATGAACCATTACATTTCTCATCCCTTTCTCGTCGGAGAATTCACTGGGAATTTCTCCTTCTTCCCCCGCTGACAAACCAGCTCTAGCACTGCCCATCTGCAGCTTTAAAGATCTCTGTACCACTGCTAATGAGAACAAGGTAGTCAAATTCTAAATGGGGTGTAACTTAACTAAATTTTTTTCTCCTTCTTGATTTTTTCCTAAAGCCAGTGCTGTTATCTCCTGAGGACTTTAAGGGAACGTGCTGTGGTGACTCAATGCAGGACTAGCCTCAGCTGCCTGTTGTGCCCTCTGCTGGAGTTCAGGAACTGGAGGGAGGCTGGGAAGGTGAGCAGTAGTTTGGATGCTCCACTCGGGAGAGTGGGTTTTGTCTCACTCACGGAATTTCAAGGTAGAATCCCTGGGAATCAGCCGTGAAGCAGAAAGACGCTCAGGAGTTCTGGCTGATTTATAAAGAGGAGTTCTGGAGAACTCAGGGACACATCATCCCATTGTTGAGGAAGATGGGGAATTTTACAAGATGCATTTTATGCTCTGACAAAAGAGAACTTATAAAAGCATTGCTTAGGTGCTTGGACACAAAACACAGAAAGCCAAAGCTCAGCTTGACATAAAGCCTGCAATAGGCATTAAGGAAATGGCTGGTTATGTGCGTGAGGAGAGGGTGGTGGAGATACCTTGACTTTAGTGAGGCTTCCCTATGCTGTCTCCTACAGCATTCTCATTTGGAAGGTGAGGAAGTATGGGGTAAACAAAAGGGCTGCTAGGAAAATTGGCTGGATTGCCAGACTCAAAGGATAGTGATCAGCAGCTCATCACCTGACTCCTGGCTGGTAATGGGTAGCCCAGGAGTCAATATTGGGGCCAATACTGTTCAACACCTTTAGCAATGACCAGGAGGAGAACACAGAG
>NW_008824447.1:416369-419251 GCF_000699105.1 Pygoscelis adeliae
GGGAAAGTGGCAGAGACAAATGGCAGAGCCTCAATCGAGAGAGACCTCAATAACCTCAAGAAAAGGACCGACAAAGACCTGTTGCGAGACTTCAGTAAGGACTCATGTGAAATTCCACACAGGGGCAGAATTACCCTACGTATCAGCAACTGGCTGAGCAGCAATTCTGATGAAAAGGACCTGGGGGTTATGGTGGATGCCCGGCTGAATATGAGCTGACAGGGTGCTCTCACTGCAAGCAAGTCAAACTGAACAGTAGATCACATTAGGAGGAACATGGCCAGCAGACCACAGTAAGTTCCTATCTCCTCCTGCTCAGTGCAGCTGAACCCACACCTGGAACAGTATGTCCAAAGAAGGATGTGGAGAAACTGAAGAGAGTCCAGCAGAAGGCTACCGGGTGGTAAGGAGCCTGGAGCTCATGTCCTGTGAAGAGAGATTGAGAGAGATGGACATGTTTAGTCTAGCAACGAGGAGGCTAAGATGTTATCTAACAGCTGCCCACAAAGTACTCTGTGGACTTGCAGAGCCAAACTCTTCTCAATAGTGATTGAACTGAAGAGTGAGTGCCTGTCTGCACTATGCCGTAGCTGTACCTATCTTCCATCCTGTCTCCTGGATAGACCTTGGGCCTATGTTATAGCCTTGTCTCTGGCCCTATCTCCTCACCAGACTTTCTGGATAGACCCTGGAGCTGGTTCATCACATCACCTGGTTGGGGGCTGTTAATGGATGCTGTTCAGGTCCTGTGGGACTGTGTCGGAGGGGTGGGTGTGTAACGGCACTGCTTGTGCTGTGGTGACCCTCAGCTCCTGGTTTGTCCTTCCTTGGGGAGTAGTTTCTTCCCCTACCCCTTGATGTTTCATGGACCTCTGTTTTCAAGGCCAGAACTGACCAATTATATTATATACTCAGACCCTCCCTTCAGTGCAAGGAATAAACATTTACCTGGTTGAACCTTTGACACTAATAGCCTTTGACTGACTGAATATATCTACCAGGAAAGCACAGGTTTCTGGGGATTTCTTTGGTTCAGGTATTTCCCTTGGTTAAATCGAAGGTGATGCTCAAATCATGTTGGATTTCTATTTGGAACTTTTAAGACTTTTATTTAATGAATGGCTCTATTACCGAATATTTTGTATTTTAAATGGTATTTATTACAGGACGATTTCCGCTTGTTTTAAATCTCGCAGTTTCATGCTATAGCTTATTTTGTGGTTAAAAAACCACACACACAAAATCTTGCTCAGTAGCTGTTGCAGCAATTGAGCACAGAGCATTGTGAACAGTCCTTATTCCTTGATGAGAGTGAATTTGGATGCCCAGCAATTACTTAAATGTAACATTAACCATTTGGCTGCTGATCAAAGATGTTTGAAAGGGGAGGGAACCTGCAAATTTCCAAAGCAGAATCAATCTGCTCTGAGTGAATTATCATTTTGGTGTCATGAAGCACTGATGCCTGAGGAAATTCAATCACTTGGCTTTTCCTTCATATGTGTCCCAGAAAGCCAGAAGAGAGCGGCACAGAGAGGAGTGAAGAAACAATCACTCCTCCAGAAAATTGTAGGATACCCTTGTCCTGCAACCTCCCTATCTATGCTCTGTTATGAGTATCTTCAAAACTGATTTCATTCACGGACAGAGCCCAGGACAGCAACGCAATGTTTCTCTCTCTTTGTAAAGTCTTGCTTTATCAGCTCTATTTCCCTTGTTTTTCATAGCGACTTGCAGCATGGTGTGCTAGACGCCAGCCTTGTGCGGACAGCAGGACAATAGATCGATGTCTTCTGTAAGAGCACCACCTTTGGAAGCTGAACTGCACCCAAGGCCTTTGCAGTTGCTCTCTCAGACCTGCAGCAACTCCCTGTCTTATTTACATGGGAGTTGCAAGCGTCCTCGTCATCCTCAAGTCTGGAGTGTTTATTTAGGTGCCACCGTGGGCAGAAATTCATGCAGTCTTTCTTTTGCTGAAGTCTCATCTACAGCCTAGAGCTCAGCTTAGGAAACTCCACAGCTGGGTACAGATAGGTCCGAAGACATACCAAGCTTTAAGGCACCATGATTTTAAAATCACGTTTTAGAAAAATGAAATTCTTAACTGAATAATAATGTGGACAATATTTCACTGTTGCAAACACAGCTTACCAGGTAAAGCTAGGTGGAGATTCCTGAGGAAGAGATGATCTGAAACAGAAGATAAGAGTTATTACTGCAAGACTTAATGCTTTAAGATGGGCGGTAAGACGATTACTGCTGTTGAAAAGCAGGAAAAGCTGAAAGGTGGAAATAATTATCCTGGAATTTAGTCACATTCAAAAACGTGCATTTTAAGATTTAAAACATTAGGATCTTTGACTTCACTTTTGCAATGGAGTGACACCCTCATGTCCTTTTTCCTCACACGAGCACGGCAGGGCAGTAGCTCAGCGCCGCCTTCCAGGGGGCCATCTTCTGACTGGCCACGCCAGCACTCTGTGCCAGGCTCCCACGCAGCACCCGTGGGGCGAGGAGCAGGATGGGAAGGCCTCTCGGTTTTGGGGGGGGAAGACCCTTTCTTCGGGACTTTCCTCTGTGAATTTGGGGTGTTAAGCTGCCAGGCAGCCTCATCTGACGGCGCTACATTTCTTAACATATGTCATGTGATTGGTAAAATTCTTAGAAAGACCAACGTAACTTTTAAGTGCTTTATTTCACCATTTACCGAGGTGACACAGCCACTTTGACGGCTCACTGAATGTCAGGAGGACTCGGTAAAAGCTGGGAATTAGGCTCCCAAGGATTTGTTTAATTTTTTTTGACGCTTTTTAATTTTTAAGTTTTGGGGTTTTTAAAAATTAATTTTTAAATTTTGGTTTACTCGGGAGAGGCCCCCGCGA
>NW_008824447.1:420150-429161 GCF_000699105.1 Pygoscelis adeliae
TCAACCTGCCCCCTCCCCCCCACCCCCCTGCCCCGAGCGGTTTCTACCAAGCTGGAGCAGTTGATCAGCCACCAAAACATAAAGGACCTTCCTTGAAGGATGGTGGAGCAGAGAAGCCATGTGGAAGAGCAGGCCCAGAGGGGGTTGCGCAGTTCCTTCACATCCCACCACTGCGCGTGGTATCCCCTCATCTTTGCTGGAGGCTCATGGAGTGCCACCATGGGGACATGAAGTATCCTATGTCAGTCCATTTCAAAACAGTTTGATCTTGCTCTAAAGTGTTTATGTGATGCAGTTTCCTCTGCCATACAGAACCTGGTGGGTGTTTGCCTGGAGCAGGATGTCCAGCAGCATGAGATGAGCGATGAACGCTGTTTTTTCTCTTACTCTGAGCAGTGGTTAGTGTCTGCCTGTGCTCTAGTTTCACTGTCAGTCCAACTGGTGTCACTGCCACCAAGAGGAGCAGCCCACTCCTTGCCTCCCACCCCCCACTTGCTGGCACTACCTTTTGTGTGATTGCACAGTGAAGCACATCAGTGGTCCGATCCCGCTGAGAGCCAGAAAAAAAAGGGAGGGGGGGAATGTTGGTTTTCAGCGTGATCAATTCCTTGCTCCAAACACTTGAATAAGCAAAACAGAGGACTTGGCCTGGGCACAGGAACAAACAGCATGGGCAAGGAGGGAACACAGTGTCCCCATCAGCTAAAACTGCTGCTGGAAACTTGTGTGTCAAAAGATACCCGCGGGGCTCTTGACATGAGAGTTGTTGAGACATAATCTTCCACACCTAGACATTTCTGGGCTCACCTAGTGAGCTAGAAGTGGAGGAGCTGCTAGTGGCAATAGCAACACATATTCACAAAGTGGTTTTTTTCCTTGAAATACATACTCACAATTCTTTTTACTTAAAGAAAGAAAGGAAGAAAGAAAGAAAAAAAAAACCAAACCAAAACGCCCAAACATGTCAGTTTTTAAAATATGGCCATTCTATTCCTGGATTGTTTTTCTAGTGCTGCACCATTAAATGGAGAAGTCTTTTCCACTTCCCTTTCCCCTCTCCCCTTCCTGCAGCAATATACAGATGGACCTTAAAGAGAGAGAGGGGAAAGGTGCCCTGTTGACTCTGGTAAAGATTTTGCTTTTGTTCTTTCTTCGTTACTAGATTATAAGATGAAAACAGATGTTTCTTCTCTTTACAACGCACTGTATGGCCTGTCTAAACATACGGAAAACAGCACTTCTGCAGACAGTGCTAAGTTTCATCCAAGGCTGAAGACACCTTTATCATGAAACAGTTGCATTGTGGTAGATACTTTAAGGAGACCTGCATCCAAAGTCCCGCAACATCACAGTTCAGGATTTAGTTGGCTTCTGTTTCCATTATAAACTTATAATTTCCAAGATTCTCTAAAACTATTAAATGAATGAGTGAAGAAGGCGGTGGGGGGCATATGTGTTCATCTGCCTGCCTGTCTTTCCTGCACGCAAAACAAACGCACACCCATTTGTTTCAGAAAAATAGTTTGCTAGAGGTCTATCCACCAGCCAGCAGTTGGGAATACCTTTTTCAGGAGATTAAGTGCTTTATCTCATGATTGAAAATATAAATAGCTTTTAAGGAGTGAAAGCAGACCAATAGACTTTGCTTTTTAAGCCAGGTAATGTTTGTTGCTGAGATTTTGTTGCAATCATTTTTAAGTTGGGATCCTCTGTTTTCAAGTTTACGATATGGCAGTTGTGACTGCCTGACACAGAAAAGAGCTTTCCTTGGGCAGACAGAAGTACCGGAGTGGGCACCGGTTTTGTGAATAGAAATGCTGAAGGCACATGGATCTTAGCAGATGGGAAACATTGAGTATCCCTTGGCCAGAGTCATCAGTGCACTGGTAGGAAAAATCCAAGTCCAAATTAATACGCTCATTTATACAGTTATGCAGAAGTTAAACCTTGAAAGCATTCACACTAACAGCAATCATGTTTCTCATTTAGCAGTTGCGTTTCTCCACAGGACGTTCCTGAAAGTTTGCAGGGAAATAGCTTTGGCTTTTATTTAGAGCTGATTTTTGCTAACAAAAATAACCTTTATGCTTTTCCCTTGCTTAAGCGTAAGTCTGGAAAATCTTGACTCCTGAGCACCAGATGGGTTAATGCAATAACATTTCTCACTGAAACAGCTGACAGTGGGCAGGTGCTACTCTGACTAGTGCTCGATGCCAGTGACCCTCTCCCCTCACCTCGGCATTTGTGGATGGCAGTCATACGGCCCCAGAGGCCAGGCCATAGAAGCTAATTCACTGCCCAAGGCATCTGCTCCTTGGCAAGCTCTGTGGGCATCTGCATAGGTGCCTCCGCATAGCTTTTCTTTCTGTCACGTGGCCAGGTACCTGGGGGCGCAGCAGGGGACCTGCTTTGCTGTTTTTTTTTTCTTTTCTTTTGGTTTTCTGGAGCTTCCTGAATAAACCGAGAGGCATTTTCTTTATAAGGAATTGGCTGTACATCCCATATGTCCCTCTATTGTTCATGCTGGGATAATCTGCACTGAAACAGGATCTTTGTTTCCGGCACCCCTGTCTCTCTCCCCGTACGCAGGCTGAAGTCATAACCCTCTCTGGGCATCCTTAACATTGGTTACTCTAGAAGCAATTGTGTTTTTGTAGACAGCTGTTTATAATTTCAGGTCTATGAGAGAATGAGTGACAAATTTAAAGAAACAAAGATACTTGGGAGACTTTGCCCTATTTGCTGGAAAGAAGTAAGGAAAGTTTGGGGAAAATAAAACAGCTGGAAGGCAGGGAAGCATCGCAAGAAGTGGGTAGTTGCAAAATGAACCTTATAAGGGAATAGCTGCTTGGCTTCACCAAATTTAGAGGACTAGACCTAGAACGGCATACTAGATGATTGCATTTTGCACCAGCTTGAGGCAGGAAGCAGGATGAAACAGTTTTGCAGCTCTCGTAATAAGCTATGAGGTGGATAAACCATGAGCTTTTTTTTTTTTTTAAGGAACGGAAAAAAGAGGTCCCCCCTGTTGTCATTCACCAGCAGGATGGCAGCATTCACCTTTCCTCCCCCTTCCCCAGGCTCATCTTCTGTCAAAGACCTTTCCTCCCCGCTTCTGAGGGTCAGCTCCCCATTGTTTTCACCGCAGGTTACGCACAGTCCCTCCCAATCCTTTTGGTGAAGAGACGGGTGGCACAGGACGTTGGGGTTGTGTGCTTAATGGTTTTTATCTGCTGCTCTTTGCTTCCTAGTGAGTGTTCCTCCGGGCTTCCCAGTGTTGCTGCCCTGGTGTGGGACCTTCACAGGCTGCAGTCCCTCAGGGGTGTCCCTGCCCCAGTGTGGGTTGCCTTCTTGAAGAGTGCGTCTCCAGCCATGCCCCCAACATTGTCTCCCTCCACGCTCTCCTAATGCTCCTCTTCACATATCTCTCATGTCTTCATGTTTTTCCTGCATCTCTTCACCTGTCTCCAAACACATCTCCTCACTTAACTCCTCTCCTAATGGCTGCCATTCACGCTTATATGTTTGAGTGGAGGCACCACGTGCTCCTTCGGTTGGAGTTTTGACTCACCATGGGCTGGTCCCATCAGTTTCAAAGCCACAGGAGGCAGCTGTGACTGGCCCAGGGCAGTTCATGGCCTCCTCCCACGCAGGTCGCCCCCACAGCCCCTGCCACTGAAACCCTGCCAGTTTTGCCCAGTGCGCCTCCTCTTCCCAAACCCTGCCAGTTTTGCCCAATATACCTCCTTTTTGTCTCTGCCCAACAACCTGCCCATCTCCTGCAGTGCACTGCTGCCTTCTGTCTCTAGCTTATCCCAGGTTTTACTTGCAAGGAATGCGACTTTTAAAGTATTGGTGGTTATCTGGTATGAGTTACACACTGGAAAAAATGTCGGTTTTTTCCCCCCCTTTAAACCCTTGTTCCTGGAATCACGTGATTAAACTTCCACTATATTTTTAATGTAAACTCATAATGTAACTCATAAGCACAGCTTAAAGAGAAGATCTTGAAAATGTAAACTGTAGAAGGCAAATTAAAAAAAGAAATATTATGGGAATTATTTTTGTCTCTTAGCTTTTGGAGCCAATTCATAATGTGTAAGCCCTAAGGGTTTGCAATACCATGGAAGGAGCTGCTTCTCTGTTGTGTCCGTATCTGCAAAACTATAATAACCTCTGTAACTCTTTTGTGTTACATCCCTACCAAATATGTTAGTTTACATTTCAGCACATTTTTGTCTGCTTAGGTCACAACCTACAGTGCTCTACAAACTACTAGTCGAACGGATACGTGCACAGTGGTAAGAATGGACTTGCTGCAAAGCATGGTCTGCAGCAATAAAGAAAAAACTGGATTTAAAAGAAAAACTGTCACTGACATTGCCCTTTATGGAGAGTATCATGGGAAATGAAAATGCTTAGAATCTCTGAAACTGTAAGCTCTTAATTTTGAGTCTCTTCTGCAAGACATTTTTCTTAAGAAATACCTAGCTCTGCGTTTTTCCCCCATAACGCTATCTTTACCTTCCTTCGGCAAGTTCAAAAATTTCTTAATGTGCTTGTCAAGCATAACTCAGCTGTACCTCATTCAGGGAGATATCACTCATTTCAGTCCCACAGTTTAAGAACTTCAAGACAGCCAAACCCGTCATCTTTTAATGCTAAAAGCTATTTACATCAGAAACAGTTGCTCAAGAAATAAATTTCCGTTCCAGGGGTGACCACGGCTGCATTTTAGGCTTCCTGCAAAGATGGAGAGGGGTGTTTTAAGTCCATGTTTTGCCCTTGAGATTTTTGTCACATGTTGGACCCTTGACCGTCCAACCAGTATACACCTAAAGTTTACATGCTGTAGTAGCATATATAACTGTATCAGTGTATAAAGGAGGAGACATACACCAGGCTGCTTACTACTGCTCCTTCTTGCTGGAGAGAAAAGCACCGTAGCTCAGCTTGGGGCCTTGCAGAAGAACATCAACATGAGGGTAAGTCTTCATGAATGAACGTGATGTTGTCAGATTTTCCCTGCTCTTCCTCAGGCGGGTTGTTACGACTGTACCTGTGGAAGCAGCCTCCGGACAAGGAGGATTTGCTTTCCTCTATTAACTATTTAAAGCCAGCCCGAAAGGATATTTACTTGTGATAGCCACAGGGGTGTGGCAGCCTCACCTTGTGTTTCTCTTAGGTTCCTTGGCCTCAGCCTCCGTACGCCTTCAGATGGCAATGCAACCCCTTCCTGCGGATGTGAGGGGAGGTTTGGAAAGATAGATGTGAAGGCATGGAGAAGGGTGGCTGGATCAGAATTCAGCTAAGGTGCTGCAAGACTACTTTGAACCAGTTTCAGCGCATTCACCCAGTGAGATACATCTGTGTAGCGTGTAGTTCATTTGGATGTGCAGAGGGGGAAGTCAAGCTTGAAGCTTAAGCCTGGAGCTGTGCGCTGCGTGCAAGTAAGCAAGGTGTGCTTTTGAAGGGTGGAGAAACCACCTTGAAAGTTTGTGTATGAAAATGTAGGTGTCCAGGGCTAAATTTGCCACTCCTGGTCAAGGCTATATGCATTTTAAGGTGTTCTTAAAATTGAGACATTTGATTTGCCATGGTTTAATGAATTTGTGGGTCCTCAGTCTGCCATGAAGTGACTTAAATCCAATACAATCCCGAGGTATAAACAAGACCTAAAAGAAGAAGAAAAAAATCTCAATAGATAAAGTCTTTTCTTAGTCTGTAGTTAGTCAGGAATTATTTCCTCTGTGCAGTAGGTGTGGTCCATTACAGAACTAGAGAGCAGGAGAAAAAGCTTTTCAAATGTTAAGACTGAAGGGGGCCGTACTGTCCTAAGTATTATATGCCCTGACAAACACATCATTATTTCCAGCTTCTGGAGTCAATTAAATATGGAAAATAATCTGGGTGCTCATATAAAAAAGAAAAGTATGCAAGGGCATGCTTTGGAAACTTTGGGAAGTTGAAGTCAGACTTGCAACTTCTGAAGCCCTGATTCGTGGTTCCTGAGCGTGTGGGATTGCTGATGTGGTCAAAGATTGACCCTTAAAGCATGAAAGGCAAGTCACATCCCGGGGGAACTCTGTGATGAGGCATGTCTTGCTTGTGCAGCATATCAGAAGCCCAGAAGATCTACGTTCCCAGTGTATGTATGTGTGTGGGAGAGAGGTGTCGCTATTTTGTTAATTCTTTTTTAACACCTCCATAGCTATCAAAGCACTGGTTTCTACCTCACTCCTTCTTCCATGTAGACCTTGCAGCAACATGCTGTTATTTTCTCCCCGGTCTGGGACTCGGCTGCAGATGTCACCTGGCTCTTCCACGTTCTTGCCGATGTCCAGGCTGTTCCCAAGCAATAGTCAGCAGAGGAGGACTTTATTTCCAGGGGCGGTTAAGTGACTAACCCAAGATCAAACAGTGGGGCAGTAGTAGAGGCAGGAACTGAAATCAGGTCTTCTGACTCAAGTTTCTCTTGGCTGCAGTCTCCGGGTTACACGGCAGAACTCATTTGTGCTGTAAATTTCAGCAGCTGCTGAGACAAAACTTCATTTTCTTTCCCCGAGACACCGTATCTGTGTCATCCTGTTCTCTGCCTACTAGGAAGCAGCTTCTTAGCATTTGACTTTAAAAAGGGAAGGCAAGCAGGAGATGTTTCTAAGTGGTTGCACTCTTTTGATCGATGAGAGAGGTGAGCCAGAGTGTGTTCCAGTGACCTCCTGCTATATAAAAGCTTGGCCTGCCTGACAGGATTTCTGGCTGCTGAGTAGCTGTGAGTCACAGCCTTTACCGCTTGGATTCGATGCGGATTTTTACATCAGACGCTGCGGAAACGAGGTGGCCTCTCAAATATTTGCATTGCTTGGCAAGCTAGGGTAAACGGGGGTGGATTCAGGAAGTTCTGGCAAGGGCAAGCACAGCTGGTGTTAAGGTCTTTGCAGGGCTCCTTTGTGTGTGTGCGTGTGTGTGTGTGTGTTTGTAGGAAAATAGTGAGGCCCCTTGATTTTTTTCCAGCCAGGGTTCCTGGGAAGGGATGAGTAATCTGGAGATTTCCTGTGACTTTTGGAGTGAAGAAAAAAAAAACACGTCGCCTATTGGGGGAAATCTTCTTGGATCTTCCACCATCCCAGTTTTTCCCTGAGCGGCACAGAAAGCCTCTCCTCTGGACTCAGCGCTGCTTTGTTTATCACCGCTCAGCGGCCAGTGGATACTGCTCAAGAGTAATGCGAGCGGTGCTGTGCAAATACCGTTCTCTGCCCTCGTTTGCCTGGAAAGCCCAGGACGCGAACCGTACAATTCCTATTGCCTCCTTCTGCGTGTGCTTCAGGAACTAAACTCCGTGTAGGGCGTGGGTACCAGTGGTCAAGGCGTGCCTGGCTGGGGATGCTGGGAGCGTTTCCCTTTCATGTCTGAGAGCATCAGCTCTGTGAGGGAGGGACGATGTGGCCACAGAGTGTTTTGCACAGCACCTAGCATGGCTGGGTTCAGGTTCACGACTGAGTCAGCTGGGTGCTGCTGCTGCAGCGCAAATGAGTAAATAGTAATGACAGAAGAGATGTGGGGGTTTCCTGTTGGCTGAGGAAGAAAGGAGTGAGGTACCTCAACTCTGAGGTTATTACCATTTATTATTTGACTTGCAATACTGCCTGCAGACTGCCTTCAGGGACAAGGGCTCTGTCGCATGAGGCACACGCACGCAGCAAAGGCAGAGCCATTCCCCACCCTGAAAAAGGGTGTTCTCCAACTGAGCTTTTTTGAGCTCTTTGAGAGCAGTGATACTGCGGTGACACAGGGGCTGGAGGGTGAAGCGAGGGGTGTTGCTGCAACCAAGAGCCATGGATAGGCAGTTTAGACATCAGGTGTATGTCCAAAGGACCTGCTTCTATTATTTCTAGATGCTCGTCACCGCTATTTGGCCACAACTTTCTCTAACTAGTATTTCTCGATGTGTGCTTAGCCATTTTATGTTCTGAGCGCTTTACAAATATTATGTAATTAGGAAAATAACTCTCTATTTGCACAGGCAATTGCACAACCACATGTTCAAAATTCAGCCTTTGGAAATGTAGTCGCAACTGAAATTTCCTTATCTGCTCCTAACTCTCCCAGCTGCTCTTCCCGAAATGATTTTTAATCCCCTCAACCCCATGACTGACTGTGATGATGGTAATAAAATGAATACAGCCTGGGCAGATAAACTGCTTGCCTCTGCAGTGTAAAATAAATTGAAAGTAAGGGCTGGTAGGGAGCACATGTTTTGGATTCCAGTGTCAGTCCGTTTGCTAAATATGCTGGCTTTTAGTAGAAGAAAATCAGTGCAAAACAAACAGCCGCGTCCCCCAGTGCCTGATCTCCAGTTGCTGACAATAGAACCGAGGGCTCAGAAACAACCCATGTAGTTGCTTCACTTTCTCACAAGCCTCAGTGTTGTGCCAGGCTGGGGCCGGGGAAGGATTTATCCCTATGACTGCCTGTACAAAGTGTGAGCCGTTGGCACAAAGCTCAAGACTTATCTCCCTACCCAAATCCAGGGTATTTTTGTTTGTTTGTTTGTTTGTTTCTCTCTCAAAGGTTAAATGGTTCCCACAGGGTGCAAGAAAGGGTTATTGAAAGCAGCAGGTCCACTTTTGAATATTGCACTTCTGGTAAATCTCTGATCCAGCATCTAGTGGTTAACCACTGATACAGGAAATGACATTTAACGTTTTATCACTCAGCCAGAAATGGAAGAACAAGGCAAGTCTGTATGTGGTGAAGATGGATCATTGCCTGCTACCTTCCCCTTAAAGGCATATCATGCCATTTAAAAGGAAATGTTTTTCGAGCAGGGACTTTTTTCTCTCTTTGTGTACCATTCTGCTTAAGGCAGACTAAAAACCGGGAAAACAAATCCCCTTCTTCCCCCCTCCCCGAGGTTTTGCCTGTTAAAATAGGGGTGATGGCCTTATAAACAACTTAAATCCTCTTTCCTGCTCTTTTGTGTCTTTTGGAAGTGTATCCCAGGCCCTGGA
>NW_008824447.1:429171-434901 GCF_000699105.1 Pygoscelis adeliae
CCATGGAAAATTCAGGTTTCAGTAGGTGGCACTCTCTGCTCTGACTCGGGGCTCAGCCTGTCCCTGGCATGATGTGCTGTGTTTGGTCGAGGCAATCGTGAGCGAATGTGCTAAAGCGGCAAAGGAAGAAAAGAAAACAGCAAAAAAATTCATCAAAATACGGGGCCGGAACTTCAGCAAGTATAGATTGTTGTGGTTCATTGATTTCAGTGTAGCTGCATTGGTTTACAGCAACGAGCACCTGCCTACTGTCAGCACAGGCTAACCGCAGCGGCCGTGCTTTCTGTCTGAGCTGCTAAAACTTCGCCTGATTACAGAGTGCATATTCAGGAAGCAAGCAACCAGCCTCCAAAATTAAATTGTATGCCACAGTCCAACTAAATCTCAAAAGGCTGCCAAATCTGCCTATATAAATTCTAACAGTTTCAGATGTTTTCATAATACGTACCGGGGTGAAAAAAAAAAAAAAAGAAGCAGCGAG
Organism: Pygoscelis adeliae; assembly: GCF_000699105.1. Classification (NCBI taxonomy): domain Eukaryota; kingdom Metazoa; phylum Chordata; class Aves; order Sphenisciformes; family Spheniscidae; genus Pygoscelis; species Pygoscelis adeliae. Next base: position 429,653 of record NW_008824447.1, read on the forward strand.
GCACTTTCCTCCTGCAAATAGGATATGTGGGCAAATGCTTTGGTTTTTCAGCTGTTCCGGAGGCCATTTTCACCTAATGACACAGTGTGAGATGTTTTCCAAAGAGCCAGCTTCACAGATTGCCAAAACCTTCCTGGAAGTGAGTACAGAAATACATTCAAAGGCAACATCTTAAAGGTGGTCCAGCCCTCCTGATCTGTGGGGCTGCATAACACGATTTTCATGCGCCCAAGAGCTGCAAGAAGTGAATGCTTCCCGAGAGCCGGTGGGTGGTGGCGGCAGCAGAGACCTCCATGACAAGTTCAAAGGCTACCGATGAGGGCAGGTCTCCAGAAGTCCTTCTGCTCTCTGGCTTGGCAGGAAGTGAAGCTGGATGATGGGGTGAGGACTTGGATGCTGGAAAGCTGGCTTGCTCAGTCCCGCAGCAAGGATCTTGGATCCCACTAGCCAAAACCTACTAGCACAGCCCTCCTGTAGTTTAAGCACCGGCTTGCTCCAACTGCTTGAGAGCCATCCTTGCAATGTCACACTGGTAGATCAGGCAGAGGAAATCAAAATGTCTGTGACCTAGAGACAAGCTCAGATTTGTGTTCAGGCGGAGGTCCGATGTGTACTGGTGTGAACTGGAAGTGGGGAGTAAGGAGCTGCGGTAAAGCAGTCAGTGGACATCAAAAATAGGTAAAAGAGAAAAGCGTAGTTCCGGCTCTCAGCACACTCACTGTTCAGTTAGAGTGTCAGTTCTTCAGCCTGCTGCTAATTTTCCCTTTTGGTTGTGGAAACTTGCTTGAATGCAGAATGCAAAGTGAGAAAGCTGTGGAAGCTGCTTGGAGCGTGTAGATGAGGGCCCTGCAGAAACACACGTGCGTCAGCCCCAGAGAGTGAAGATGCATGTGCATTCATGGAACCAGATTCTCAGCCCTTAACGCTGCATGTTTTTGATACCATTGTGATGTATTTTGTACATCTGAAAGCCCACCCTGCTAAGGCATCCTGGTCTGTGTAGAAAAATCTCTTCTTTCCAGCCTTGCAAAGCAGTTGGGCACTGGTCCTGCCAGAAAGTCTGCAGAGGCTTGAGCAGGTCTTTGGCCTTTCTGAATGTTTGCCAGCAAACAGCAACTGGCAGGATCAGAGCCTTGAGCTACACCTTGGGAAGTGCTACTATTTATCTCTGCACTTGATTGCACCCAATTACTTGCTAAGAACACGTTCTTTGAAAAAAGATCTGGAGCTGGAGCCTTCTCTCATTGTGACTCTGCCAGCTGCCGTCCCCAAAGCTATTTTTAATCAGACAAGCTTCCCCATCCCTGCCAAAAAAACTCATAACAATTAATAACAATAAAATGAAGGTAGCCTGGATAAATGAATTGTGCTTGCTCTATAAATCAGTGGCAAAGGCTGCTAGGGAAGATCAGCGCTGCATTGTTAATGTGCCGTCTTCCATTTTGCTATAGCCTTGGCCTCCTGGTTCACACTCGGTCCCTTTACGTTGTTGTGCTGCCTGTCTCCGCACTGCCTGTCGCAGGTAGGCTGGCAGATGGGCACAAGCACCTCTGCACAGCGTGTTGCTCTGATCTGTCTCGTTGCGGATGTGAGGTGGGTATGAATGATCCTGCTTATGTGCCCATCGTGTTGCACTGCTAAATTCATTAATTCTGGGAGCCACAAAATGACAGAGCTGCACCCAAAGTAGGCTTAGTGGTTAGGTTAATTCTCGGCACTGGCATGTTGCAGCCTCTGGTGTGATTATTTGCCTGCGGGCATGTGCGTCCTGGTGCTGTGATCCTGTCAGAAGTTAAGCCGTGTTGGGCTGGATCAGAGTGTGGACAGGAGGCCTCCAAGGACAGGCTGCCGAAGCCATTTCAGGTAGTGATCCCATTAAGCAGTAGGTGGTACTGTGCACTCTGCCGCCACGGCACGGTGCCGGGGAGATGCTGAGCTGCCGAAGGTTTCCCTGCCTGGGTGCAAGCTGTTGTTGCTTTGCCCACATGTGGTAACAAAACATTTCCTGGCAATTTTATTGAAAAAAAAAAAGACAAGAAAAAAGCATAGGAGCGCGAGTCCAAAGGTACTGTCCTGGCCCAGTCCCAGGCTGGGTGTCTGTATTTGGTTTGCTTCCGTATAGACTTCTTCCTGCTGGACAACATATTTCTCCTCAACCCTGGCTCCAAACTGTTTGATAATGTTGCTCTTCGGCTGTTATGCCCTACTCCAGAGCTGGAGGCCTCCACTGGTGGGGAGCTGCACGGTTTTAAGGGTTCTGGAAGAAAAGATAAATAGGAAATGGAAAAAGAAGAAGAAAAGAGAGGAAAAGAAGTAAATGAGCAAACAACCCCACCACCTCCAGCACAAAACCAGTCCCTCAGAATCATAGAATGGTTTGGGTTGGAAGGGATCTCTCAAGGTCATCTAGTCCAACCCCCCTGCCGTGGGCAGGGACATCTTCAACTAGATCAGGTTGCTCAGAGCCCCGTCCAACCTGACCTTGAATGTTTCCAGGGATGGGGCATCCACCACCTCTCTGGGCAACCTGTGCCAGTGTTTCACCACCCTCAGCGTAAAACATTTCTTCCTTCTATCTAGTCTAAATCTACCCCCCTTTAGTTTAAAGCAATTCCCCCTTGTCCTAACAGGCCCTGCTAAAAAGTTTGCCGCCATCTTTTTTATAAGCCCCCTTGAAGTACTGATAGGCTGCACTTCTACTGATAGAAGCACGTGACTACTTCACAGTCAGCAAGGATTGCTTTCCCAGGCTCCGTGGGGTGGCACACTCATCTGGGGAGAAAAGCACTGAAGCTGCTCTGTCAATGCCTCAGCCAGCAAGGGCACTAGAAGAAAAGAGTGTGAAAGCAGGGACAGCAGAAGGGCAGCAGCCCGAGGAGAGCCCTGGTGGCCCTTGGGGAAAGGGAAGGAGGGGAGGAGAAAGCTGGCTCTTATCTTGCTCGCCTGTAAATCTCACGTCCTTCGGATCCTTTTTCTCAGTGTGCCTGTGAAATTGAACCAAAAGTGTGTCATTTCTGAACTTGCTGCTGGCGGTGGCCATCTCGCTGCAAATAGCTGTTCGGCTGGCCATGAAGAAGCGCACCGTAAGAGCCTCACGCAAGCCCAGCTTCCTCCAGGCTCCGAGACTTGCGCCGCTAACGGCAAACAGAAGGGAGTACCTGTGTTTTACTCAGATGCTTCCTTTTATGCATGGATCTCTCTTCCCCCCCCCCAAAAAAAAAAAAAAAAATCAGTAAAGCCACTACTTTGTGCTACCTTCTGGAGAAAATAATTGCCAAGGTGATGTTCACAGGACCCTGGCAGGTGATAAAGGTGAGGCGGGTGGCAAGTTACGAGTAACAGTGCTCATCAGATAGGCCACTGCAAGACAAAGCAGCAAAAATCCCTCTGTGCCTGCCAGCTGGGGAAGCAGCTGCCTCTGAAACTGTGTACTCTTACTTTGTTCTCCTACCCAGGGTTTCTTATTGTAATACATGACACAAGTACAGATCTATTTCAGGCAGTGGTTTTAATTTAAATGGGTGAGTATCTAGATATTTTCCACCGGAAGTGTATTGCTGTGAACACTGAAATTGAGGTGCTTCTCCTGGACCGCTCTGAAGCTACCCATGGACCTCCCCCAGCCTCAGCCGGACGGTAGCTGCCGAGGGAGGGTACGTCGGTGCTGCTGGGGCTGCAGGTTGGAGAGGTTTGAGGGTGGCTCTGAAGAGACCGCGCTGCAAATCTGCTGGCGTGTGGCCACGTGGATCTCCCTGCCACCCAGGTATTTCATTAGCATCTCAGCACTGCATTGCCACTTCTATATTGCTAGCAGGAACCAAATGTAAAGCTAGTTTGAGTATATGTGTACAGCTGACAAATTGCACCATAGTCATGCTAAGCATGTGCTTTCCTTCGTGCCTGTGCATAATCTCACCTTAAAGGTACCACTTGTTTGCGTGAAGTTAAGTAATATATGAATGGTTTTCATGCCGGAGACCTAGCGTTGTAATTATTTTGAGGCATGGTCTCTACAGTTAAGGTGCTGAGCACAAAGGTGTGCCAGCCTGGCTGAGTCCTCTGCTTATACATGACAAAAAATCCTTTTATTGATAAGCTGGTGTTCCAGAAAGGCAGAAACAGATATGCAATCTGTTTCACTGAATGCTTTAATAGTTGGTGTCGTCTGTTGGCAGAGGTGTTTAGAAGACCTCAAAATACTAACCCCAAAACAAATGTGACATGACCAAGGTTGCCTATATGTTTTAAGAGATGAAAACAGTTTTTTGGGAGAGTGGTGGAAGGTAAGCTGGTCTGATTTCGCCTCACATGCTTTGTACGACTGGCGCTGCAGTAAGCTCTGCACACAGATGCACAGAGGCAGTCGAAGTTAGCGCGCAGGCTCTGTGCAGCCGCATGGGTCACCTCTCCTTTGGGGAGTCTCAGCTCCTGACATCAGGTGTCAAATTCACACCGTCCCCATTCAAATTAGTCCCAGATGGTCATCTCAGCCACGAGGTGAAGGTCAGCCTGCAACACCAGGACTACCCTGTGGTAATGTGGTGGTCTGGCAGCAGGCTGGTGTGGAGCAGGTGTGTAACCACATACCACAGGGTTCGGGGATAAATTCAGGCTGACTTAACATGTTCTGCGTGGAGCACCCAGTTTTTATTCCTGATGAAAAAGATGAAAAAGAGGGAATTTGGTAACTGTCGCCAGTGTTAGAAAGAAGTAAATGCTAAACTTTGTATTGTAAATTTATGGAAATGAGCTCTATCAACATGAGTGTCCTTACACTGTTATAATGGCAGCCTTAGTGAGGATGGTGGTGGCTTCCCCAGGTGAAACAGGGTAAGCAGCACTTCAGTGAAATCCATGGGTGATGGATGACTGCTGTGTCTTGCGGCTGGGATGCATGCTCTTAAGTAGTTCATAAGTCCTTTAGTGGTGGTTTGAGTTTTAGAAAACAAGCAGAGCAGTAGAGGAGGAATATAGCTAGATCTTGTGCATTGTGCAAATGTAGTCATTCCTTGCAAGTATCTAGGTGTTCCGATGCCAGTGTAGTTTGTGTATATATACTTTTTACTTTTTTTACAAGAAGCGAAAGACATGGCAATGCTGCACTGGGAAAGGCTGTGAACACCCTTATAGACAGGGAAGGGATATGAAGCAATTCAAGAGAGATTAAAGAATGGTTGGAAAACAGCAATGCAAGTTCCAACTTGGAAAAATGCAAACTGGAGAAAAACAACTTGAAACTCAAATATGCA
>NW_008824447.1:434952-438968 GCF_000699105.1 Pygoscelis adeliae
TTTCTCAAGCTGCAGCAGCGGGCAACGTGTGGGAAGGCACCCTTTTACATGTGGGAAGGCAGAGCATGTGCAATTATTGCCCTTGGTCCTGGGTACTGTACTTCTAGGCAGACAGAGACATGCCAGAGGGGATTCAAGAACAGCAACTAAAAAAAAAAGGGGGGGAGGTTGTCTGTGAATACGCTATCCCATACTTTTTCTCCATAAAGTAATCAAAAGATGAAAAAGAGGGAATTTGGTAACTGTCGCCAGTGTTAGAAAGAAGTAAATGCTAAACAGAATTACTTAAGGCTGTATGCAGGGGGGGGGTTATCAGGAGTAATGGGAGTGCACTGAGAAAAGGAACATTTAACTGAATATCAAGAATCTCCTTGATGGAGAGATGTGCAGTGCCTTGCAAGGAAGTGGTGGAAACTTCATCCCTTGGGGACATCTAACACTTGACCACACAAAGCACTAGGAAGTTTATTAGAGGAAATGACTGCATTGGATAGGCGGGGGAAGTATGATACAAAAGATCACTTTCAATTTATCTGAATGTATGATATGAACAGAAAAATATGTACCAGGATGTTTGTGATTTCCACATTCAACAGTCTTAAGCCGCCTTCCATTTATAGTGATGATAGACTAATTTATTCCCAGGTTGCTCTTTTTTCCACTCTACCAACTCCACCTTCCCTAATTCGTGCTGTGAAGCAGTAACCTTAGAGCACAGAGGGAATGGGAGGCTTTTTCTCAGAATAAGCAATAGTTTTGATGGAAATTCTCACTTTCTGGCTGGATAATGTCAAAACATAGGGCTGAAGGTTGTCCTCTGGGATTTGTGGGTGTCATCTCAGCGCAGTGGTCCTTCTTTACTGCATTGGGAAGAAGCTAAGTGTTCTCTGTGGAGGTACATGGCTTTTGTAAGTTCCCACATGGGTTATGTGAGCCGCTTGCATGTGCCATTAAAATTGGCTGCCAGAACGTGAAGTGCCCTGGTTATTTAACTGGAGTGCTTAAAAGTCCTGGTATCCATACAAAAAGACCAGCACAAAGACATGCACACACCAAAAAAGTTTACAGCCACAATGTTTTTAAAAGCACGCGCCTCCCATCCGTGCAAGTGCTTCCCCATCCCACCGGGCGCTCGTGGCTGGCGGGGGCACAGCAAGCACCGCGTTCCTGCGGGCTCCAAAGGCTTTTATTGTTGCCTAGATATTTGGAGACCAGGTGGTCAAGCTGTAGATTCAGAGCAACAGGAGCAATAGGGAGGGGGGAAAAACAGATATAAATGTGCATCTGGATGTGCTGAAAACCCAGCCTCGCTGCCGAGCAGCTCCTCGAGCGGTGTCCCATTGCTGCAGCACTGGTTTAACCCTGTGCTCATTAGCCTTGACAGTCTCTCTTGACAGCATGCCCTCTCTATAATCTAAAGCTGTGCTTGGAAGATAAGAGCTTTGTGTACTGGTTATAAACAGCAAGGCTGGAGTGGAAATTCACAGGGCTGGAAGTCAGAGAGCAGCTCTGCAGCTACATTGAGAAAGCCTCATAAAGGGTGAGGGCTCCTTCTCGGTGCATTCAAAGCATCTTCTCCTCCAATCTCTCACAGGGTGTTCATGCTTTTTGTTCTGCCCCCACCTCCACAAGTCCTTGTGCTTGAAAGGGTTTGCTTGTTTTAGTCTGGAGTCTCTTTGGATGCATTGTCCTCTCCCAAAGGCTTCGTACTTTCAACAAAGCAAGGTGCTTGTATACCATTGTTGAGGGGGAGGGAAAATAGCAGCCCGGGAGGAAAAACACTTACCCTGGGAAACCTTTAAGAATCTTGCTTTTTTTTTTTTCTCAGAGCAAAGACTGATTGTCTTTTGAAATGTCCATAGTTTCCATGATATTTGTCTTCTTGCACCTCTTGGCTCTTAATTGGTTTGGAAAATTTCCATGTTTATTCACTGGTGGAGTATTGAGAGCCCTCCCACCACTGTTCTCACTCTGTGTATTGCCAGATCTTGGGGAAAAGCTGGACTTGGGGGGTTCTCTTTCATTAAAAAAAAAAGGAAAATGTAATGCTTCCACTTCTACATGGGTGAAATGACAAGAGGTGCAAGTGGTTCTCAGTAAAGGATAGGAGTGGGTTTGGTCATTTCAAAAAAGATTATTTGGCTTTGGCAAGAGAATATTATCTAATAGCCTTGGAAGTCATCTAAAGAAATTGCAGTAAGAATAAAGACATCAGCTGAGAAAGGGTACACAGCCTTTGAGCTTCCTACCCCTCTGTCTCCCAGCCTTTGTGTTGTCCCAGATTAATATTCCTTTTCACTCACCCAAATGCTTGGGGGTTTTCTGTGAGCTTGTCAAGGCAAACAGTGTGAAAAATATGGGAAGCTAGAGAATAGGTTCCCAACCAGTATCCTGTTTGGAGCAATATTTTATGACCCTGAAGCAGATGCAGTGTCTTACTCCGTTCAGCTCTGTCCTCGGTAAACACATACTAAGTGTTACAAGAGCAGCTGTAGCACAGGACCTGGTGGGGACATAGGAAATAAAGCAGAGGAAATGTTAGAGGTATACTCAGGTGCGCAGATGGTCTGGGGAGGTCCCCAGAGTGGGGAATTAAAGTAGCAAGCTGTTCATCTTTGATTCAGCTGTCTCACTGGACTCCGGCATCCAGGCTGTTTTCCGTTCCTGGGGCTTCTGCCTGCATCGTCTCAAATCCAGCGTCTCCTTGTCTGTCAGCCAACACAATGAAAACCTAGACATGGGCCCTTGGTGTCGCCACCCTTCCTTCACTGCTATTGCAGTAGCCTGGGTGCCTGCGACACTGATCATCGCAAGCCTCCTGAACAACACGGTGCTAAAACCTCCTTTTTGGCTCACTGCTTTGACCACCACATTGCTCATCTCTTTTCTTCCTTCTGCTGGATGACTCCTCCCCACTTTTACTTTTCAGGTCCCTCCAGAGTTGTCTGACCCTGCCCTTCTTGTCTAACAGATCTATCCCCCATGGCCCTTGTTCAAAGGTGGCCTGGCTCTCACAGCCCAGAGGCCCATCCTGGCTGGGAGACACTCCCCCCAGACATCTGCAAAACCACTTTCCTCTCCTTTGGATCTCTGAAAAGTCGTCACTCCCCACACCCTACCAATGCCTACCAGGTATGCCAGGAGCTGAGGCTGCCTGGTCACTGGCTAATAGCATCCTTGTGTCATCGATACCTTGTCCTTCCCTCTCTCCTTCACATGGGTCTAAAGAAAAGTGGGATTGTGCAGATGATATTCATGTGGCTTCATTAATTTCAGGCTACTAAATTAAGTGAGTGAGTTAGGCTCCCTACAGAGTCAATAAAGGAAGACGACATCTAATAAACCTCCTAAGTTGTCCTGCACTTCTCCACGGACTACATAGGGAGCTTATTTATCTAACTTAGGTAATAAAAATAGCCCTCTGAGGCTCCTTCCCCTTCTTCTCTATGTCCAGCTCCTTCTCTGAGAAGGAAGGTGTTGGGGAATTATGTGTGTAGCAGAGAAAGAAAGGCTGGTGCTGATATGAAGGGGACAAAGAGGAGGGAGACTGATGAGAGATGAGGAGGAGGAGGCTGGGGAGATGTGGATAGGAAAGGAAAAACAGGGGATGAGATGAGGTAGTGGGAAGGATGCAGAGATCCTAAGGCAGAAATGAACTTAAGAGGTGGAAGTGGAGGAAAGATAAATACAGAAGATACATTGAAGGAGAAGAGGATAAGAGAGCAGCAGGAGGCAATATGACGTTTATCAGAGAAGTGTTTGTAAGAGGGCAGGCAGGTAGAAGTCACCATGAAAGAAAGATGCATTTGAAATGATACCAAATGGGAGTCTGGGAGAGAAGGTCCAGCGGTGATGCTAGAAAGCTTGAGGAGAAGATTCTTGAGAGAGACAAATCCAGGGAAGGGAAGGGAAGGGAAGGGAAGGGAAGGGAAGAGAGAGGAGAGGAGAGGAGAGGAGAGGAGAGGAGAGGAGAGGAGAGGAGAGGAGAAGAGAGGAGAGGGGGGGAGGTCTGGCGA
>NW_008824447.1:439327-442900 GCF_000699105.1 Pygoscelis adeliae
AATAAGTGGAGGACAAATGAACAGAGGAAAGGCACTAAAAGAAGAGTAGGCACAGAGAGCAAGGGTCTCGGCTTGCTGCCTTGGAGTTTTTCCAGGGACTTTAGTGGGAGCAGGTTGGGCCCCGGGGCATTGGAAACAAAACTTTAGCCAAAACTCATTCTCATAACTCCAATGTAAAAATTATATATCTTCAAAGCTGTTCTGGAGACATAAGTATGCAACCCCATGTCTGCCAATCCCTGTACTATAAAATCCTAGATGATTACTGCTCTCCCCGGTGACTGACTTGGATTTGTGCTCTCCAAGTATGTAAACACTCACTGTTTGGGTTGCACCTTGCCACTGCAAATAGAGCCACTGACCTACGAAGTACTGCAGCTTAACTCTCAGTAAAATAGATACAGATCAAGGTATCACAGTGTTGGGCTCAAGACTGCTCCCTGGGGAAGGTTCTGCATAAAGATCCTTTAGATGGAGTCCATGCGAAGCAGCAGTTTCCAGCTGGGATGGTCCCCGTACTTTCTTAATTAGTGAATTTTTGATCAGTGATTTTTGAAGGCTGTTCCCTGCCAGACTGTTATCACCCTTTCTTTCCTCCATCCTCTTTCCTCCCAAAGAATGACCACGGTGCCTCTGAAAGCAAACAAAGCACAGGACAGGTTTGGCAGGACCTTTCAAAAGGAAAATATTCCCTCTCCGTCTGAGTGGTTATGAATAATGATCTGTGTAGCACATTTAGTTCAGACTTCAAAGCCTTTGTCACTGAGGTTGTGTCAAAGCTGATTTGAAACACAGACTGACATAAGTGAAAGAACTCGCAGGAAATACAATTCTTGCCCAGAACAGATTGTCAGAGTACCTATGGCCACCTGGGTTAAGCTGCTTTTTATAAATGATCAGATTTCTTTTCTTAACACCCTCTCCTGGCTTTCTGTCTGTCGTTCCTCTTCCAAAGGGAAGTGTGGCTTTTAATGCTGCCTGCGACAAAGGTGAAGGGTGCAAAGCTGCTGAGCATCTTCAGAAATGGTCCCTCTGCAGCATCGTCGGCACCTGCAGCTGGAGCCCAGCCTGGCACAGCTCCCCTGGGCACCGCCGTCCCGGTGCGATGACCCCGCCACTGCGTTTCCATGGGCTGCAGCAGATTTGCCTGCCTATCGAGTTGCGTTTGATGAACATCAGAGTCGAAAACAAGGCTAGATGAAATCTGCTCGGCTCATTTCTGTACCCCACCCTCTGTAAGGCACTCAGCCTCTCGCCCTTCCCCCTCCTCGCAAGGAGAGCTCGCTCTTGTGGTTAAACCTTTGCTAAACCAAGATGCAAACTGCTCAGATGCCAGGGTGATGAACATGAAACGAAAAGCACATGAAAGCAACCACCCAGCAGTCCTGCCACAGCTGGATTGAGCCCAGTCGTTGTTAGGCTAACTACCTTGGCATGACATTGCCCCTTCCAAACTCTGGCAATGTATGCTCCTTCTCCAAACCAAATACAGATGCCCCCATCCACTTGAAAAAAAAAAACCCCGACAAGCAAAACCCCACAGGTAGGTGTTGCAAACAGTTGGTGCAGAACGTTCTGGAGTCCACCTTGCTCCCAGAAAAGCAGGAAGTGTTGCGAAATCTTCTTCCTTTTTTCTTTTGGCCACAGACTGATGGCACGTCGTCTACATTTACCCCCCACTTGCTGTGGCTTTCTGATGGAGGGGTATGAGCACAGAGGGCATGAGCACCCCAGGGCTGCCGAGCATGGTCGGCACCCACCTTGCGGCACGGCGAAAGCCCATGGACAGAATGGGCTCCTTGTTCAACTTTGGTGCATATCTGCTCTTTGGCAAAACCTCGGTGGTGTCTGCTCTAAACCGACTGCTTTTCTGCTTATGTATGGGTATGCACATACAGGTGGCCCATAGTGAGTGTGGAGGAATTTTAGTACTTCCAGGCTCTACGAGAAATGCCTCAAATCAGGGTGATTAAAAAAAAAAAGCAGAGAGCAGAGGACAACGGGCAGCCTCCAAAATTTTAAGAGGGGTTTTGCTGGATTTTTGTAGAGGTAAAAATTGGGTTGGGTTCTGCCAGGAACTGCTGAGGCTGATCTTTGCATTTGACTCAGTGGCCTCCTCAGACAAGGGGTGCGGATCCAGATTTTGGAAAAATGCAGTGAGTTTGCGTGCCTCTGGTTTTGGATGCCACAACCTGCTTTTGCTGAGGCACTGAGTTGGTTTTTTGATCTCAGTAGGAGTTCTGGGTGCATAATACTCATGCAAATCAGGCTGCGGGTATCTGAAGTCAGGCAGCCAAAAACACAGGCGCCCCAAATTTGCAAGCTGCTTATTATGTAAACGCAGCTCAAAAAATCTCTCTGCATTTCACTTTCCCATGTTGATAATGCTGCGACTCTAAAACATTCCTCGAACGGACCCTGGGAAGAGAGTTAAGTGATCATTTAGCAGGAGAACAAAGCATCCCAGTCAGTGACATCCACTATATTATCGACAAGAAAATTAGGATCAAAAGACCTAGAGTTTATTTCTGACTCTCCTTGCCCTTCATAAGTCCCTGAACATATCGAGTCATTTCTCTGTGGTCCTGGTTGTCCACAGCAAAAGTACTTATCTTGAAGGCGTGTCACAAGCTGTTCTTAATGTTTGCAAAACCCAGTGGAGAGGTGATCATGTTTTTGCTCAGTGGCTCAGGGGAATGTTTTTGGAATAAGTGCTGATTCAAGGCAAAGATGATCAGGATTTTTTTTCCCCTAGAAAAATGAAAAAAGAAACCCAAATATTTCTTACTGTCTTAAAATGCTATACATGATCCAGAGTGGTATAGTCTCCTTCTTACTGCTGTTATTTAATAGCTTCCTTTTATAAATTTAGGTCAATTTTTAAATGAAAATTTCCATCCTGAAGGGAAAAGTAAAAAAGTTTCCATTTGACATTTCTGGAACAAATAATTTTCAAGTCTGCCAGATTAAACTTTTTCAATGCTATGAATTTTTTTCCTGCTTTTTTTCAGCTGGAATTATTTGCTTCACTTGACCTGAACTTGCAGTTCTTGTCAGTCCATCTGAAATGCCATTTTCCCAGAAAATACAGTATTCATAAAAATAGTTCGTCCAGCTGAACCCCGGCAGAGGGTTTTAGTCTCATCTAGTTGGCTACTGATTTGTAAACTGGCAGTCAGCCTGTAACCTGGTAGCCAAGTTGCCGAATTGTTCTTTATTTCTTTTGAATGAACTTCTAGGAACTCCAGTGAGTAAGCAGGGCCCTGTTTTATTAGGCACCACACATCCACGTAAAGCCAAGACTACCCGTGCAGCAAAGAGCGTATTTCTACCAAGTAATGAAACCAGCTGGAACAAAAAGTATTTGTAGGCTGCAAATAAACTAGAAGCTTCTGCTGCAAAGATAATCAAGAGAGTATGTGCTTTGTCCAAAGGCATTGAAAGCAACGGGAGCCTAAGGGTGAGAGACTGGGAGGTAACACGAGCTACGTTCAGATGCTGGCTTGGCATTTTGTTCACGGATAAAAGGCAGCAAGTGTGCTGGGAAGCTTCTGTGCAGCCCTCCAGCAGGAA
>NW_008824447.1:442912-497292 GCF_000699105.1 Pygoscelis adeliae
CAGCATTATTCTTCTCCTCGACTCCCTCACTGGAAATTTGGTGGCGGTGATAGAAAAGATTGGACATCAAAATGCAATTAATTAAATGCCCTTTTTGCAGTTTCATTTCTGTTGTGTTTTTGAAGCAGAAAACAAACGTGGGCAGTGGTGGTGGTGATGGGGAATTTCCAAGCGGATTTTTTTGGGGCTGGTTCAAGGCAGGAGCCTGCAGCGTGTGGATTGGAAAGTCTGGGCATCAGACAGCCCAGCTGCTCCCTCGGGCCAGCCATGCCACACCACAGGCAGTTCGGGCAGCAGGGACCCGGGGAAGCACACCCGGGCTGCCCAGAGGGCTGGCGGAAACCTGCCTCGCGCCCTCTAAGGTGCCCCCAAATTCAAGGCACTGCTGCAGAGCAGTCGTGCTGTGGAAAACTCACTTTTTTCTGATGGAAACAAGATCCATGAGAAGCTTTCCAGGGGGGTGCCATTGGCATGCAGGTACCCCCTGACCCCAGGCAGGGCGGCTGGGAGAGCCCCACTCTGCGGTGCGCACAAGGAAGGAAGGAGCCGACAGACCTGTTCTGGCAGGCTGCGAGGGGGGAAGAGTGCTTGAAGCACCTCAGCTGCACTGCTGTCCTCGCTCGCCCAGGGTGGGATGCCTGCCCGTGCCTCCTTGAGGCAGCAGCCACAGCTCCGGAGCAGGGGGCTCAGCCGGGCAGGGGAGAGGAGCCTGGCATGGCACAGCCCTCTCTTAAAGCACGAACCTGCTGGCCGTGCCCAGGAGGGCATTCCGCTTCCCCAGACCTGCTCAGCTGCTGCTCCGCCTCAGCTCCAAAAAAGCAGCTAAAGGCAGGGGAGAGGAGAGGCAGCCCCGGGCATTGCAGTCCCTCATGGGCGCAGAGCCGTTTCCAGCATGGCTTGTCCTCCAAAGAGAGGGAGCCCACCCCGGAGAGGGTGGACCAGGCTCCCAGGGCAAGGCTTGCCCCTAAGAATGGTTTCAGAGGTTGCAACATGAAGCTGGGCTACAAGGAAGCCAAGATTACCACGGCATGTCCTCTTCTGCCCCGCTGTGCAGTTGGGTTTCCCTCCAGGCACTGTGTGAGAAAGTGAGCGTGGATTTAATTGCTGTGGTGGCACAACATCCAGATGTTTTGAATACTTCTGTAGATTCCTCCTTGTTTGTGATGTGGTTAGGGTTGCTGGCAGCAAGGTGGGGAGCATTTTACTTTGTGTCAGAGGAGAGAAAGTGATAACTCGCTGTGATAGATGGGTGTCTGCTGCTTGCTGGAGCCACCGCTGCTGCTGCTGCCAGCAGTGCTGGGTGGGGGCGCGTTGGAGCTGGAGAAGGACGGGACCCCAGAGGCCCCTTGGCAAGGTGGGGACGGTCTGGCGCAGGCACAGCAGCTCAGGGGTAAAGGCTGCTGTGCTCAGCCCTCAACCGCGGGCTGGAGGTGGAGGCATATGAGCAGCGAGCGAGATCTTCTGCCCTGCTCAGCTCCACCTCATCACAGCCGTAGCTCTGGAACAAAGATCGCGCACATATTTGATTCTGAACAAAACCTGACTTCAGTCAGGACACCAGGTGCAAATCTCCTTGGGGGGTCCTGGACGCAGAGCTGGGGCTAAACGTTGCCTCTCTGGCCTCACCTGCAGCTGGACCTAGCCAATACATCCCACTCCCCTTGCGGTCCCTGGCAGTCCACACCCAGCCCACGGCCCCATACCACTGGAGTTACTGACTCCAGTTAGACCCCAAGAGTACGAACTTCCAGCCCTGCAGTTCAGCTACTGGTAATTGAAACTCCTGTGAAGTCCTGCTGTATGTGGACAGGGTGGCAGTGGGAGCTAGCGTATGCTCTGTATAGGCGTGCAGAACAGGTCCAGGTACTAACCAGCATGAAAGAGTGACTGCTGTCCTGGTTTCGGCTGGGATAGAGTTAATTTCCGTCCTAGTAGCTGGTACAGTGCTGTGTTTGGGACTTAGGAGGAGAATAATGTTGATACCACACCGATGTTTTAGTTGTTGCTAAGCAGTGCTTGCACTAGTCAAGGACTTTTCAGCTTCCCATGCTCTGCAAAATGGTGATTACACTAGTCAAGGACTTTACATGTTCTCTTGCCCTGCCAGCGAGAAGCTGGGAGGGGGCACAGCCAGGACAGCTTACCCAAACTGGCCAAAGAAACATTCCGTACCACGTGACGTCATGCTCAGTACATAAACTGGGGGACGCTGGCCGGGGGGGCCGCTGCTCGGGGACTGGCTGGGCATCGGTCGGCGGGTGGTGAGCAGCTGCATTGTGCATCACTTGCTTTGTGTGTTGTTATTATTATTACATTATTATTGTTATTTTATTTCAATTATTAAACTGTTTTTATCTCAACCCACGAGTTTTTCTCACTTGTGCTCTTCCAATTCACTCCCCCATCCCACCGGGGGGTGGGGGGGAGTGAGCGAGCGGCTGCGCGGTGCTCAGTTGCCGACTGAGGTTAAACCACGACACTGCACAAAACAAAATTCAGCTACTGGTTGAAATATTTGCTGCAACTGCTTACGGAAGATTATGCATGCACTCTTCTTTGTCTGGACCATACATCCCAAGACACAGCTCAGATCACAGCTGAAGCACCTCTTCTAGCCGAGGATGTTGCTTTGGAAGGGCACTGCCTGCGTCTGTCTGAATATCTGGATATGAACTGTCACTTACTGCTTTCAGTCTGTCTGATAAGCACCACGCACTGATCTTAGCTGGGTTCTCATGCTGATGTCTGCTGAGTTTGTGCTTTGGCGTGCAATGGTGGTAATGGATGTTGCGGTTCCTGTCTTGGGTCAGGTGTTTGATGAATGTCAATCTGGTTTCATTCTTGCTGTGCCAGTTTATCACACTGAGTTACAGGGCCCTGCTTCCTGGGAAGGTGCTTTGAGGAACAGCATGCCAGCATTGGCAGAAGCAGAAGTTGTTGCAGACCTAGGCTATATTTTCCGCAATCCCCTTCTGCGGTGAGTGCATGCAGCTGTAACTTTCAAAAAGCTCTTTCTCCTTGTATCTTTGTCTCCTTGATGGAATAAACAGCCCCTGAGCATTCTTTTCTCCCTTCCTAAGGCTGGGAGATCAGCTCTGCATCTGTGGCTGTAGCTATTCCACTAGTAGGGTTCCTCACCTTATCAGCTGAACCAGTTCCCTGAAAGCTGGTCCAAAGAGGTGTTTTTTGTTCTGTTTATTTGTTAAGAAGAAAAATGTTTCTGCATTTTATATATAGTCTAAGGGCCCACACAAAGAAAAATTTTCTAATTGTTCCTGATGCAATGTGTTTGGCAGTGAGAAAAAAAATGTGGGTGGGGAGTACAACACCTATTGCAATATCCTTCTCACCTCCTTGTAAGGGGAGGGAAGAGAACGAAAACAATTTGTCTTTGGCAAGCGTTTGTGCTTTTCTGTAGGGCTCAGAAGAGGAGACTGAAGTTGTTGACTGTAAATGCAAGCAAAGGTCTGCATACCTAGTGTAGTATCTGTGCAAAGGTGCAAAAAAAACCTAAGCAGCCTGCAGGGCTAAATTAAATTAATGAACATGATACGTTTAGGGGAAGAAACAGAGAGGAGAGACCAGGAGCCAGGACTATTTGGTTGTGTTGTTGGCTTGGCAAAGTGATTCATCGTGTGCTTGGCTAAGTCAAATCCAGGAGGTGCTGGGGTGCACACCAGGAGAAACGCTCAGGCCACAGGTCTCAGCGCAGTGTGGCTCTGCTGCCTGCGTGCTTGCCCGCATGAGCAAGTGGTCATGCTCAGGGGATTTCTGGAGGCAGCTGCCACAAGAGGTTGTGGCAACAGGAGCTCCTCACATGATGCTAAATGATAAATCTGACCCCCCCCAAAATCCCCTTGGTGTTTTTCTTGGACTTCACCACACAGCAAAGGACCAGAAGGGTTCAAGGGGAGGGGGAATTGCTCAGGGGCAATCAGGGACATTAGGAAAGTACCCGCTGCCTCTATGAGCAGAGCAACACCCGTCCAGCTTGCACCACCCATCATCTTCCCCCAGCTCATCTTCACTGGGGCTGCGAAGATTAAAATAGTGGTGGGAGCTGGCAAGTTAATATCCTGGGGATTTCAGAGCCTGGGAATTACAGCAATCTGGTGTGGAGGTGGTTACTTCTATGGCCAACTCCTTATCCAAGACGAAAGGGCTGGTTTTAGGAGGGTGCTGGAAGTGCGTGTCGCAGTGCCAAGGAAGCAGCCGGGAGACTGTGCTGTGTTTTGGATAATCAGATGTAACTTGTACTGAAGTGAACTCTCTTTCGGGCGGATTTTTATCTTGAAAAGGATGGGGCTTCTCTCTAAAGCCTACGCGTAGGGTGGTCTTGCCACAGGAGACCACCAGTGGAGGGCAACAGTGTTGTCTGGGGAGATGTGGTGCTCCCTGGTGGGTAAAGGGGCAGTGCCCTTGAAAGACGGCAGGGTTTGGCCATGGGAACTGGGGCTTTCCGTACTAACCATGGGAGTGCCCCATGTTGCTGCTTGTGTCTTTGGTGTTCCTCTGCCCCAGTTGCGTTCCTCTGCCCAGCCACAAAAGGCATTAACCCCTGGACAGAGGAGCTATAGGCTCTTTTGAAGCAGACCTGTTGGGTTTGTTGGCCGCTCTCAGATGGTTGCAAAGAACAATTGCGGGGGGGCATAACTGAAAGGGAGAAAATATGGTGAGGGCTGTAGTTGAAAGCCTCAGAGAGCTGTGCACATACAAGCTCTTTTGAAGCACATCAGCCAGCTGCCTGCACCTGCTCAGATAGCAGGACAGGCACTCGCTTTGCTGTTCTGCAGTGTGCAAAGACTGTGCCATGCCCCAGGAATTCAGTTTTCCAGCCTGGTTTGCTCAAAAGTGAATTGCTGTGGAGCTGTGTTGGGTAGGGATGGGTGGTTAGATGACAGAAAACACAAAGAAAATGGCAGCATGGAGCTCCCTGGGAAGCAGATGGCTACAGAGAGCTGCCCCAAGTGGGGATCTAGCTGGGCTGCGGTTTCCAAATTGCTGTAAGCAGACTGATGTCTCCTCGTCTCCTGACTTTGGGATGCGTGTTCCCGCTGTCCATCTTGCAGCAGCATTGCTGTTTGTGCAGTTGGGCGGTGAGTCAGATCATGGAGCTGAAGTGGCTGAAAACCAGCCTCTTCTTTCTGTCCAGGTCATTTTTGCCTAGGTCACTTGGAGGGTGGCTGCCAAAGGGCTGGTGCTGGCACTGGGAGGGCGGTGGGAACACGTGGGAGGACCTGGGTTTACCAGACTAACACTTGTGGCTGAAGATGTGAGAGAGAGGCTCCTTGCTGTCAATTAGGGTAAGCCAGGTTGCGTTGGCTGTTCCAGAGGACAGGTCACAGGAGCGGTCAGAGCTGGGAAGCTGGTTCTTCACCGCATTTTTGTCCCTTTTTTCCCCTTGTTAGCCTCAGTCGCAGCTGCGTGTGCCTCTTGTTCCTGCAGCTGCTCCTGGAAGCAGTGTGTTGTCTCCGGCTGGTTTGCAACAACTCGTGCTTGCCAGTGGGCTGACACCTCTTCTTTCCCACACAGGCACATCCATTCCTGTATTCGGATGTATTTACTGTGATATGTTCTCGGTTTGGTTGCACATTAAGACACTATTAATTTTTGCGGATGCAAAAGGTGGCCTTCATGGCTCATGGACAGTTCCTGTGTCCATGGCCCGTGATTTATATTCAGTTTTTGTTTTTTCAGAATTCGTAAGATTTAAATTACAGCCAAATAGTTTGTGTTGACTGATCATGTTATTACCACAACAGCCGAGATAATCTGTGAAGCCGGAGGCAACACCTCTTGGTTTGAGCCCCAGTGGAGGATAGGGGCAGATGTCACCTCTGAGGAATGAGCTGCTTGGGGAAGCTGGGCTTAGTGACAGACCAGGTCACTGGCCCTCAGACATAGCACAAAGCCTGTGAATTTTTTTTGTGGCTTCCTAGGGATGCTGGCAACACTGCTATGAAATGGGAGATAAAAGAGCAAAAGACGACAGGGCAGTTATTTTGTGGACTGGAAATTGCTCACTCACTGCATACAGACCCCATGTGGCTGGAACCCACAAGAGGCGTCTGTCTGAAATAAGAAGTATCAAAGTGGAAAAAGTAGGAGTGAACTAGAGACAGAAGATGCTCATTTTCTGACTAGGATTGCTTAAATGGCTCTTGAAGAGGTGAATCAATTGTTTTTCCCCTTTGCTTTTCTGGCAGTCAGCCTTTGGCTCTAATGAGCTCATTATAAATAACCTCGTGCCCATCTCCAACAGGTGGAGAGAGCAGGATTTCTCTGCCCTCTTCTCCGCAGCAGCAGCTACAGCTGCTCAGCAAAGCCTCACAACACTTTCTTTTTTTTTCCCTTCTTTTCTTTCTGAAAAATGACTTCTGAACCCACGACGTGAGGCTTGGTTGACATTTTGTGGAGGATGGATGAAAAAGGGCAGAGCTGAAACTCTTCCTTCTTTTGTAAACAAAAGCTGGGAGAAAAACAGTTGTTTTGAATTTAAAGAAAATGTTTTCATTGGAAAAACGAATAATTTCCTGAAAGACTTACAACTAAATGAAAAATGTTTCCTTCTTTCTAAAATTCTCTTGGATAAATATTTACCCTTTTCCAGTCGGCATCTCACACCCATAGCCGTGCTCTGTTGTTTGCTTTTCAGCAGGGACTGGGCGTCTCTCCCTCCATCCCTTCCCATGCTGCGCACGTCTGCTTCGGCCGCAGATGCTGCACTTATGGGACTCCCCAGCCCTTTTGCTGATGGTCTGGAGCATAAAAGCCAAGTTCATCCCAAGGCAACGCACCATTTCTTCTCTCAAACATCACCTAAAAACATCTCTCTTGGGTCACCTGACATGAAAGTAAAAGGGTGGCTTTACCCTCCCTTGCTAGTGTATCTTTGTCACCTGCGCTTCGAAACCAGAAGCGTTTGTGAAGCCAGAAGGATGCACATCTCCAGCATGTCCCACCAGGCCTGTGCAGGTGTCCTCAGTATCTCAGGTGGCACTCGTGGTTTGCTCCTGTCCTCCTTCTGTGGAGACCGGCCCTTGTGCTGAGGCTTTCCAAGGGGAGTCGCTTACCCAATCCCTTGTCCACTGCTGAGCACCACTCCCCAAGCCCGGCTCCTGCAAAGACTGCGGCAGAGGCTGTCTGAGCATGCGGACGTGGCGGGGCCTTGACGTTAGGCGAGGAAAACTCTACAAAGCTGCTAGATCTGAGCCATTTAGAAAGAGCAATGCAAGGCACCCTTAATAACATGCACAAATGAAGAATCCATGGATGTAGGAGGCTAAAGGAGCAGTCCAATTTCCAAATGAAATTCTGAATTTCTGTTGACTTCAGTGAAAACTGTGGATTAATCAGTCCTTTTGGAAATTGGGCCGTATGTTCTTATGTCTTGAGATGGACTTGGCTTAATTTTATGAAGCCTTTCTTTTTTGCACACCAGACTTATCCTTTGGTGTGAGAACATTTCTAATGAAACTTTTCTAATTGGAAAACACGTGACTTGACAACCCTGGACACATAAGTCCTTGACAATTGGGTCGGAGGCTGATTTTGTGCTGTCAGTTCACCTGTGTTGGGAGCTGATGGATGTCAGCGCTGAATCCAGGTCTCTGCAAAGTACCATCAAATCAAATTGTTATGTTTTTCACTCCAGGGTGGGAATTGGCTTGGTTGAGGAGATTGTTGTGGGGGTTAAGTTTTATTTTTGTAGAAAACCCTCAATTTTTCCTTGGTAGGATGTTTTCTGTGGACACCGCTTAGATCTCTGTATTGCACAGATTTTATACAGCCCTAATTTCCATTGGCTTTAGCAGACCAAAGGTATCGCTTCATGCATGAAATCAGCGCTGGAATGGCGGATCTGTCTGGCCCGTTTTCCTCCTGTTCTGTGTAATGTTGAGGAAATTTCAGCAGTGGGTTGGACTATGTGAATTGAATGCTGGGTGAAGTCCCGGCCACGTGAAATTTGGTTGCCTGATAATTATTCTTCCTTGCTGATTCCACTGAATTTTTAGGAGCAAACTGGGATGTGAGGAGGAATGTGAAGAGGAAGAAGCCTTCATCTGTGAGACAGTGTGTTCCCAAGAGCTTTTCCTAAGAACATTTTGAAAAGAAATAAGGAAACAGGCAGCCTCTTTTGCTGATGTATTTGCTACTGTATTTGCAGACAATCTCGCCAGGGTTATTCCCAGGTGGGGGGGAAACCTGCCACCCTAGCTGGAGGTTTGGAAGACACATAGTTGTTGGGTTACCTGGGCTCTCATGGGACCGAAATGGCACCTCAATGTGGGTTTCTCCCTTTCCCCTTTCTGTTTCACATCAGTCAGTTCCCAAGAGACTGACGTGCTCTCTGGAGCCTTTCCTGCAGGAGTGGCCCAGACAGCACCCCAAGAAACAAGTGTGGCTGTGTCCTGCAGCTCTCCGAGCCGGGAGCAGCCCCTCCAGGAAGCTGTTGTACCATGGGGCTTCAGTTCCTCCCTTGAATTCTGCTTATTTAGTTGAAAAGAAACAAACAAGAGTATGAGTTGGACTGATGGCAGTCAGTAAGGATCTTCGGGTATGGGTGGGAATACTACAGTTTGTAGGAATTTAGTGAAGAAAAGCATAATGAGAGCTAATGATTGGAAGTGGAATTAAGATACAGTTAAACGGAAAGGAAGGGACAGATTTTAATGCAGGGGATGATTAACCTTTGGTACAGAGGAGGTGGAGTCATTTTGCAGGTCTTTGAATCGAGACTGGTTCATATCCTGCAAGCATGCATTAGCCAAGCGAAAGTTACTGACCTTGGCCCTGCCCTTGGGAAGGAAAGTCGAAGGCATGTGGTGAACACTCCCAGCTTTCATCTTCCTCGTCATCCAAACTGACTCTTTACTTGCCTCAGCTTTCATGCCATCTCTGCTTCTTTTCCTCACTTTCTTCTGATGGGTCATGTGCTCACATCTTTATGGAGCCCACAGGAAACAATACCTGCTTTGTTCGAGCTGTCTTCAGTTCCTTCCCTTTACCTTGTCAAACACCGGGAAGGGTTGACTTGAAAACTTTGTCCATTTAGCAGAGCTTGGCTCCAAGTCAACATCCCCAGGCTAACAGTGTTTATCAGGCGGCAGGAGATCAATTCTAATTCCCGAACAGTTATTGTTCTTCCTGTTGCGGCTGTTCTCCAGCACTTTGAGATGCTGAGAAACTTTATGCACAGGTGTTTGCAGGAGGCAGAAAGATTGATGTGTCCCTGCAGGTTTTATAACTGATCATATCGGTCATAACGACCTCTATTGTCATGCGGGAGGGTGCTGTGTTTTCTTTTTTTCCCCTAAAAGTTGGTTGCAGTTTGTGGGAGCCAGCTCGGTGCAGTCACAGAAAGAGGGTCTGCCTGGTGTTAAACTGGTATCTCAGCCCGGTTCCTGTGCTGGAGCGTATTGATGCTCTGCTGAGGCTGGCAGAGATGCACGCACTCGCTTTTGTTGACAAATGGACCACATTGAAGTAAACGTGTACACTGCTCCAATTCTCTATAGCAATTGCCAGATTGGTTTTTTTTTCCATTTGTATGTTTAGCCTGCCTCAGTCTGACGAGAATCACAAGAAGGTATTGGTGTCCTGCGGAGTGAACCATTACACACAACCTAAGCCTCACCCTTCAGTGGGCAAACTAACCAGGGGCACACGGCGGGCGGAGAGCCGGTCAATAAGCAAACAGGTTGCCCGGCTTATGATGATCAACCGTGGATGATAGCCGTTAAGCACTGTTAGTGCTGTCCTTTTGAGCAAATGAGGGCTGTTACAGCGGGGATACAACATTACTGCCACAGGGGAGGAGGAAAAAGGCTGTTTCATTCACTGGTGACATTGCCACCGTTGGACCCAGCTTGGGCTGAGCGAGGGGGCTGGCGTGGGGCAGGTCCCTGTGTGCTCAGCAGCGAGGCACGCGCTGCTGTGCATGGCACACCGACATCTCTCCGTGTAGGGGACAGCTGGGTGCTGAGCATCCACATCCCGCTCACCTTTTCTTAAGGCAGCAAGGTGAGGAAAGAGCGGATGGGAGGGATGAAGGTGGGAGGACAGGCTCTTGCCCCTCTTTTTCTGCCTTGGCTGCGAAATGACATATAATTTTTGAGTTGGTTGGGGAAAACAGGTAGGAACACCTAGAATGAAGAAACTGATGTGATTTTGTTCACCAGTGGGCACAGTCCTGTCTTACATTTTGTGCCGGAGTTGCAACTGCTCTGGCATTGATGCCCTGGCACCTCATGTCATTCCCTCTTTTGGAAGTAGGTGCTGGGAAGCTTATCCTCCAGCATCGCCCGACTCTCTTTTGGGCTCTTAGGAGGCTGTCCAGTGAGGGGAAAGCTTGAACTGGGCTGCATCCCTTTCCTTCCTCCCTCCCCAGCCTCCTCCTCCTTGCTGGGCCTGGCGGGACGGCAGTGTGCGTTCAGCCATTTCTTTTGAAGCAGCTCATGAAGTAGGGCACCTTTCTCCTATCAGGTGGGTATAATCTGGCATGACTTCCAGTTCTGCTGAGCTTTGCATGGGGTGAGAAGGGATGCTGCTTTCTGCAGCAGAACTGGGCAAGGTGGTGCCCGAGGTGAATCCGGTGTAGCTGGCAGATCCTTGGGTGCATGGGAATCCAGTACGGAGAGAGCTGGCGTGCGGTAGATCCACCTGGTCCTGTGCTATTAGAATACTTACACCGACACACCAATCCTTTCTTTCAGGTGATTAATGAAGCACGCTTGTTTTTTGGCTTCATACCGTGGTAGTGCATCCTCTCTCTCCTTGTGCCCTAACACCTTTCATAGGTGGCTCTTTCTGCATTGCTTGAAGCTGCTTGGGTTTCAAACTGAAGTCAGGATTGCCTGAATGAGTATAAGCCTTTGAGGGGAAAAAAGCATGTCCTTGTTTGCTTGTACCTCACAGGTGGAGTCTCATCTGGGAGAAGTGAAAACCCTTCTGCTAAGTATTACTTCAAGATAGGTTTCTATATAATTAAAAAATGCTGCTGTCAGTACCTCACTGGCAGCCTCTGTTAAGTCCCGGGGGTGCATGGACAGTCATTGAGGTCCTCTTTGACACCCTTGCAAAATCTCTCCTGGTCAGCGCTGGGGAGCGTTACAGAGGAAGAGTGCACTGTCATGCCCATGGCAGCCATAGTCTGCAAATGTATGCATCATCCATGATCCCCACGCTGGTGTTGGCCTGGTAGCTTTCCTTTACAGCTGAATTATTTTTGAAAATGGGAGAGGAAAATGTATTGGGCATGCACTGCTGGGCCTCTTTTGTCCTGCAGCCTCCAAAGGATGTTCTCTAACATTTCTCTGGGCTCAAGACTAGTTCTTGAGCTGAGACTAATCCTCACTGGAGCGATAGCCAAAACCACTGAGAACTTCCTCCATGTGCCTTCAACCTGCAGCATTTGCTATTGTTCAGAGTGCACAGAAAGCTGTGAGAGGGTGTAGGATACATCTATTTCCTCTTCTAAAATGAAGGGAAATGGCCTGAAGGGACTGAATTACTGAGCAACACACTTCGTTTCCTTCTTGCTTGATGTCTTGGTTCAGAGAGGGGTTTATTTAGTGCTTACTCCTTTGCCTTGTGGTTTAAAAACAGCAGTGGAAGAAAACCAAGAACGAATACTGTGCAAGGAGCAGCTGAGTGGATAACCCACAGATCAGCCAGATTATCGTGGGGTCATCCTGAGCCGTAGCTGGGATCCAAACGATTTAACCTGCCATGAATTGCTCGCATCAGAGAGCACTAGATGCAGCCTGTGTGCCGCTGACCAGATGTGTTTGCCATGGCGTTTGGTGGCACCTACCTGGAGCAGCGCATTGAGAAACCCTCCAGGGGCCTCACGCTGCCGTCAGCACTAGTAAGGCCACTCCGCAGGAGACAAGGACTGCTGCAGGGAGTGATGGACAGCAGTGAGTGGTTTGTGCTGCCTCACCTTGCTGTCCCCTAAGCACCCAGCACCTGGTGGCACCAACGCCCCTGTGCCTTGCTTGGTTAGGGGTGAAGACAGGGAAATGAGGTCCCCCTATTAGCGGCAGGGTTTCTAGACTGGTTTGCGAAGATGAATACTACAGGAAAACCTCTTGCTCTCAAACTCCTTCACCTGGCCTGTTTAGCAGGATAAAAAAGATGCAACAGTCATCACGCCACCTCATTTTTGGTTTTTGCTTCTATGTCCCCCTCCAAGAGAAGGAAGGAGAACCAGGTACGCCCATCTAGGCACTAGTGGGGTGCTCTGCTCATCTCTCAGGGCAGGCAGCAAAGTAAATACTCCAAGGGACAGCCTTAACTTTTCCAAACAATGCTTCCCAGGGAAGATCCAGGCACTGTCCATACATGTTTCGGCACGGGAAGCCTGCAGGTTCCTTTTCCTGATTGAAAACAGTTGCTCTGTGCTGTACATACTTGGGTACCAGTTTTTAAAAAGGACGGACCTTGTAGCAATGATTGCACCAACAAAATTTGGCATTCCCACTTTTATATTAAATTTTTTTTATTGAGATGATGTAATTACAGGCATTTTAAAAATTATTTGCAACTCACTGGCCCTGAGAATAGGCTTGTTTGTTTTTGTTTTGTTACATTCATTTGATTCAGTCCCTTAGCCCCACACCTTAAAAAAACAAAAAGCCATCATCAATAAAAACAGACTAGAATTTTATTTAAAAAAAAAAGACCTCGAACTGATGCATTCTGGATTTGCACACGGTTGCAGTCTGACAAAGAGATCTGGAGAATGCATGCGTGGAATCTGAAGGGGAGGGTGGCAGCAACTTAGTGTTCACAGAAAGGGCCCCAGTAGTGTTCTTTGGATGGAGAGGCAGTCAAAAGGTTTCAAACTTGCATCAAGAAAAATGTTCTGCTGTGGAACTGCAGCGTGTCCTACCTGACCGGCTTGTGGCTAGTTCAGACTTGTAGCAAGCTGATGGCATTGAAGGTCCCACTTAACTGCACAGTGTGAAGATCCTTTGTTGGGTGTTGAGGTTGGAAGGGACCTCTGGAGGTCATCTGGTCCAACCTCCCTGCTCAAGCAGGGCCACCTAGGGCCAGTTGCCCAGGACCATGTCCAGATGGCTTTTGCGGGTCTCCAAGGATAAGACTCTTTCTCCCTTTTCCCACTTGCTTTGGTGGCAAAGGCAGAAAGTTTGGCTGCTTTGCTGCTGGCAAATTCTACACCGGGAAATCAGAAATTGGGGAGGGGAGGCGGGTGTCAGGGTTGGTGGAAAGACAGTGGTGTGCTAGCCTAGACGGGCAGCCAAGCGTTCCTGTAGCTCAGTGCGTTAATGCTGTGTTTGCACTCCATGTATCTGCCGTTTGGATGTGAGGTAGATGGGAATCTGTCTACTACAGCTGCTCTAGCCTGGTTTTTTGGATTTGTTTTTTTTTTTTTCAGTCATAGCTGGTAAACTTGCTTCCAAGACCCCAAGAGCAGTTCAAATCCTGCAGCTCCCACAGCAGGTCCCAAGCCCCTGCAGTTCTGGCAGCTGCAGCGTCACCCGCGCCACTCTCTGCTGCACCACGCAGACCTGGCAGGAGGCGGGGGACAGCACCGGCCAGGAAGGGCCTCTGTGGGATCGGCCTGCTCCAAGTTCAAAGGCTATTTTCATTCCAACTAGCATCAGCCTTGAGAGAACTTCTTCTCTGTGGTTGTGGTGGAGAAGAAGTTGTCTTAAGATGTCCTTTACATGTGAACTGGAAGAATTTCCAACAGCCACCAAATATTTTTTTCCTTTTGACTTAGAATCTGCAGGTGAAAGTGATTGCATTTTTGGCAAAGGTGAACATTTCCTCTCCAAAATTTCCCCTAGAAAATTTCCCTATGGGACAACATGTGTGATTTCAGAATTCCTTGCTCCTTCCTGTCTTACCCAGTGCCGAGGATGAACTTTGTTTGCTAGCATACACAGTGAGCGTATGGGCTTACACTGGTGGATTGTCTCTCGTTCTCCGTATTTTGCAGTGTGCACCTTGGCCGTAACAAAAACCCGTGGCTCATCAGAGCACTTTACATAGGAAGTCCCTATAATCTTTTTTTCCCCTCACCATCTCGTAACAGTAGCTGCAGCAGGCAAAAGAAAATAATGCAGTTCTGTAGTTGTCACAGCCAGAGCAGTAAAGGATATGACTCGTTCTCTGCACAAACTTGGTTTCTTTCTGCCACTGAACACTCTAAGAAACACAAGAAACCAGCACGAGCCTTTCTTTACATTGATACTCATGATCACACTTCATCCGTCATTCATATTCACCTCTTCACCACACCCTCTTCACCCCAGCTCCTGAGACATGGCCGCAACTTGCGTGCCCGTGAGCAAGGTGACAGAGCAGAGCAACTCCTTGGCCCCTTGGTTTCAAGGGACCTTTGGTTTCAGATCTGTGACCACCGAAGTCCCTCAGCATCTCCCACTCTCACACCTCCTGAGCTTCAAGGACTTCAGAGTCACAGCAGAGACAGGTGACAGGTTGTCTGCTCATCTTTCTGATACACACTCCCGTGTCTTTTCTTTTGAGGCAGAAGAAGTCAAGTACGTGATGTCCTGGGACTTGTAACATATTGACTATGATTTAATAAAAACATGTGGCTGGGAAAAGCTTATGGAGAGACATACACCCTGTCGTATCCATCAGATACTGGCTCTGAAAAATCTCTCCTCTTTGTATGATGCCTATCTACACCCTTAACAAAGCCGTTCCTTCTGTGACCCGTGACTCAGTATTAAGTCTTTTGTGAGATCGGACTGTCTCTGTTTAAACGTAGGGGACACTATTCATTGCCGAGTGCCATTTTTTCCTGGATAGATTAACCCTCTTGTTAAGTATGTGGTAAGATCAAATGTTGTGTTGGTTTAATAGCTGATAAAAGCTCTATCATGGGAATGTACCTTGTTTTTTGGTTGAAACAGATTAGATTAGCCCATTGATCTTTTCCATTTCTAGTATGCGTGTTCCCATAAGAGAGACTTTTTGTTTTAATGAAGTGGTGTGGACGTGCTTTCTTCCAGACACCACGTGATTCACGCACAGTTTCTCTATACATCTTCTCTCTTTGCAAGCACCATTTCTGCTGCTAGATCTTCCTTCCATTAAAACGACCACTGATGATGGATCGCTGGACGCCTGGACACCACAGACTTTCCTGTCATGGTGGCCCAAGCAATGCGAAATGAAAAAGGCCAGTAATTTCTCTCGTACTGGGCATCAAGGACTGCTGAGCTTCCTGCGACCAAACTAGGCATAGCTCTTCGCCTCATGCAAAGCACCCTCAGTGCAGCAAACCAAATTGGGGGTGTAAAAAATGGGGCACCTTGCAACCAGAACAAAACCAAAAACCAAGAAAGCAACACGGCTGCAGGGTTTCTTTTTTTCTTGTCTTTTAAATCATGTTAAAAACGGGCAAGCTGAGACAAACTCCCTTGATGGCAGAGCTGTGGGGTGGGGGAGGGTAGTGGGAGGCATAAAAAAAACAAATTTCAAAACAAAGCCAAAATCAATTACAAGATATAAGTATAGCTATTTGGTCTCCAGTTCTCTACCATCAGTTTTCAGATTGGTGAATCATCTACCTCTCCAGCAGCACAAAATGATCCTGGAGAGGTTTCTGAGTAATACAAACCACGTGATGGGTCCCTTTGCTTTCTCCCTACGATGTAAGGAACAGTCCTTCACCTTTCACCCCAAAATTGCTAGAAGGTATAAGAAACACCCCTCCCTTTTGTAATTACAGATGCTTCAGCCTTTGCTTTTTTAGAGAAAGCTTTGAGCTGAAATTCTGCATTGTGGATATATTGTGGGGGTTACATATATATACATATATATGAGAAACGTTTCTATATATACACATATATATATGTATTTGTCCTTGCCCCTCCCCCCGCCCCGCTCATGTCAACATCAAGTCTATTGCAGAGGTTTGTCACATTTATTTTTCTCCTCCCCGGAGCACTTAGGTGATTGGTTTTGGTCCATATTCCAGCAGTTAAGAGCCACTTGCAGGACTCATTGTGAGCCCACGCTATGCTGGGATGATACCCCAGCCCATACGTGAAGGGTGACTCCTCTTCATTTGACAGGTATGTGTGGTAAATTCTTTTAGTAGCTTCAACACATTTCCCAGTGGCAGCACATGTAAATTGATCCGAGCAAACTGGAACCTTTGAGCAAATCCCTTCTGTGTTGCTATTGTTTTATGCGGTGTTATGTCATGAGACTTGCACAGAAAATAAGAGCGCTCTATTTCCATAGGAAAGCCTTCCAAAAAAAAAAAGCATAATCTGACGTCTTGTCCTATGTGAGATACGGAAAGTCAAACTGCATGTTTATTAGGGAAAAAAAACAACCCCCCCCCCCCCCCCCCAAACTGAAACAAACCAAAAAGAAAGAAAGAACTCAAGGGAGACTTTGTAGGAACAGTGAAGTAGTGCGTAAGTCCAGGCTTTCTCCCCTTTACTTTTCTGCCAGCACCACTTCTGCCTGTTAGTTTGTTTTGTTAAGGTGCTTCAGGTCCTGCGTGGTCTTCAAGCTAAGCGGCAACCCCAAGTACTGCTTCTGTGTTGTTGCTTCCCCTCCCAAACTGTGCCAGCCATCCAGGCAGATGTTTCTCCCGTGGACCCACAGAGGCGGTGCACCAGTTCCCTTCAGCACTCATCTTCTTGGTATATTTGTTCATCCAGTTCCTGGGATTCAAGGTGCTCGAGGCGGTCTGTTCGGCCACTCATAATCTCATCTGGGGTCTTCATGAACCTGCAAAACAGAGAAACAAGTGGATTTCCCAGCGGTCTCAGCTTTTACCTTCATCAAAACATTGAGGCCCCTGAGCTCTACAGCTTCCAAAATCATCTTTGCTGTATCCTCCCAACAACTTAGTATTTTCCAGCTTCTCCCCAGCCCACTGGTGTCTTCCCTCCTCCATACCTGGAAAGGAAACTGAAAAAATCACAGGTATTTTCCCCTGCTCCTTGAAAGTCCAAATCTGAACCAAACCCCATAGTCTTTTCCAAAGAATGGTATTTTCTTCTTCTCCCTCATATCGTTTGCTGTTGTCATGTAAGATGACAGTATGCCATGGGTACACTCATTTATGTGTCTGGTGACAGAAACATTAAAAACCTTTATGGCCAGCCCATTTCAAAGCAAAAGCACTCGCAAGGCGTGGAGAGGCGGAGGGCTACTGGTTTGTGCAGGCTTGTGTGTAGGTGAGCGAAGAGGAATATGAAACACCAAAGGAACAGTGGTGGAAAAAGCCAAGGACCAAGTCAGAACAAGTTCTGGGAAATGGAAAAAGCCCTGAAAGAAAAAGCTTTTGGGCTAAGGAACTGTGAGCAAAGACAGTCTCTTCCTGTGTGATTGCTGCAAGTGTAATTGTAATGAAGCAGTATCCTCTGTAAATGAATGCCACGGCTCCCAGCACTAATGTCTTGATGCAGTAAGTCTGTAGGGGGCTAGAAACAGAAACTGCCTCTGGGGAGGCATGGCAGCAGTAGGAAATGGGAAGGGACATCCACCGGCCTGCAGATCACGTCTGCAGTCTTGATCTTTGCCAGGATGCTTTTGTGTACTACTGCACAGAGATAGCACGGAAAAGCTCTGCTTTTTCTTCCTGAATTTAATGGTGTAGGAAGAGAGAGTGAGTGGCACAGGAAGGATGAAATCCTAGTTTAAACACAAATCACTTTCCTAACTCATAAGTACTTCTGGAGAAATTAGGATGAAAGATGTTTATGCTGGAAGTGTTACAAAATTTCACAGTCTTTCATTAACGATGTGCTGGCTAACATTCAGCAGTACCAAATGTGTTAATCAGAGGAGCTGATTTTATTTCAGGTTGATGATATGCTCAGTATCCTTGCTCCAGTGAAAACAAAACCAACTGACCTCGTTACTATCACTGACCCAGAAAAATCACTGCTGAAGCTCATGGGCGAGACTTGCCCCCTCTTCTGCCTCTGAGGTTATAAAGCTGAAGGCTTTCCATCTGAAAAATCTGGAGTCTCTCAGCAAATGCATAGCACAGCCTGGAACTAACCTTTTGCCACCACTTCTAATTTTGGAAATCATGTACACATATGCATTTAGGAAAAAAAAAAAGGCCCGTGACTCACTGCTGTGTCACTCCGATTTGTATGCTGGAAGAACACTGCTGATCTAAATGGTGTTACGGTGGTGAAAAACTAGCGCACAGAAGTGGTAAATCAGTCCCTGGCTACACAGTGAAAACGCACCAAAGCCTATGGGCCAGACTGTGCCCTGATTTAAACCCTGTGTTCATCTTGTTGATCTTGCGTGAGGATGAAATCAAAACAGAGAGTGATCCCACTGCCCTCCCTACGTTCTGTCTGCTCTGTTTCCTAAACCATGTGGGAAATGGGCTGATGTGAACTGTACTGCAGTACTTTGGGTATTCTTTCTGGTCTTTTAAGTCATGTCAAGAAACTCAAAGCATGGGTATTTGTAATAGCATTTGATTAAATTTTAAAAGGCAACCCAGAACTACAAGCTAATGAAGAAACAGTATCTGTGACCTCTTTTGTTGCAGAAGACACTCAGGCAACCTATTAGAAATCCCTTCTCTGACTCCATTTTACTTAAAGCTCTGTACACATATCTGCAGATGACAACTGCCTGCATGTTACTTATAAAGTCACATTTCCTATTATTTCTGTGCTTACGAGAAATAGCCAAGAAAGGCACATTAATGGCTTGATTTTTTGCAGCTGTTCTTCTTTTTCTCTTCAGATATAAATAGGTCTAAGAAAACAACATCAATAAGTTTTTATTGGGAATTGTGCAAAAAATGCTTTGTTGTTGTTTTTTTCCAGTTTCCGAAGGAAATGAGATTTATATGCTCATGTTTTATGCTCCCTGGTGACCTTTGAATCTGTTGGTCAATTTTGGGCAAGTCTGACAGAGGAACTGAGGTCTCCAAGGGTTTTAAGTTTCTACAGTTTTGAGAAAATAGGCAGCCTGGTTGAGAAGAGATGGACTTCTGTTTTGTTTGTGCCCCCACCAAAGGAGAGGCTCCAAGATAAGCACGTTCACTGTTCAGCATCACAGAATTCCCCTGGGGCAGCGCAGTCTTCACACAAGGCCATAGCTATCCAGGCTGCCTTCATTGGTACTGCTGCTGATGGAGCAACCTTGTTTTAACTTTCTGCAAAATATTAAAATCACGCAGTTGATTTTGCCTGTGATTCTTTCTTCCCTTCACTCTCTTTCCCCCATCTAAGTCTTCTTCTAAGAGCTGACATAAACAAGACATTCCACAGAAACCTTTTCAGCTGTAGATAGTTTGCGTGCTAATGCAGTTCTGTTAGCTATTTAAGAAAACAAACTCCAAGACTGCCTTCCTATTGATATCATTTCCAAGCACATTACTAGATCCAGACCACTGACATCAAAGCAGTCTTTGGTCTGAGTTCAGTGCTCTGTGGGTCAGACGTACGCACTAGGATTTGCTGGTCTTGTCTGAAAAGAACTGGAGTGCTCTCACTCTCTGCCAGCCACACTCAAGTTTGTACAAGTAACTTCCCTGCTTTACGCTGTTTCGGGCACTATTTCCTAAATTCTTGGTTGTATCATCCAATCCGATGCATTAGGTTTTATGAACAGCTCTTGCAGGTCCCTCCTTCCTTGAAGGCAGCACCGCTGAAGACATGGTCATCAGCACTTCTCTTCTGTGATGCTGATGCACTTGAGGAAATGCCTGATCCCTGCTTAGCTTTCACCGGCAGCTGTGTCTGAGAAGTGAATTTGGAGTGGGTTTTCCAGCACCTTGGCTGAGATCATGAATCATTTAGCTAAGGTTTTAAACAATGGCGCAGCCTGCTTGAAGTGAGTGAAAAGACTTCTATTGACTCCACTGATCATTGAAACAGGCCTGTATTTTTGTAAATTGGTGCAGTTGCCTTGAAAGCTGGGAAGCCCTGGTCTAGACAGCTTTTACAAAGATATGCCCATTGTCACCTGTGTTACAGCTGTGGCAATGAAGTATTCCACACACAATTCCATCCTCCATCTTCAAAAACTAATTGTCTGTAGAAAGGAATGGCAACGAAAAGAAAAAATTACCTGAACAAAAGCCTTTGTCCTGGCTCCTTCCGGATAATATTTAGTTTGTAGTAGTGGCGTAGGGCTCTGGACATTTTCTCATAAGTCATATTTGTTCTGTTCTGTTTTTTTCAAAAGAAAAAGGAAAAACGTGGTGAGATGACTCATTAAAACCTTCCTAAGCCCCAAAAGAAGTTGCAGAACTATCACAGCTAGCTAAAGTAACCAAGTCAGTTCAAGAAATTACATGTTCCACTCTTCTGCTGTTTGCAGGCCCATCCTGCCCCTCCAGCCCTCATCACCAAATTTTTATGGGTCTCTTTTCATACAGGGCAATTTAAGCAAGAAAGCCTAACAAAAGTTCCAGGTGCGGTTTGTCTACAGTTTCTTGGATCACAGCTAACAAAAGGCTTCATCAACCACAAGAGGAGACATTAGATGGAGGGAGATGCTCATGCCAAGTGCGATGTGACAGGCCTGTTCTTAATGAAACCATCTTTTGTAAAAGCATAAGAACAGTGGCTAATAGACTGAATCTGTCAGCAGTCCCTGCTAAGAGTGCTGTTCCTCTGGGATTCCCCTCCATTAACTAGTTAATGCTTACAGAGCACTGTGGAGATTGACAGCCTGTTTCTCCTCTTGTTATACGGGTATAAATCAAGAAGCCCATTAGGTTGCACATCTGCTTCTATGACAGAGGATCCCCTTCATTTTGGGAGCTGCTGACCCCAAAGGCCATAGCCAGAGCACTGCAGGGTGACTGAGGTATGGCCCTGCTGAAGCTGAGTGTCATAAGGCAGAAGTGATGGGCACTGTCAGAGCTGTATGTGGGCAGTCCTCATAGTACTGACTTGGGATAGCAGGATCAGTCCCTTAGGCTACATCTACATGAAGAGCATTTTTCTGGTACAAGGAGGAGCACTGGTTACTATGCTGGCAAAGAAACTCCCAGCAGAGAGACAACTATACTGGCAAAGCCGTGTTTGCACGAGTATAAACCAGCCGCCTTGCCATGGGCAAAACATGCCGAACTAGTAGAAGCATGCTTTTGCTCTGTGAGCCTCCATGTTAGGAGTTTGGCTTGGCACAGCTCTGTCAGTCCAAGATTAGGCAGAAGTCTGTAGTGTTGACCTGACTTTATTAAATGAGACTGATCCACCTAAAATGCCCCCTAAGAGCAGATCTCCTCTGCTTGCCCTGACTGCAACAGCTCTGCTAAGGGAGGCCACATAAGTTGCTCCTGTGGCAATTAAACACTAACAATGACAATGTTTTCCTTGCAAAATCTAGACTCCGCTCATCGGGAAGCCCTCTGAAATACCATGTGTGCTTTTTCCATTTCTTACATGCTAAAAGGCCGCTGCATTTCCCAAGTGGCTAGTGGTCTGAAGTAGCTTCAGTTTTAGACACCCAACATGAGACGTGATGACAAGGCCTGATCATTAACATGGAGGTTGGGTAAGGGCAGAACTCTCCATTCCCAGTGTTGCAGCCCAAGACCTCTAAGACAGATGTTCTTGTAAGCAATGAGTCACATGAGAAAATCTTGACCTTATCAAGATTATAGGCCATGTATACTCAAATATAGAATCACAGAATAGTTGAGGCTGGAAAAGGTACCTCTGGAGATCACCTAGTCCAGTCCCTCTGCTCAAAGCAGGGTCAACCAGAGATGGTTGCTCAGGACTGTGTCCGGTTGGGTTTTGAACATCTCCAAGAATGGAGACTCCACGGTTTCCTCTGGGCAACCTGCTCCAGTGTCTGACCACCTTCCTAGTACAACAGTCCCACACCTGGGGTCTCATGAAATGTAACAAGGGGAAATGTAAAGTCTCACACCTCCCCACGTCATTCCTGCCCAGGTGGAGGACTTTACATTGCCACCTATTAAGTTTCATGAAATTCCCGTTAGCCCATTTCTCCACCATGTCCAGGTCCCTCTGGACAGCAGCACAACCCTCTGGTCCATCAGCCACTCCTCCCAGTTTTGTATTGTCTGAAAACTTGCTTAGGGTGCGCTCTGTCCCATCATCCAGGTCATTAATGAACATGTTAAATGGTACTGGCTCTAGAATCAATCCCCAGGGTAACATCACTACCGACTGGATTCTGTGCCGTTGACCACAACCTTTTCAGCCCAGCAGTTCAGCCAGTTTTCAATCTACCTCACTGTATTCTTGTCTAGGTCATACTTCATTAGTTTGTCTATGAGAATATTATGGGAGACAGTCTGAAAAGCCTTTCTAAAGTCAAGGTAAGCTACATCCACTGTTCTCTCTGCATCCACCAAGCTAATCATTTCATCACAGACAGATATCAGGGTGGTCAAACATGATTTCCCTTTTGTAAATCCATGCTGACTACTCATATACTCATATGAATATACTCATATGCATATACTCATATAGATATATCTGTACATACTCAGCCCCAAACTGCAAAGATCAGTAACTGCTTTCCAGAGAACAAAGCAGAATTACCCTCTTAAAAGGAAATACATAATCCTGCAGCATTTGGTGTCTGTCACAGGACAGCGTGTGAAATCTGAACGTTGGTGCAGACAGGAACTCAGACAGAAAGCTCCTGCCGAGATGTAGTATACAGCTCCTTGTAGACCACATCTAACCAGAACATCCTTAGCATCAGGTTTCAGGAAGAAATGAGATGCCTTGAGAGAGAAGGACCGTTAATTCTTGCACTCCTCGTAATTTTATAATTAAATGCATTTATAACTAAATGCCTTTAAACCAAACCAACAGGTTCTCTATATGAAGGATAGGTTTTAGTGCTTGAGGCTGGATGCTTTATATTTCTAATGTGCGTAGAATGAAAGATTACAACTTTCCAGCAGTAGTTTATATGCACATGCTTTCTTCCTTTTTCCCCTGTTTATAAATGAATCCTGTGATGTTACAAGAGGTGAAGTGCTGCAGGAGGAAAATTGCATTGCTTCCTTACCTTGTGGTTTCCCCACAGCCGGGCCAGCCCGTTGGGATCCACTATCCGAAATATTTTGGATTCCTTATCTTCCCATCGGATGAAATTTTCGTACCGGCTGTCAGAAAGCAGCTGATAAACATAATCCCAAAGCAACCTACAGTCTGTGAAGAGAGGAGCAGAAAATATTGACTTTTTTTCCTTAGGATTAATTCTGGAAACTTTTGGGTGGATGTGTAGTGAAAGGACAGTTGGGATCAGGGCTGAAACAGCTGCTGCAATCTGAAATGCAAATGGCTTGGCTGGTATCAACTGATGTTTGCAAAATGTACTGGAATATACAGCCTCTTCTGATGCATCCTAGTCCTTCTGACACTGACTGAGCATCTTTATCACATTAAAAGCTGCATGACATGACCTGCTGATCTTAGTTGTGTGTTTATTGTACTGATGCACATAAACTACCACTGTTGGCCCTGATACTGTTGCTGGCTGTTTCAGTGGGGAAATCAAGAATCCTGCAACCCGCTCTCCCTGCTTGAGGTTGCCCCTTTCTGTGCTAACATGAGGAGTCTAAAGCATGGGCAATATTACAGCTTTCCGTTGTATACTCCATGTGATATAAAATTGACATCTTCTACCATTTTTTAATTTGCTTTTTGTTTTATTTTTTAAGGTTCCTGAAAAAAACCCAAGTATTATAATTACTTGAGTGCTATTGAGAGGTTAAATACTTTCTATTTGGATAATTGAATTCAAATTTCCTCTTGGCAAACACTCCTTAGGTCGCTAATTAAAGGTCTAACAGATACTTAGGTTTTAGTTTAGTGTTTTTCAGTTTCATGGCAGTCTCTTGAGACTGGGGAATCCAAGAGCTAAGCTGCTCCTACTTCCTGCTTGCAATGTGTGTGTGTGCAGCACAGCATAATAACTGGCAACTATGAAATATGGAAAGACAATTGCACAGAGCTGGGGGTTCTGCTGCTGTCAGAAACAACAGGGTTTTTATAGCTCAACTGTCCAGATCCCACAGATGGCCGTATAGATGCATTTTACTTTGAACGCAAAACCAACCTCTGAGAGATGACTTGCTACAGTGGTTAAAGGGCAGGCAACCAAAGGCATCTAGCGTCCAGGTGCTAAAATGAATTCTTGTCAGCCTGTCTTTCTATTCCTGTCTGGGGTTGGTACGTGTTACGTGGGGATGATGACATGTTCAGTATGAGAATATAAAATGCTTTTTGAAAAGGGATAGGAATAACATATTTAATGAGCACATCTGAAATTGTCAGAGATATTAACATTATTGATGGTATTTCCCATTTTCAAACTGTAAAGAGTATCTCTGAAACCTGTACTGTCTCTAAAACCAGAGCTTAGTTTGCCGGTGCCCTTACTATAGACTCTCCCTACAAAGAACAAAGCAGTGCGTTTTGAAGAGATGACATCTGGCAAAATTTGCAGGTTTCCGTTCTAGCTGAAACCTACCCCGATGGTCACCTCATCCGTGACATCTACAAGAGGAGGAATGTGACAGGAAAGAGCCAGTCAGATTTTTTGGTTGGAAAAACCTTATTTTCATTAACATTTTTCACAGAAAAATGTCCATTCCCATTTGAAATTTTTCTGGGTTTTAATTTAAAAAATGAAACCAATTTCAGTTTTTTTCATTCATGGATGCGACTGTTGTTCAGTGATAGCTTCCTCCCTCTCACCCAGAATAAGGTACCTGCAGCTGGGACCAGGACAGAAAATAATTCTCCTCCGCGTGCATTTGCCAATGAACAGCCTGGACAGGTCCCTTCTTGGCACATGGATGCAGAGAAGCCTTCCTTTCCCTGTCCCCCCACCCCAAGTCGCATACGTAGCCCAGCTACCTACCCCACAGCTGTGGATACCAAGCAGGTAGCTGGCTGCAATTAAACACTGCAATGCCAAACACTGCTGCAGCTAACCCCTTGTGCGGCTCTGGGCACAAGTGACTTCCCCTGGACTACGCGGGAGGTCTGTAGAAGAGCATGAAATTGAAAGTCCCAGACTAACACTGTAATTTCTGTCATCTTTCCTCTCACAAATTCACAAAACCCAGTTCTTCCATCATCTTTCCATCAATAATTTTTCTCACACACACACACACACACACACACAGAGTCTCCTAGACATGCACATATTGGAAAAAACCTTTTCTAGACTTCATTTATAAGGAACAAGGGAAGGGAGATTATATTGCTCTACTGGTTTGTGCCTTTTAATAATGTGGGAGGTGCTCAGGTAATAGCATAGTAAGGGCCACGTAAGTGGTTCCTTGACACACATGCAATTAATTCTCGAACTCTTTCAATGAAAGACTGTATAGAAGATGATTTTTTAGTGCAAGAATCTTAATTTAAAAAAAACAACAAAAACTTTAACTGTCTTTTTTTTATTGTCCTTTTCCTTCAATTCCTCTAGGTCTGACTCCCCAGGGCATATTTTACCAGTTGATCAGAGTTGGTAATACTGCTGCATTCCAAAAACTAACATTTTTTTTTCATCATCCTATGTAATCTGTGATAACTTTAAGAACAAAACCTGCATAGTCTATGTCAACAATTCATGCTGAATTCACTGTTTTAGAGCAGCTTTTCCTAAAGATCTCCATGCTTTCTTTCTATCCAGTCCTTCGTTAAAATCACTCTAAAGGTGATGTGATTCCCTAGGTCAGCAGTGAATCATTCACCACGACCATCAGTGGGCAGTACTGGGCTAAACACCTGTGGTGGGCTCAGGCTGGCCCCACCTCATCTGCAAGAGAGGTCTGTCTTGGTGGGAGCAGTTTCAAACTGGAAAACATTCAATTAGCTGATATTCGTCAAAAAAAAAAGAGACACTTTTTGGCCAAGGCAGGAGTTTATTAGAAACCCAAAGGAAGAGAGGAAGGACGAGTGGGTCTGTTGTTGAACCAGAGCTTTTGGACTGTGCTGGAAGTTTGCTGAGGTGGTTGGTTGGTGTACGGCCCCACTGGGAGAGCACTGCGGGAATTCGCCATCCCCATGTCAGTCATTTGGTTTTGCTTGTGCCACTACTGCTAGTCCTGGAAGGAGTGGCCCTCCTTGGGGTCAGCTGGAGGGATGGCGCTCCCGCAGAGGCAAGGCAATGTCAGGTTCTGTCATATTCTTGAATGCGCAGCCCGGTGCAGACACCCTCCAATTATAGCAACTTACAGCTAATACTTACAGTTCTGCAGAGATATGATTTACCCTAAATTTTACTTTCACTTCATTATTTGCAACATGTGATGTTATTTTTAATCGGTAGTATACTGCTGTAACTATGCTCTAGAAAATTTCCAAGTATATAAATACAACTCTTACTGATGGGGATGGCAGACCCCTAATATCTTCTCTACAGTGGCCCCTGGAATAGTTTCAAGGAGCTGATGACTCCTTGGCAGCTGACCGGAATTGCACATGCAATGTGCATCACACTGTGCCAGGGCTGCACATTCACCTCAGTGCAGCTAGCAAGTAAATTCTAGTCGAACCTAATGGGTTTGGTTATTTTCCATTGGCTGTCATTACTTCCCCCCCACACAAGGGTACCCCCCTCCTTCACAAAAACAAGAAAGCACAAAAAAATTCAGCCCAAGATGCCTGAGTGGCAAATTATTGGACTAACAACAGAGCTTCAGACTTTGAGAAGAGGTAGGATTCAAGTGCAGATTTGTTTTTTGTTGTTCACTTAATTTTTAGAATGGATTCAGGCTAAGCTTGAATATAAATATTCCTCAAATGAGAATAACTCAGATCTGCATCTTGAGATCTTCACAAGAAAAGTCCCAAGTGATCAAGGGCCCCATCCCATATTCTAAACTGACTGAGCTGCTCAGACTTGCAGAGGTATTTAGTAGGCTGGTGGAATTTGCAAAAAAACCCAACCACCCAAGCATTTTAGACCACTAAATCTCTGTTTGTTTCAACAAGAAAACTGAAAATTCTTGAAAATTCTGCTTGGCTCCTACAGCCACTTAAAAACTCATCTTCAAAAGCTACACTTGTCTATTAGCAAATTTAGGTATACGGCTGAGTTGCAATAATTCAATGAGCTGGCATGCATCAGTGCAACTGTGGCAACTGTGTCTCAGGCCACTGCAAATAGGAAATAAAAAGCATTAGCTTTAAACACCAGTAGAAAAGATTTAGGCTTACTGCACCTCCTTACCTCTGCTGAGAGCTATGAGCATGCACACTGTTAGGTATCATGGACCAGCTGATGATTGGCAGCACAATTTAGTTAAATGTATAAGCTCTGTTTGCAGATTACCTAAATCAGTTTGCCTTCTTTCAAGTTTCACATGGGAGACCTTTAGGAATTTGAGCATAGGCACTCAGATTTTTTTTGTTTTTAACCACAAATGATTTACACCCTGGGTATCTTTCTCCACAGATTGCACGGTAAAAAAATACGAGGTTCTGGAGGGGTCTCTCTGACTGACAGAGGAGCAGCAACTAAATAATCTACCATTATTAGGCCAGTAGAGACCATCTTTAATAGGACAATAGAGACTACAGGTCAAAGACTACCTGATAACTCTTAGCGAGCGTAATGAATTTGGAGTATAGTAGAGCCCATTTGGAGTAAATAGCAGCCTGTGAAACTGGTGAAAACCCAAGAAGAGGCAATGCTAGAAAATGCTATTAAAAGGAGCTTCTCCACTGGGAAAAGAGACACCTCCACAGAAGTGTGGTGAAGACAATACAGAAAGTAGCATCCTCCAGGAAGGTCAAACCCATTACATGTATTTTCAGGAAGGATGGAGAAACTGAGAGAGGGACTTGGTTGTGGGATGGGGAGGGACTGGTGGATGGTTGTTTTGTAAGTGTAAATCACTTGTCTGAGGCCAGTCTGGATGGTGTGAATGACTCCACGAAGACTAAATCACTTCCTTGGCTGTCAGAAGGCCTCCAAAGGAGCAGTCATATGGGGGGGACTCTCCACAGGGTGTGTGTTGGCTAGTGAGCGATGGCAAGAAAGCACATGGATGTTCCTGAGGCCCAGCAAATTTAAAAGTGTGGGAGATCGAATAGGGGAGTTGAGTCAGGGCTGGTACCTTAATTGTTTGGGCATGCTGCAATTTCCTGCCTTTTGGCTAAAATAAGCTTACTTAGAAAGTAACTGTCTCTGTAGCACAAGGAAACATCATTTTCCCCTAACGCACACATGTACTGTTTTTTTAAAGTGAACTCAGATGGTTGAACTTTGTACAATCTGAAGGTAAAGGGATTTAGCTGTGGAGAGAGCTGGGACCGAGAGGCTTTAAGGTGATGTGGTATCAAACAACCTAGCCAAAGTGGGAAGGTGGTGAACGGGTCCAGCAATGCGGTAGGGCTCCTGAAAGCAGGCATTTCCATGTCCCACCATTTTCTCAGCTGTACTGCTGGGCAAGACTGAACTACGTAATTAGCCAAGAATTAGGGCAAACTGTACCTTCAAATGGAGAGGCACGGCTACAACTTTCTTCCTGCAGTTAATGCTTCTAGAGGGATTTTTATAGTTATGCACAAGGTAGTGATAAGGTGTAGAGTACTTAGCTGGCTCTCAAAATGTCCCCCATAAGCACTGCCCTACATGTGCAAGAGGCAGCAGTTTCACGCCCTGCTAATAACAGCCATGTATTGTACAGTCCTGAGGTCGGCAGAGATAGAGTAAAGCCTTGGAGGCTGCCTGCCCACTCAGTCTCGCGGCTGCTGCTTGGCTGCCAGGGTTGACACTAGGCACAAGAAAAATAAGCAGCTGCACAGCCCTGGAGAGGGTCGGGGAGAGGAGACAGAGCACTTGGGGTTTGAGGAGTAGGAAGAAATCTCTCCCATAAACAGCAATTGCTGGCTTTAAACCCCACTGATAGCAGCAAGCTTGCCTCCGCGCTCTAGTTTTAACCCCTCCTTTCACATGGCAGAAGTGCGCAAACCTCAGCCACTCCTCCTTGGCATGGTAAAATTCAGTTTCTCTTCTCTGGCTGAAAAGCTCTGTTTACTGCCCACACTTACAGCACTGCTTTGGTAATGTTACAAAAAAGGGGAGACTGTAATATCATCATTAAGAATCCCCTGTGACCGTCAAACAGACACTGTGTGAGTGGAAGCATGTATTATAGAGTCTTCACTTCAAATATCCTTTAAGTCTATAGACACAGCCTTCTGAATATACACCGGCATATAAATACTTCCTAATGGCTATATGATAGCAAGACATATATCCCTTAGCATTGAAACACCATCTCAGAATGATCTATAAATTAAACATTATGGACCTTAGGTTCCTAGTATCTTGACACTTGACCAGCCATTATGAATGACTTCTCTAGTATCATTTGGCCAAGGTGGACACAAGTCCTGATGTTGCAGTAGTGAGAGGTCTTACATCTGTGCTCCCTTAGACTAAATAATGCTGCTAACAGTATAGGCATACACATGCTAAAGACCTATTTTGTTCAGAATATAACATTCTCCTGCACTGCAATATTTCCTAAAACACACACTGCATCTGAAACCCCTTTTGTTTAAGCGAGGCCCATGGCGCAGAAGCAGAGCTGGCCCTCTTCATGTATCAACTACCAAAATCCTCTCTTAACCACAGAAATGTTTTGCGAGACCCACCCACGTCTTGCACTGAAGATCATTATATAAAATGCATTTGGTCTGGCTGATGACTGACTTGGAAACTAACATGGCTTCACAGAGGAAGAGATCATGCCAAAATAACGTTGTCATACTCCCTCTGACATCAGCTGAGGCCTTACCCCTTGCTGAGTAGGTTAGCCTAAAATTTCTCTAGCATGATATCATTTGACTTAAATGGTTCTGTGATTTCTACCAGCTGAAGAGTTCTCCCAAGTTCAGCCCCCTTTATTTTACAAGGTGATTTGTGCTTCAGCTGCATTTGTTCACAGTGAAGCAAACAGCAGCTGTTCACAACTGAGACTAATGAACAGAACTTTTCTAGAAGTTCTCTGGTACTCTGGTTTCCATAAGCACACCTGAAGTCTGGTTAGGATAGCTAATGTGGTGATGCTCACAGTATTAAAATGATGAACTGGTAAAATTCAGCTGGCCATAGCTGCTGCAAGAAGGTTCTGATCTCCCTTCCATTTTATCCTCCCTTCCTCCTCCTGCTGCTTACCTTGTGCTGGCTCTGTTGTTAGATCTCTCCGTGAGCTGACTTAAATCACTTAAACACAAGAAAACAAATCCTGCAGAAAACACCAGCCGGCTTTCTGCTATTTGAGAGCTCAACCTGCCTGCAGGAAGATCTACTGAATGCTAAAGCCAGCACAAAGAAGGTGGCAAGAGTACACTGGTGGAGCAGACGAGGATGGGGAGGAAAGAGGAAGAGGCCCAGAAAGCCCCGTGGACCTTCAGCCTACTGTCTGTGATCATCCTCCTCGCCTGAGAAGGTCAGTAAGTCTCTCAGAACACAATAGTACTTTGGGGCATCTGGAGTTGTTTAAACTGTAGCCAGAACCAAGAAATCACAAAGGTTAATGGCTGTTCACTTGTATGGAAAATAAAAAAGATTGGGAGAGAACTCCTACATCCTGACTTGGTTTAGGCTTGCCATGGAGATGAACTTTAATTGCATTTTAACCACATCCTATACTGTGCAACAGGCAGAGCTTTCTGGACAAGCCAAATGGACCTTCGGGCTATCTAACTGGTACATGAAGCTCATCAGGCTGGCTGATACTGTTATTTGTTTCAGGAGTATGGTGAGAACTACTCGGCTAACTTGCTCTCATCACACAAATGGAGAGGGAGGAAAAATAAAGATGGTGCAAAGGAGAGGGAAGACATATGGCTGGACCTTATCAAATCAGCTCCTGTATTACTGCTGAAAGCCTTTTCTGTGGCAAAAAAATACATTGGGAAAACAACAGACAACACACTGAGGAAAAAAAATGCTACAGTAGGATTACTGCTGTGTTGAGACACAATCCAGCCTCAATATCTATCTAATTCCATGGCATACTTATTTTAGCAGACAAAACTACAAGAAAAAAGTAACCAAGTCTCATGATTAAAGGGTTAAATGGCTCTGAGGACGGAGGGAGCATTGATCCTGAGATGGAGCAGTCCTGCTCATCCCTATATGGTAATCTGTGTCCAGGTTATTGAGGGAAAAGAGTTTTCTTTCCGTGAATGTTGGCTGCTGTTGGAAGCAGGATGGTAAACTGGTACAGTAAAGCCAATGTTTCTATGTGGAGAAACCTCTTGACAGACAACTGTTTGTTCAGCTGAGTAAATTCAAGCTGGGGCTGAGGAAAGAGATTGCCAGATCGCACAATACAACAGTTGTATGTTGCTCCTCTCTTGTACCCAAATGTCAAGTGGGAGATCAGGCAGAAGAAGAGCAGAAACCTGAGACTGTGATGCTGCAAACAGTTGTGCTGTGAGGTTGTAAAAGTAACACAGAAAGACGAGGCCAAGCTCTGTCTTTGGCAATAAAAACGTGTAAGGGGAAGGAGGATCCAAAAGGTTCACATTCCTCATATGATTGTAGAAAGAGCACACAAATCACAAAGAGTATGTAATGGATGGCCCAGAGACAGTCTGATAGATGAAGACTTTGCAAGCTAAAGTCTGTTCTATTAAAAAATGTCTTTTTTTTTTTCCCCCTGTCCTGTTCTCCTGCTCCATCTCCCCATACCCACCAAAAAGACAGGTATTTCCAGTATTAGCTTCAAATGTTGTTCTCTTCTTGCTCCACCACAATGGTAGAAAGCACTCTTCCATTTATCTTGCTAAAGAAACCTGCCTCTGATCCTCCTGTGACTTTTCCTCACCGTTATTGCTCATGTAGGGCAATGACTAGGAAAAGGGAAAGAAATTCAACCTCTGCCTGTTCACATGCACATCCTACAAACACCTTACAACCACTTTGACATCAGAAAACTGGCCAAACACTTTAATGATGGGAATTTAAGA
Organism: Pygoscelis adeliae; assembly: GCF_000699105.1. NCBI lineage: Eukaryota > Metazoa > Chordata > Aves > Sphenisciformes > Spheniscidae > Pygoscelis > Pygoscelis adeliae. The sequence goes on from NW_008824447.1 coordinate 474,862, forward strand.
ATTAAGGATGAAGCTTTATCTTCCAAATTGTACTTTAGAGAAGTGGGCAAAAGCAGGAGTGACTTAACTACAGCAAAGGCATTCCCAACAAGAGTAATAATTTTTGACCTTACAATGTGAGAATCTCCAGTAGCTTCTGTCATAAGCTCAGTTCACCCTCGGGTTTAGACTGAAAATCATTGTCTGTAGGAGACTACTGCCCAAGAACCTCACTTCTGTGCTCCGTCAGAAAGCCCAGAGCACTCTGAGAGGTGTGAGCGTGGCTGGAGGACATGGCTGCTGGTGTGTTCCCAGGAAGCCCCCCCTGAAGGGACTTCATAAACTGTGAACTTGTGACTTCTGATAGGCCCCTTGCAGAAAAAATGAAATGCGACCTCCCCTTCTTGGGGTTAAATCTCCACATTTAGACATAGCCAAACTCTAACTCTCCTCCTTCCCTTCACTCAGCAGAGATGGAAAACAGTAGTCTTATCAGCTTAAAGGTGTGCATTTGAATTAACATAAACTTATGCTAACTTTTGTATGCCACTTCTAACTGATTAGTATTAAAACCAGACTTAAATAGGCCTGTCTCTGAAGAGAATGTAGTGTCAACGCTGTCAACACTACAGTGTATTTTCCTGGTTTAACTAAGAGGGTTCAAAGTGATGTAAGTTTGCTTTGTAGAAGAAAATCTGAATTACCGACACAACTCTAGCCTGAAGAAAGTGTGCAATATACAGGGAAAATAAGGGGCGTGTTTTCATTAAAAGGCAAGTTTCTTAAAAAAGTGTTTAACATCCTGCTGACCCCAATGGAGGCTGAGGGTACTCTGAACCCACTTACTACATCTGTCTAGCCATGGCATGTAGATGCTGCAGTACAGGAATGAGAAGGATGAAATCTAAATGACTGAGCTTTCCTATGGCTTGGTCAGTCCTGGCTTCTGAGTGGATCAGAACAAGCCCTGACTGCAATTTCTGCTCCTGTAACTGTGCAGTAAGAACAGAGGTGGCTGTAAAGCAAGACACTTCACAGAAAACCTGCAACCACCTATCCAAGCTATTGCCATTCAGCTATTGCTTGAATGTCATTAGTTAAATTGGCAGGGAAGGCGCACTTTCATGCTGAAATTAATTGTTAATGCCATGTTAAGATGACTCTCAAGGTTATAATGAAAACTTCTCCTATGAATATGAACTCTCATCCATATGAGCTTGACTCTCATCCATACTTCAGTCTCTTTACAGTAGTGTGGCTTTCCACAAGGGGCTCGAAATACATGTGGTATATACTGCAAATGTAAAAGTGTACATGACTGCAAGGGCAAGTGATTAAACAAGGCCAGTGACATTATCATTGTCATATCCAAATGGGAGCGACAGGCCATGCCTACACCAAGATTCCCAGGTTCTTTCAAGGCTCCAACCTGCCTGTGCAGGCTGCTGTCCTTTGGGAAGGAGGGTCAGCTGCTCAGAAAGCAGGCACTGAACCCCCACCACTTACAACTTCGCATGCAAAATGTTGAACCACTGTTCTGATTTTCTGTAGTTTGCCAGGCTGTATCTTGTAACTGTTCAGCTGATGAGACTGGAGGTGGGTCTTGTCACAGCTACCCCCAGACAAAGTCTGTGCTTCACAAAAGCCTAGTCAGTACCATGCTGTCAAACCCTGCTGGGATCATGCCTCATGACAGTGGTGAAGATAGCCTTGGCAGTCTCAGGCACATATACAGGTAGGCTGCTATGGTATTAGCAATGATAGGTGCGGTCTTAAAAAAACAGAATACCTCTAAGGAAGCATATGACACAAGCTAAGTTCTCTACAGCTTGGTCTGTCAGCACTCATCCTCTGCAAAGGAGGATACAGCAATCATTTTTAGTTTAGATAAGAATTCACCACAGTGAAGCTCGTGATGCAACTTTGGAAGGGGGGTAGTAAGGAATCAAACGGCGATGCACTTCACTGGATGGATAGTAAGCTTGAGGGCTGGTGCATACAGGGAACCTGACTGGCATAGGCTCTTCCCAATATCAAGTGCCACAGCAAGTCTGTGTGGACATGCCTGTCCACATAAGTAATTTTCTTGTAGAAGAAGGTTTCTACTTACAAATCAGTATTGTCATTCTGGAATAAAGTCACTTAGCAACCACCAAATGACTATATGAGGGAATCAGGTTCAAGCCTTTACTGCTAACACCCATTGTGCTCACTGCCTTACACATGTAGACAATTCATAACCAAAAAAACCCAAAAAACCCAGACTGATTTGCGTTCAAGAATCCGAGTTACTGTCCCAGTAGTAGATGGGCACAGTTGGGCAGGTTCTACTTTTGCTTAGAGGATGTGACTGCAACATCAGCACAGAAGTGGCTGTATCACAGAAACATTGCAACTAGCTTTAAATGCTGCAACAGGCAAAAGCAGCAGCAAATAGCTCGGTGTAAGTTATATACCCAGCCTCTCGAGTTTATGGCCAGCTCGGGTTGCTGTCATGATGAGACATCTAGTGAAGAAAAAAAACAGGGAAAAACCAGACTGACCAGTAGTGCAGGGTATTGGTTGTTCCAATTTTAAATTGGATAATACATTTTTTCAACAAATTTGAACCTGTAAATGTGAGGCATTATAGCGTAACAAAAGGTGTTACTAGTCACTAGAATCTGGAAGTAAATTTAACCTACAACGTTGAGTGGGGGACTGGTCAGATGGTGTCTACTGATACACTGTACTGCATGACTTTATTTTCTATGCAGTATAGCTCTCTCTTTCCAACACCTCTCACCAACAACTCTTGAAAACACCTTTCACCTTTGCATGCCCTTCCTTTCTTTATATTTACCTTGTCTGTTTGGACAGTAAACTCTTTGGGGCAGGGACTGTAGCACAATAGAGCCTATAGATACTACTGTAGCGCAAACACTAAAAATTAAATGGAACAGGAAGCTGCATCCCTTCTGTGAGGGCTAACGGTATCAGCTGCTGCAAAACTTTTAACTCCTAAGTTGTGCTTAATTGTTGGTTTACTGTACAGGCATAACTGTTCTTTGCCTCCTTTCCCACCCTCCCTCCCTCCCACCCAGCATATGCCATTACATAGTAACTGTGCCTGTACAGCTATTTTGTACAGAAAGGAAAATAAACTAATGTGGTGTAACTGCATTTGCACAAAGGATTTTGCTGCTGTATCAGTTAAAAAAAAAAAAAGATCATCCTACAACTTGACACAGTCATAAATGTCACATTGACACATCTGGAGCAAATGCGGGCACTGGGGCTCTGGTCCTAGTAGATAAGTTGAGACACTGATGACCAAGGTGCCGTGTTTTGAAGTGTGGTGACTTGCGATGTTTAAGCTCTAAATGTCTAGTGTTACGAATCTAATAGCTCGACCAGCTGAGATGGTTTTTCTTATCCTCCTTTAAAAGAAGCCTTCCAACTCAACTCCAAAGTAAAAATATAAGTATCAGTTGATTAGCAGTTTTTTTAAGCACTATGTTTGTGAAAGATTCACTCAACTAACTCCTCCTGTCTTTCCCCCTCCCACGCAAGTTTATGAGAAGTGATTAAGTTTTTCAAACAAAGGGGGAGGAGAATCCCTGATCCTGTTCCCCCTCCAACCTCTCTCCCCACACAAAACAACCAAACTACTATCCTTACAGAGCTTTGGGGTGGAAGACCTCCCCATGCTCAGAGCTAGCACATAGCCTACGCCCATCATAAGCGCTGTTTTGTAGATTTTAGTAGAATGTGAGTCATTCATAGCTGACGCGCTCTTAACAGGGGACTGCATTTTCACTTTCGGCAGTCAGACTGTTTTTATCGAGAAGTCACTTAACGTGTGTCTTGCTACAGATCTGTGGGGTTCATGCTATGCCCTTGTACTCTCTGGATGTGTGGCACACCAAGGGGCTGAGGCAAGTCAGAAGCAAAACTGGAGGTAGATCTCTTTCATGACTTTGGCAGGGTAAGAATCTTGCCTGTCCTCATTCCAACAGCAGTCAATAGTTTTATGGGCCAAACCAATACAGTGGTAGACAATGCGCCTCTGAACGGTTTAAACATTACCTGGCTTTTCCTCAGGCTCCTGAAGGGGAAGAAACAAATCTGGCAGCTCATAAAGTCAAATACAGCCCAGTTGCTAAGGCAACCCAGCATACTGATAAGAACAGCATACTAATAGACAACAACAGGCACGAGACTCACCTGCCTTTAGATTTCCCCCCCCACACCAAATGCAGAGCAGAATCAAAAGCAATAGGCAGGGTGGGGCTCTGCGGAGAAATAGCAATGCTCATCCTTCTAAGCTGCTTGTACGAATGGGACAGGTCTGCCTCAGACACGCACAGAGTGAACCTGGAGCATAATGGGTCTTATTGGGTCCCAACTGCAACAGGACAGGGAGCCCTTGGGGGGAGCCCAGCTGCACGTACCACTGTTCTCCAGTACCTTGCCTCTCACACCCGTGCAGTCGTTCAGTTAATATCTGTACTGGGCAGTGCTCGAGTAAAGGGGTAGTTATATCTGTATCCCAAAGTTTCAGGGCCAGTGGTTGCTGTGGATTAGTGAACAAGCCTTTCAGTCCCAGGGAGCTAGTACAGAAAAAGACACTGGGAGCTGGAAATCTCAGGAACCTGCTCAGCAACGTAATTCTCCTCACAAGAAACATCCAGAATTGTATTAGTGAGTTTTAAGTGACTGAATCAAAAGTGAGGTAAGTACCAGCATGTCATTAGATTAACTGGAATGTTTCTAAGCCAACCACTATGTAATAAAAGTCAGGACGAAACCAACCCTGTTGTAGTCGGATAATCCCTTAACTGCCTCTTGCAGGGATTCCTGTGTCTTCCTTTAAGCAACTGACAGGTTTCTGGTGAGATCTAATATGTCAGTTCCCATTTTCCTGCACGCTAACAAGCTGAGGTGGACATAGATATCTGAAAAAAAGGACATTTTTGACACCTAAATAAAGTTTTGTGGTGAAAACCTGCCCTGGTTGAAGTCAACAGCAGAGCTCCCAAGGAAAGCCATGGGGGCAGAACTTCAGGATGGCTGCAGGGAGGGTTTCTGCTGGCTGTGGTTCCTCCAGGGCTGCAGCGCATGCCTCAGCCATGACGTGCTACAAACACTTGCCAATGCAATAACCCCTGCCTCTCCTTGTACCTTGGGGAAGTACCTTTTATGAGATATCAAAGTCCTAAAATGTTTGATAACAAAACCCTCCCAGTCAGAGGTGTACAGGGAGTGGAATTTCCATTCTGCAGAAGAGCTAATTTCAGGAGCCTCTCTTGATTGAAACTGCAACTGTGTTAAACACCCTCCCCCAAAAAAAGAAAAAAAAAGTTGTTTTTTTTGTTTCCCCACGGAGTGAAATCCTTGGAGACTATTTGGGGGGAACCAAGATGGGCTATTTAAAAAATTCAGAGCTAAAAGTAAGCCAGATAAGACTGCCTGCTTGCTAGAGTCCAAGTTAGGAGCTGACTACCAACAAAAACTGTTGCTGCTTTGAATTAGCAGTTCCAGTGGGGAAAATTGTCCATTACACCACTCTGCTAAACTCCCCGTCTGAGGTATTTTTAATATTTTAAGTGCTGTCATAGCTAGATGACTAGTGATGCCTGAGTTAGTTAGCTTAACCCTTGCCTGGTGTATTTACAGGGGATGCAAGTCTGCCTTTGGATCATCCCAACACAATGACCTCTAGTTCTGACAAAGTTATGGAAAAGACTCATGCATATTGTGTTGAGAAGACAGCTAAACATAATTTTTAAAATCAACTTTAGCCATTGATGAATAATATATGGGACCTTAATGAGTAACATAAAGATACTTTATGCCTCTTGCTTTGCTAGAAAAGTGTAAAATGGCCTTAGAGAAAAAGAGAGTAAGACCTTCAACTTGAAATTCTTTGCTGTAAAAGGGAAAGTGCTTTACCAGTAAAATTAATATTTTGAGAAATGATATTACATAAAAAGGTAGGAAAGATTAGTCAGCCGGTGAGTAGAGGTCATTATTTTGCCTGACAGGAAGTCCAGAGCTCTATTGATCAACCTCCTGAAAACAAAGTATTTGTGGATAGCAGCAAGTGAAAACATTGCTTTCTTTCTCAGCACCACGTAATTGCATGCTGCATTTAAAAACAGACTCTATCTACAAGTAAACAGGTTTATGAGTCTGTGAGTTATCTTAAGTCCAGGAATAATTCCTTCTACAATTTAAAATATCTAAGCTGGGAATAGAACATGTTTTTGGAGCTCAGCCCAATGTTTTAGTCAGCAGCCCATGGGGCTTCCTTGGTAGCTGCTCCTCATTGCTATCTCCCCTGAAAATCACCTGCATGCAAATGGTTAACCCAGCAGAAAGTCAAGGGTCTCTTCTCACCAGTGTAAACAGATAAGTAGCTAGCTCTGGCACTGGACTATTGGTAAATCTTGTCATTACCCAACCCATCAGTCTTCCTCATCCATAAAATGGAAATAATGCCAGTGATTTTTAAAAAGCTCTTTTTAACAATACATCTGTATTGATGTATATTTGCAGTTTAAGAGCCAAATGTTACAATTTTCATGGTCTCCCTCAAATCGAAGTGGTGAGCCATGGTTGGTCAAAAGCCTCCATGTTAAGTATAGCAATGTCAGTGAAGATAAGGACACTCAGGTGGAAAATAGATTTATGCTGACGTAAAAAAGAAATGCTCTTAAAATGAAATCACTTAATGGCAAGAGCTCTAAATTGAAGGTTGTGAGATGGGGGGGGGAACAGGTAGAAAGGTGTGTACTTTCCTTCTAGGGGGCCTAAGTATGCTGCCACTGAATTCAATAGCACCAATGAAGCTGACTTCAGGTGTGAAACAAGGGCTGTCTACATTTTTGGTACTAATGTAGGTTTTTTCACCTTCAAATTGGCTGTGAGGCCTTTATAGGGTCCAGCTACAGCTCAGGAGCCATTACAACCCAACCAGAGTAGCACTAGCTTGTGCCTGTACAGCAAGTGAGGCTTGTTGGCGTTTACAATTAAAGGACATAGGGTACTGACGGAAGTACACTGGCAAATTTATCAGTAGAAATCTAAGAGGCTAGCAACTGCCAGCTATGTCAACCCTGACCCTTGGCCATAAAGCACCACCCTCATCTGAACTGAATGCTTGAGTATACCTCAGGTCTTTTTGGCATGAAATACTTCACCAGCTCTTTAAGACAGGCCACCCATGCTGGTGGGTCTAAGTAAAGCCATGAGACTGCGAGTGAAAGCAGCTAAGCAGGCAAATATAGCCTGCTTATAACACTTTAAACTGCTACACCTATTTGCCAAGCAACCGTGTTAGGCCCAAATATCCATGGGCTTCGGCTCTGTTGCCCTGCAAACAACATAGGGATGGAAAGGACGTGGGAGTACTCGTTACAGGGCTGGTGTCACTGGGCCCAGTGTACAACGTGCAGAAACCAAAGATTCCCAATTATGTAAGAAAACTCCTGGGTTTAAATTAAAAAATTACACCACCACCCGCTCCCCATATTTTTTCTTATATTCTTTTCAGTCTAGGCTTCATTCTTAGAGAATGTTTCCCTCTGAAAAAGAAAAATTAACACCCCCCTGATCTTCCAGTAGTACTTTATGGAAAGGAAATCTCCAGTGATGCAACTAGTAGGGTATCTTCTCGGCCATAACATTAAGTATATTTCTTAACTTGCTGAGAATAGTGTGGGTAATAAAAATCAAAAGGAGAGACACAAATGCCAGCCAGACAAAAATGTCAAAAGATTAATTTCTGTAACCCATCTCTGTATTATGTGAAAGGATCATGGCCCTTGTTGTGCTTGATGTTTGACTAGATGGTGAGATATGTACCTTTTGAATTTAAAGTGGCAAGTTTTAAGAAAATAGAAAATCTTCCTCATTAAAGCTGAGGCAGCACCACATCTGTAACAAATTTAAGGCATGTAAGGACAAAAAAGAACAAGGTGTTTTAAAATGTACCTCTGTGGACATGTGTAATACCCCACAGCAGCTGGGCATCATGTTAGTTCACTGCTGACATAAACAGAATCACAGAATCATAGAATCATTTATGTTGGAAAAGACCTTTAAGATCATCAAGTCCAACCGTTAACCTAGCAATGCACGGAATGTTTTTGGGTGTGGTGTGTATTTACATGTCTCAAAAGAAATTGGTTACTGGGGCATTCAGCATATTTCTGAAGTGGTTGGATTCCCCTTCCCCCTCTCCCTATCTATTTACAGTTCCCTTTCAAGTACAAAAAACATTTTCTGTAACCTCAGCTTCCTGATTCAGCTGTTGTGATGTCAGTTAGTTACGATAACAAAAGTGAGACAATGCCTGTGGTTTGCGTGGGACAAAGGCAACCTTGTTTCTGTAAAAAGGGACAATCCTAGTGTGAGAAGCACAGGAAAGCCTACGAAGTAGGACTCCGAGGTGATATTTCGTTAGTCCCGCCATCTCCATAATAGTGGACTTGACACTGCATTATCTCAAAGGCCACTGACAGAGGTTTTTTTCCTTTCCATAGGACTGGACACTAATGTGAATGCAACTCTTGGAAAATTATCTCTTTGCAGGACAAGGCTTTGGAGATAGGTATCTTGGGAAACAAATGGATTGCTAGTGGGTAGAGAGGCAGTGAGTGTCAGGACACAAACGTTTCAATACCAGTTACGCATTCTGTGGTCACAAGCAAGTCACTCTGCACCTTTGCTTACCTGCCATGAAATTGGTTTAATCATATTTAACTGCGTAAACCACAGATGTGGTGAAACCTGCAGAATGCCAGTAAACTCTTGAGGTCACAGAGTAGCAAAAGGAAATGAGAAGCTCTTAATACACAGCATGGTTAGTTATGAATGAAGAGTGTCAACTTTGGTGTAGCCTAGAGAATGTCACTTACCTGCTATTCTTCCAATTGGCATTGCATGGTCCTCAGGAGGGGATACAGACACCATGATGTGGTTCATATAAGCTAACTCTTCTCGGTGGGACAGGTTGATTGGCTTTACCTCCCTGTGCAGCCCATCCTCAGACAACCTTGGCGGTTTGAAATCGGAGTGCCTGGGGTTCAGTATCAAAGGATGCATGATAGGGCTGGGCATCAGCTGGATGACCCTGGTGTTCTCTTGGCGAGGGCTGGAGGGCTTCTGGAGCACCTCAGAAGGAGGCGGGCAGTGGTTGTTTTCTATCGGGGACACTGAGAGAGGATAGGGCTCCTGGTGGTTGTTCTCTTGCTGATGCCTTGTCCCCGGCACCCTGTCGGCTGGGGAGAGGCGACGGATAGTGTTGTCCATAGGGGACTTCAGTGGCCGCTGATCGGGATCTGGTGATGGACGGTGGTTGTTGGTGATGGGTGATCTAGAACGATGCAACAGTTCAATGGTTGGGGGGTTGTGATGGACTGTTTCTGTGGATGGTCTTGAAGGTCTCTGGACAAAGCTATCTGTGGAGAAAAAAACCAAAAAATACAAATTGTCTATATTGTGATCAAGGTGTAGGATCTAACTGTCAAACTGCTGGCTGGGCTTACTGGGTACTGCTGTCAGCTTGGAAATGTTTTTATTTGTGTGACCTACAGAGGCTCAGAAAAATGCCATATAAATGCAGATAGTTATTACTACACAGAATGAACTCAGTACTGTGAAAACAGTTTCTCTCTACCACCATGTAACTGTAGTTCCCGGGGAAACGTGTTAAGAGAAATCCCATTTTGAGAAGCTGACTGCGACACGTGAAAGAAGTAAGATCTGATTCAGCTGTACTAACTGTGTTTCTGTGCAAATGCTTTGAAACTTATCTCCTGCCATTCATGTCTCTATATGTGGTTCCTGTTATTGTACCATGATGAGCACTGTAAGGTAGAGGGCAGAGATAAAAAGGGAAAACGTCTCCAGGAAAATATTGGGTAGTAAGTTTTAGATGGTAGAGGCTTGGGTCAAGGTAGAGAATATCTTAGTCTGAAATATGGGCTGGGTTATCTAAAAAAACCCACTGATAGGAAGCTTTTTGTGAAACACTAGCTAAATTTTATCCCTGCCTTGATTTTAAGAGCATGTAACATCTTCATAAGGATATTTTCACCTTGTTTTATTTAGACTGTGCTGTCTACTGATGGACTGATGGGTTGTCCTAAGGGAGACAAACATAACTTTCTGGCAGTGCACAAAGACCCAGCAAAGTTTGCATGAGCACACTTCCCCAGCTATGATCCTTAACAGTAGGGGGGAGATCAATCACAGCTTTAGGTCAATGTCTTTATGAACTAACAATCCTCTCACAAAATGAAATGCTTGACATAAACAGTGCAAACTTTCAGCTTAGCTAAGGCCATCAATTTTGACTTGGGAAATTACTGACAAAGAGGAAAATACCACCAGATCGCAGTGACTAACAGGTTATTATCTGAAAAACAAAGATCAAATTTCAGTGCTGTTTGTTGAAAGCCTTGGATGATAAGAGAAGGAAACTGCTGGGTACATGTCAACAACTGAAACAAGTAGCTACCTATTTGTGGCTGCCTGTTTGTTCACTCCATTTGCTCTGATCCTCTTTAATGATTCTCTTGCTCTCTTGTCAAGGCTGTGATACTCGTTGAAGACCCTGTCTAGGTGAAGACTCAGGGGCTCCCACTGCCCTGGAACCCAGGCAGGCATCAGGAGCAGGATCAGCACTTACCCAGGGAAAGGCCTGAATGGGAAAAGCTCTAATCCTGAGGAAATGTAGTGCCAGGCAGTGACATAGCACCAACCCTTTTGCCTACTCAGTGGGGCTGTTCATCTATACAAGGATGCTGAAGTCTACAGGAAAACCTGAAATTTTAGCCAGAAACTACACGGCTCCAGAACACTTGTTTCACACACTTGTGGTCCCAGACAAGAAAAATGCATTTTTAGAGCTATTTAAGGTACTCACAATGAAACAACCGGAAAACATGAAACTCCAGAGCTATATATTGTTCTTGTTTAAACCCAGATAGTTTTAAATACAATGTGGCCAGCTAATGTGGGATAGACCAAATGATGTGAAGATCAAAGAGGAATTAATTTACAACTGTACCTACCTTTGTGGCTGTCTTTTCTTAAAGTCTCCTTTCTTTGCCACGATAGAAAGAAAACCAACACCCAATTTTACTCAGCGTCCTATCTTCTACAGACCACCTACCCCCATCACTGTACATTCAAATGCACTGTGCTCATTCTTGGCCTGTAAATATAGACCAGAATATTGTATTTTTTGTCCTACTTATTTCAGGTGCCTTGGCTGTGAGGAGCAGCTAACTGGAAAGCAGAAAGGAATGCTTTGCTGTGCTTTCCACCAAGCTCTCTGCAAACATTAGTTGGCTCTGACAAGCTCCAAATAGAAGCAGACCTATCTGTCTGCTCCCAAACCATGGTGATCCTGAACCAGGACAGGGTGCAGAGAAGGTAGGGACCAAAGAACTCTTTAAAAAGCAGCAAGAGGGAAAACCACAAATGGATAGACACTAGTGTTCACCTTCCTCCAAGATCTTTCTCTTTAAATACTTAACTAAAGAATCCCCTCATGGCCGAAGTTGCTGTTTACCATAAAACAATTCAAACCCAGCTCCAAGCAGTTCCACTGCCACGAATGACCCTGAACAGAATAAAATCCTCATCGCACTAATTCTTTGGCACATCTGATTATTCTAAGTTAGCACATATGGTATATAATTTCCTGCAGAAATAGATTAGATAGATTCACTCATCAGTCTGGCTCTTCATTCTGAGTGACAAAAACTCTTTAAGCTGTGAAAGGGAATTCAGCTCCCAGGAAAACTGCTGACCTATCTGATCCATATAGGGATGGGTGGGGCTGCACTCTGGGAGTGAGCAATTGCTGGCGTGACAATCCCAAAGATTGGCACTCTTTGCTTACTCATAAAAGAAGTGCAGGGAATGACAGTGTAAGCTTCCTGTATAGCACCCCATCAAATGACTCAGTGCTGAGTCAGAAGGACCACTGGAGATGTAGGTAATTCACTCTCCATTGCTCATCCCTCTTCAGGGACAGGGACCGATGCCCACAGGGCAGATTCCAAGCCAATGCCAATGCATCTTGGAGATATCCTGAACCACTGTCAACTGATTTCAAACAATCAAACCCACTTTGCTTAAGCTAGTAAAAAGCCACTAGCTGTAAATGTTGGTCTCATCTGATTCTGGATTAACTAACTTAAAATGAAAGCATTTAGAAGCAGGATCGTAAGCATATAATCTATTAGGAAATGGGCAAAAGAGCCAGTAGAAGAAAATGGAAAAACATCACTGGAGTAAGAAGGGATTCTAAAAAAGATCCATCACCTATGAAGTTTAACCACTTGAAATTGTGCCAAAGTAACACTTGACCCCTCTGTTACAGTTAGTGAGTTAGGCAGGATTAAGTTCTGCTTCTCACATTTATTCTCCTTTTTTAACTAAGTTGCATTCTGCTGAGGGAAAATGGTAAACTTAATTGTGCTGGTTTCTCCCAAGTGACTCTGTGGAACAGGAAGAAGAAAGAAGGAATGTCAAAATAAATAAATAAATAAATAAATAAATTCATCTGCCTATAAATTCTTGGCAGAGATTTTCTAATTGCTCAGAGTCTTGTGGCAGGCAAGGTGTAATTTCTTTTGCTTGTTTTGAAGTTCTTTTCACAGCGAAACAAGAACTAATTTTTGTCATTACAAAGAAAAGTTTTAAGTAATAGCACAGAGTTCTCTAAGCAAATACAGAGGTACTATCAGCAGCCAGAGTACTGTGAGGATGACATCAAAGTTGTTTCTTAATCACCCTGTGCTCTGACAGAAGTTGGACTAGATTGCAAAGGACTTAGTTTTAAGTGACGCACATGAAAGGCCAACTCAACATCCCTGTGAAATCCTCTCTAGAGTGAAAGTTGCTCCATATCTTTAATGTAGGGGTGTCTGAGAGGGCAGCTAGTATTTATGTTTGTAATTTAGAAAGAGAACACTTGTGGGTGAATGCCAAGCTTCAGGAAAAAAAGGAGATTTTTATAATGGTCTCTAGAAAGTGCCTATCTTAATACACTAGGTAACTGTCTCTTGCACAACTCTGCCAATTCAACCTCACCCTGACCTGTAGCACCCTCGTCTAATCTGAAATACTTACACAGCTGTGTGGAAACACTTTGGAGTGTCCTTATCCCACCTGCTGCTATCCTGCTCTTGGCTTAGTCTCAGAGTTTTGCTGGTGCCATTTGATTCTGGCTTGCTCAGGCTGGCCATGGGCAACTTGTACAGGTCTGACAGTACCCCTGAATCTGCTCTTGCAATCCCACGTTGAACCTTGAAAGACTAGAGTGATATCCTAACTCACTTCTGTTCTCTTCTCCTCTTTACTTAAAAAAGGAATAACACTATTTTTTCCTAGATTTTTTTTTAAATCGAAAAAGTGAATTCTGCCTGATGCTTTCATGGAAAGGACCTTTTAAAAGGCTTAGGCTTTTTTCTGTTTTTGGAGAAAACCAAGAAGTACTTTAGTGTGTATATTTTTGAAGAAAATAAAACCTCAATTTTCTGTTGAAGGAAGCATACTTACATTTTGATCTGTACTAATAATGAGTAGAAGAAGCCCAAATCTGCAATTCCACAAACATATCTATTCTTTCTTCACCATCTCTGACAGGCATGGTATGTGTGGACACTACTAGAAAGCTAACTAATAACCTAAGCAAGTAATTCTGATAGTAAAAATGAGGGAAAACCTGCAGAAAAAACCTTCTCTCAACATTAATTGTTCAATCAGCTCAAAAGCTGAGCAACAAGATGGGCTCAGTGCTAGGAACTCTGGCATGATGCGATGACAGATTGTCCGTTGAAGTGACTTTGAGTTAGATGTTCCTCTCTGAGGCTGCCTTCTCCCTTGCTCTGCAAACAATTGCATCTAGTTGCTTCTCCAGAATACTAAAAGTCCATGAAGCATCTTTGTCTACCTAACTGGGAGTGAGGAAAAATGAATCAATGGGGTCAATAAAACTTTCTGGTATCTTCTTAATCTGCATCTGGCATAGCTTTTAAGCAGGCTTTGGAAACAGGACAAAATAATAGATGATAAATGGAGAATAGACAGTCGACTCTCTAGACCAGTTGATTGTTCTAAAGCTATGGAGACAAAGGGAGGGGAATAGCTTTATTTAAGTAACTTTGGAGCAAGAAAATGACATAATTCTTCACAGCCTTAACCCTACTTGCCATTATAATGGCAGCTCCCATAAGAATGAGACAGCATTACCTTCATCATGATTCTGGTGTAGTATGACCTCTGGCTGAGCATGGATAGAGTTCCCAGGGTGGAAGAAAGGTGTGAAGAGCATACGAGCTTTCCTTTGCTTCAGGATATGCTGAAGGAGTTCATACAAAACATCACCTGAAAGACAAACAGCAGGAAAAAGGAAATGAAAACCTACATACTGCTGAGAAGACTCATTTAGCCATCTGATGCATGAATTCATGGCTCCTGGGTGCTATTTTCAGACCCAAAAATGCTTGCAGTAAAATCCTACATTTCACTGTTTTGCAAGGTTCTTCCCTGAAAGGAAAAAAAGAAAAAGCAAAGCTGCACATCATGCCTCTGTGTGTGACTGTGGAAAAACGGGAGAATGACAAGACATGGCTTTTTTTACCCCAATACAGATTTTTTTTTCAGGCTGCATGACTGCCCATCCAAGAGCTTTACAAGCGTTACAAGCAGTAGTTAGTTCAGTGTTCCACCTTCTCTCATCACAGCCTCAGTTTTTTAGATAGACACCTTAGGACACAGAATTCTTAAATGTAGAGCCCATGATTTATGCAGGGAGTTGCTAGGAGTAAAGATGGTGCTCTTCTTTAATTACTGAACAATTTAGGCTTTATGGGGGGAGGAGATAGAAGATGCTGTAAAACCTCTCCATGGTGCCTCAAGGCCAAAGGCAGTGTGCTACTCAGATACTCCATTCTAGGAAATCCACAGGAGGAAGAACTCTCACTTTGAGAAGTTACTCTGGGATGGACTCAAAGACTTGAAAAGGATGGAGAGATTTAAGTATCCTGAACACCCTTGCTGCGGTGACAACTCCTGGAGACACTCAACTGCTATAGGTGCCTTAAGAAGTTCTGTACGTCACTCTTGGTGTCATGGGTTGGACTCCTGAAAAGCCCAAATGGGATCCCAAAGCTAGTTATTTCTAGCTACTAGAATCTGTATGGAGCTCACTGCAACAGGCAATATTAGACCACGGATATGATGCAGACTAAGGAACAAAACGCAGCAGACTTGGTGCTCTCTGTGGGCGAATATAGTCTGTTAGTTGCTATTGCATCACCCTTCCACAGAAATGTCTGCAGCGAATTGCATGGCACCAAGCTGACATGTTCTTGCATGAATTGATCCAGATGCTTGTTTCTTTTTGGGGTGCAGGCAGGCTGTTCCTCGATTCTCCCCCATTCCCTGGCACCAGAATTGTTATGAAAAGGACATGGGGGTGCTGGTCGACAGCCGGCTGAACGTGAGCCGGCAGTGTGCCCAGGTGGCCAAGAAGGCCAATGGCACCCTGGCCTGTATCAGAAATAGTGTGGCCAGCAGCAGTAGGGAAGTGATCGTGCCCCTGTACTCGGCAGTGGTGAGGCCGCACCTCGAATACTGTGTTCAGTTTTGGGCCCCTCACTACAAGAAGGATGTTGAGGTGTTAGAGCATGTCCAGAGAAGGGCAACGAGGCTGGTGAGGGGTCTGGAGAACAAGTCTTCTGAGGAGCGGCTGAGGGAGCTGGGGTTGTTTAGCCTGGAGAAAAGGAGGCTGAGGGGAGACCTCATTGCTCTCTACAACTACCTGAAAGGAGGTTGTGGCGAGGTGGGTGTTGGTCTCTTCTCCCAAGTAACTAGCGATAGGATGAGAGGAAATGGCCTCAAGTTGTGCCAGGGGAGGTTTAGATTGGACGTGACGAAAAATTTCTTTACTGAAAGAGTGGTTAAACGTTGGAACAGGCTGCCCAGGGAAGCGGTTGAGTCACCATCCCTGGAAGTATTTAAAAGACGTGTAGATGAGGCGCTTAGGGACATGGTTTAGTGGGCATGGTGGTGTTGGGTTGACAGTTGGACTCAATGATCTTAGAGGTCTTTTCCAACCTTAATGATTCTATGATTCTGTATCTTTCCTCAATGGAACATATCACCGCAATATGTAGGAGACCAACGGACTAACTGCTTATTTTGTGTCTTTTTATGTATTACATCTTGTACTGATGCCCTTCCTCCCAACAACATCTACATGAAACACCTACGTACTTATACATTTTTTCTGATGTAACTGGTTGCACATTTCAAAGTGAAAATGTACAACACAGGGTAGGAAGTCTCTTGACTTTTAATTCTGCTTGCTCTCTTCTGTTTGTCACTGCTCGTATTACAGAGGAACGGGTTGCAGCAATAACATATTATCTGAAAAGGAACTTAGTGAAGTTTCACTTAGGAAACCTTGGATCTTCTGGGAGAGTTTTCTTAAGTGTGTGGGGTTTTTTTAGTAGTTGTTTCTATGAGATTGTAAGCTGTGCGCCATTTGTCTCTTGTCTCTATAAACTGCCAATGCTCTACTTGTGGGCAAGTTTAGTGTCTTAGCGTGAAACAGTTAAAGCCATCCTGCTTTCCATAGTTCAGCTTCCTTTATTTTTAGCATCTGGGCTGCTTTCACTGTCTCAGCAGTGACTTTAGGGCATTTTTAAAAGGTGATTGCAATACCTGAAAATCTAATTAAAAACAAAGCCTCGAGAACCCAGTTATCTTTTCCATGTTTAGTACATGAAAGGCTAAAAAGTGATTTTACTACATAATTTACATCTTTGAATGCAATAGCGGCACAATCATAACTAGTGCTGTAACACTCCAAGCAATAAGGTAGCAAATTTGTACCTCTTTTGATTTGGCCTGACAAACTAGTGAAAACGCCCATAAAGCTGGCTGTCTTTTTTTTACCTAACAAAACAGTTATGCTTCCGCACCACCCAGATGCAGTAATGCTAGTTAAGAAGGTGAAGAGTGTTTTTCACTCTCTCCCACCTCTGCTGCCTCCCCTCCCTGGCCAGCCCTAAATAGGAGAATAGCTGTGGGCCTGTGAGCTCACTTTACTGCTAGGACCGCTTGGGGGGAGTGGATGTGGTTCTCCTGGTTTAACCATGAGGGGAAAGGATACAGCTTTTATGTAGCTACACTCTTGAAAAACTTAATGCCTCTATGGCAAACATTATTTCATAGTTCTTAAATTTCAGGTATAGTTAATTTCTGGGAAATGTTGAGGTAATGTTCCTTTACCTACAGTCATCTAAATTTTTAGGGACTGACTCAGATATCCTCTGAAAGGTTTATTATCAGTGGGGAATACCTGGAGAGGAGGAGGAGAGAAAAAGCGAGGGTGGAGGCCTTTAGTTTCGTTATTTCATTCCAAATTTAGGTAAATAAGGGCTTAACCTTCTGCATAGAAGTTTGCAAGCCAGAGGCTCTTCTCTGGAAACGCTCTATCTCCAGCCTACAAATGTTTTAATCCTATTCATTTCAAGTGCCCTCACAGCACACAAGGGGAAGAGCAGGGGCATAACCTGTAGGCAGCAAGGCATTGGGATGATAAGGGGAGCTGCAGACAAGATACGCAAAGATGTCCCTTACAGTCCTTGCCCACATCCCCACTTTCAATACTCCTTTTGCCTTAAGCAGGGCTAATTTTTTCATGAAATGATTCCAAGTGGTGTACCAGAGTTAAAAGAAAGACGTTTCTAGGCATCAGTTTTCACTACTGTATCACACTGGCAATAGACATTAATGTTTGGCGTCTCCTTCCATACAAAATTAGTCTTGGATTTGAAGCACATGCTTAAAAAACTTGGTATACACTAAACATAAGCCACAGTTTGTGGGGGTGCATTCAAGGGAGTCGCCAAGCAGCTTGATGCAGAATTAGTGCCACGGCTTGTTTATCAGCTGGATCCAAGCAGCACCAGCTGTACTTCTGCACCTAGGGAGCCTTGCACTGGAAGCCTCCTCACAGCAATTCTGTCACCGCTTGGTCCAAACTCTTTGATCACCTATGGTGATTGAATTACGAGCCTTTTATTTAACAGGAGTAGCTGTATGGTCACAAAAGAAAAGCTCGCAACTCTTATTTAGAACCAATAACTCATATTTAGTTAAACATCCCTGACAAAGGAGGGCAGAGGCCTTCTCAGACTGTAAAACTGGAGCAGACAGACCACAGGGGATATAAATACAGGCAGGTAACATACACATTTCTAAATCTTCTTTGTGAATAAATGAAGACATAATTTGAGCAATAGGCAGACTGATTCACACACCTGTCTGTGCTGTGCCTTGGGCTGGACTCCAGCACGTGAAAGAATATGGTAAAGTAAAGCAAAGCCCACAGGGGCTGTTAAATAGAGGAAAGGTCCCCCAGGGAGGAGTTTTGCAGTCACTTTTAGCGGCACGTCAGCCAAGCCAACTGTGAGGCAGAATGCTAATATGAGCTTCTTAAGAGGCTGGAGCACTTGATTAACTTGCTGCTTTAGTTGGGTCTGTGAAAAGATAAGTCTTTACAGGGAAGAGCTGGAAGTCACAAAGTGCTGCCGGAGAAGCTTGCTTTCTAGGAGTTCTGCGGGGAGTTTCAACTACAAACAGGTTGGATGTTTGAGTTTGGATTGGCATTCAAACTTGCCTACAGCTCAGGTGTATCAGAATTTCATTCCCTCCTTGTCCTTTTTGTCCTTGCCTCATACAAGTGTATCTGACCTCCCTCTCCTCCCCTTGCCCAGTCCACCCCAACAAATGTGACTGTTTCCTCCTCTGACCGTCTCCAGATTTCATTGCAGCTTCCTCTCTCTTTTAAATCACAGCTTCTGTAAGTAATCCTCACCTGAATGAGGAGACCTGTATCGAAAGTCCTCTTTGGTCAGGAGCAGCAGAGCCTTGCCGTTCATCTCAAAAGTGTTGCTCTCAATTGGCCTCAAGGAAAACTCCTTCTCCGCCCACCTGAGCCACTGTGCCACATCATCCCTGCTCCAGTAAACGGGCTGCAAACCTGTGGCAGGAAGAGACCATGATTGTGTTACCAAATTGAGATAAGGCATGGGAATATAGGCAAACATCAGTGAATTGCCCTTTCTCCCCACTCCATAATGTGCAAAGTCTCAGAGGAAGGTGTGGGAGAGGAATGTCATGTTGACACAGAATTACTCTAAGCACTGGACTGTGAAATACTTCATTAGTTTAGGTACCTCGGTTTATCTGTGACATGTTGAGAAACAAGAACTGCCTCAACATCCTGAAAAAAACTTCTAGGACATTATTTCATTCCGGTTTCCACTTTTCCTCCAGCTGCTCCTTCTGAGGTGCAGAGCAGGCAGGAGGCAAAGTCCTTGCCCCATCCATCCTTGGTGTGTATCTTTCATAGAAGGGAGGCGTGCTCTCTCTTCATGCCCCTTGTAAAGTCATTGATCAAGAATAGTGAAAAGTAGTCAGATGCAAGACAGCTATGGCCATACTTCCCTCTAGGTGGCTGGGGTCTGTAAAGAAGGGCTGCTTCACACAGCCTCTGTAACAGCGGGTCTGTAAGCGGTTATCAGTGCGGGTATGGTTAAGAAAGGTGTATTTGGACTGGCCCACCCCTCCTGCAGATGCCGTTACGCTAGCAGATGCTATTCCCACACTGGAGAGGAAAATAAGCGCTGAGGCTGTGGCACCTTTAGCACTGCATTAGCTTGTGTTTCCTGTACATCGATAAAATATTACCAATGTAACTCTGTCCATATAAGGGTGGTATGCCATTTTATAGTAAAATAGCAGGTATGTTTGATTTGGGCACAGATTTTCCAGGGCTCCAAGGAGAATCTGGCACTCCCTTTCTCCCAGCCAGCTCGTACAGCATATACAGCCTAGACTACTGTATTTACTCACAGGGACCTAACCAAGTTACCGTGAAAGTCAAAGACCTTTTGCCTGCTACCTTTATTGGGCCCAGGCAGAGAGGCTTGGGAGGTATGACAATTCAATGTCTGTTTTACAGACAAATTTAAAATAGCTTCCTTCCCCTGGAGAGAAGGCAGCATGGTGAAGAGCTGTTTATACCCAGGTAGAGAGATTATCTCCAATCCACTGGGAGATAAAAGCTTTCTTTCCTTTTCCCCCTCGTGAGATGACTCATTGTTTGACTTGCTACAATGTGTTGCGTAGAAATGAAAGCTTCACACTGTGCATAGGAACATAAAATTTGCCGTATCTGATCAGATCTCTGGTACACAGCCTCTGGCAGGAGCTAATACCTTATGCTTCAGAGGAAGACGAACCTCCCTTCCTCATATTGCACCTGGCTGATTGTATGCTGCACATGGGAAGAAATTTCCTTCCTGGCACACCATTCTCTCAGATCTGATTACCCTCCTCCTACCCAGCACTAAAAGAAACCTGGGAGAGTTGTACCGCTCTGTTTTGTTTTGGTTTTTACTTCTTTAACAGATAGGCAACGCTTTTTTCTGTTTTAGCAAGAGGTCACATGCAGTGAATTGCATTCTGCTGCTATGCCAGATTCCCAGACAGCGGCTTTGGAAAGTCCCAGAGCCACAGCTGCATACAGAACTGAATCTCAGTCGGAAAAGGAATTGAGATTGAGCCTGAGAAAGGGTCAGAGTTGACCTAAGGAAGGGACGTCTGCATGGCAGCAGCAAGAATTCCCACCGGCTTTCAACTGCCCCTGTAGCACTGTATTATGTACCCCCCAGAAACAAGAAGTAGCATTTATTTATTTATGAAGGACTTAAATTCTCTTCCCCCTATTGAATTAGGGTCTGATTACTGGGGTCAGAGTTTTCTGTAGGACCTTTCTTTTTGAAGAGACTGGGGTGAAGTGTAGGTCTGCTCAGAGACATGCAAACTGTCATCTAAAATGCCAGAGCGAGGTTCATCTTTTGCTGAATACAGGGTTATTCCTGCAGAAAACACACTCCAGACCCTAGGCTGCTGCTGGGCAGCATGCACATTGACTGCAGCTAAAAGAGAAAGAAGTCACATGTGATGCAGCCAGACCACAACTTATGAAAGGGTTTAAAAGACCATCTGAGGAGTGCTTGAAATGCTAATGCGTGGTTTCTTTTGCCTCTCCCTTTGCCATGCCATGCAAGTAAGAAGTTGCCCAAAGGAGCACTGTCATGTGGAAACCTAACTGGACTTCTGATGTGCACTTCACAAGATGAGGCATGAAACAAAACAAAACATCTCTGGGAAAATCAGGCCAACACGGGCAGAGCTATATGATAACTTCACATGATGTGCATGCTCCCCTATAGATAACAACATAATAAATAAATCACTCCCTGTACAAGCATAGATCATAATTTCCCATGTCCTGGTGACAGTGTATTTTTGCATTCCGTTCACCCAGTACAAAAGTACCATGTCTAAAGAGAGGTTTAAATTGATTGGTGCTAGACCCAAAACAGCCAAATAAGCTACACAGACTGGGACAAACCACATGTGCTGTGCTGACAACTCTGAAACAGACCCAACGCTTCACACTGCAAATCAGGTCTCTGCTGGGTTTCAGCAGCATCTCCGAAGCTTGTGAGAAAAGCCCCAAAGTAGTATGACCTAGGACCACTTGGCTTCTAGTTACTGAGAATCAGCAAGCAGCCTTTCTAATTCAGTTTGGTTATCGCTAAAATGAGTGGGTGGACACGCCACATCTCTCCACCCATGGGGTGATACCATAATTAAATACTTACATTGTGTTTGGAAGATATAAAGTGCCATAAAATAAGTTAACTGCTTTTCCCTAGATGGATTGCCTCTTCTCTCATTTCCCTCCCTCCCTGTCCTGCCTCTTTCCTGGGAAGTTAGTGCCTCCAAAAAACCCTCTTTAATTGCCTGCCTCCACTGCATGCCCATTTGCTCTGTGAGGCTGAACCAGTTCGGTCGCAGGAGGCTTTTCTGGGGGTGCAGACCAGTGTTGCTGAAAGTGCTTCAGAAACTGCCGTTCAAAAAATAATTATTTCATGTGCAGTACAGCATTTACTAGACTTGTATCCCACCTTCTTTGCCCTTTCTTAAAAAGAAGCAGTTGGTTTTGTGTAAACAAGGGCATGAGAGGGTTGGCTTTGCAGCTGAAGCAATTTTACAGCACAGCATACGTAGCTATCAGTAGGTCCTGAAAATGCTGTCGTATACTCTCCATGAAAGAAAAACTAATCCTGCTTATACAATTTTTCTTTTTTGGATGCTGTTTCTTATTTTCCCCTCTCCATCTTCTCTTTTATTGTCGCGTCCACAGTGGAGGAAAATGGGCCCTTTTTATCTCTCCAGTTTTATTCTCTGTGAAAGCTAACAGCATTGTCTTCAACTAACAAAGATATTTACCAAGCAGAATAAAGTGAGGAAAATCAGTGCTGTGTTACAAAATGAGGACAGAGTTTTGCCTGCTGA
>NW_008824447.1:497314-513735 GCF_000699105.1 Pygoscelis adeliae
CAGTGGGAAGGCTTTGCTGCTTTCAGTAGGTGCGGATCAGACACAGGGGATGCTGCCTTTCTCCCGCTCTGCCCTCTCGGTGGCCAGTGTCGCCACGGACTTCAGAGAGTGAATTTTGACTTGGGAGTTAGACCTGGCTCTGCTCCCATCCCTGCCATTGCTCTGCTGGCTGAAATCTGGCAAGCATTCCCAACCTTGGTCTCCCTAGCTGTGTAGTGTAAAAATAAACAACAACAAAAACTTCTTGAACTCAATAGGTGCAAGCAGGTTAGACAAAACCGTGTAAACCATCAGAATCCAGCTCTGCGAGAGCCAGCGTATTTGCTAGTCTGTCTTCTGTCAGCTTCCAAATACCACCTTCAGCAGAGTAAAATACAATAATTTATAGACATGTTTAAAATCTGACAGCTTCATATGCATTAAACAGGGAGCAAAATTTGTGCTCACCTTTCTAATGCCACAGGCTGGTGCACTGGTGTCTTAATAGATTATCTACTTCTGTTGCTTATTCCTCACCTGAAGTCCTGTTTCTAACACCTGTTACACTAGCTACCTTATAAATGGTGAGAGTGATCAGTTCTCATGCTCCAGGGCACAAGCTGATAACCATCTGGACTGCAGAAGAAATCCACTCCTGTTCCTTTCTATTCTTGCACAGCAAAAACAAGTACAATGAAGAAAGGCCGATGGGGTAATTTACACCTTCTTTTCAAGTAGCCAGTAAAATTGTTTACATATGTTCAGGCACTTACACACATACACACATGCGCGCACATACACACAACAGAATGTACTGCTCTGTTGAAGAGGAGTTTAAGCTGATGGTCTCTAAAGAGTTCACTCCTTTTTTGACAGTGAGCCCCTTAGGAAATTTAAGCATGGTCAGGCTTTGAGGTTGGAAAACAGAGTGCTCTGCTCACCTAGTATAACCTTCTGCACATAAAATTACACAGCCAGCAATATTTGCATCTGACCACAAACTTCTGGTGGGGTTACAACTTTGTTTTTTGAAGAGATGTAGCCAACCTTGAATCTTGCAAAGCGCTCATATTCAGCATCTCCTTCTTTGCTTTGGAAGACAGGGTATGGGTTTTACAGTATGAGTTGCTATGTGCAGTGTATGTAACAGATACATCTAAAACATGAAGTATAATGTACCGTAGGCTGTTTTCACCTTGACTCATTTTGGAACAATCTGAAGACACAAATCCAATGCAAAGCGTGATGTGATATGTACAGTACCACTGAGAGCTGCTGTTCCATTTTAGTTTTGATATGAGGACGCAGCCACATGACAGCACGCATGACGGAAACAGCATTCACAGTAAGATTCGTCTAACTTTTTGTTCCACTTCGGCTGGGCCCTCCATCCTTATGCCTGGCTGCCTGGCAGGCAGGATGACAAGGCGAGAAGGGGGTAAAGACAGACCTCTCACTTATCCCTGCTTTCTGCAGGGCAGACAGAATTGTTCTCACTCCCACGCTGAAAACTACTTAGTGCAGTTGGGCAAACAGCAACGGGGCCAGCGCATGCAAATCAGCAGCTGGTTTCCAAACACACAGGGACAGATGCATCATCACTGGCAGCATCAGGTGGGCCAGCTCTGACTATAGGACAGTACTTGAGCCTGTAGTGGGAAAACGATGCTGGAGAAACTCAGAAGACTTGAATGACTGCCACCAGCTAGCTCTTTAGGAACCAAAGCTCTCTTTTTTGTTATTAACAAGATTCTTCCATGTTACCCATAAAGCATAATATGTGGTTCTACATATGATGGTGTATGTCAAGCAGGAGAGGAGCATGAGGTTGTGTTTTTCTCTTCATTTCTGTGTAAAGGCAACACAAAGAAAAAACATAGGATTAGACTCAAATCCTTCTCCCAGGCTCTGCCAGAGCAACTTTTTAAATTCCCCTCCTTCTGCCTCACTTCTTCGTTTCGAAAGCTAGACTACCAAAATGCAAAGAGGTGTCATGGGGCTTGGCCAGTTAACATCTGAAATGCTTCGAAAGTGCAAAATGCTGCACAGCTGCTTCAAACGACTACGGTTCAATACTCCAGCGGTGCTGTCTCTGCTGCTGTCTGGTGCCCTGTTCAGAAGTATTGATTGTTGATGCAGACCAAGGGCCCTGTTCTGATACCGTGCTTGAACCTGACAGCACAAACTGTGATGTGCTGCTCCCTGAGAAGGGCTACAGCACTGAGCTCAACAGCAGTGTGCCAATCACACTGAAGGGGGTTTCAAATAAAGCCCAAGCTGGGCACTGAGGTCCTCCTGAGACAAGAATTTTATGCTATCTCTGCTGGAGCTGCTGCACCCATCTCTTACTGCAAGTATCTTCCCCATAGCTACCATTGCTGGCAGGCTCCCACCCACGGGGAGCTCAGCAGCCCTTCAGGACTACCTCTGCTATGAAAGGTAAAGGCAGGAAGATTAAGGACCCTGCTTTCTCAGGAAGCCTTGCTAATTCCTCAGAGCAGAGGAACCGGTGACAGAGAGCTTTGGCATGCTTAGCTATCCCCATGCAGATGGACAGCCTAAATAAGCGCCTTCTGGGACTGCTCCTGGGTTGGCATAGGTGTGGGAAGATGCAGCTCTACCACAGGATAAACAATGTCTTGCTGGTGGTCTGCGCACTTGCTGTTAGGAGTAGGGGACGGAGGTCTGGTGTGTGGTGATGTGCCTGACCACTTGCTCTTTCCAGCAGGTGCCACTTGACCCAGGTAGTGGAGAAGCAGTGGCCATTCATTGCTGCTGGCCCACTGGGATTGCCTCATCCTACACTAGAAAGCTGGCTCTGCAGTTTCGAGGCCCAGAGATAAGCAAAGGTAGAAGAGGAGGAAAAGGTTAATCCTGGCTAATCCTCACAGAGAATTATTTGGGAGGTGAGTACAAACTGTTACAAGGGAAATGGATGGCAGCAGACAAAAATGCGCCTTTACAGGTCTTGTTAAGGAAAAAACGATTGGATAGGGAACAGAGGAGTCGTGTGATGGGCAGGAAGAGAGACCCCAGAGAGGCTTGCATGTCCTTTAAAAAGGTATGAAACTGCCTGTAATCAGAATGACAAGGCTCTGGGAAACTTTCCACACTGCTGGGAACAGAGGGTGAAACAGCTTTTTCAGTAGTAATCTGAAGTAAAAGGCATAGGCTTATGTTTCCTGCTGTCCTGTTGAACAGGGTATTAGAGGCAGAGCACAAGTGCAGGTAATGCTTTGTGCACAGTGCCTGCTTTGGGGCCTCTGTGTATGCAGACATCTACAGGAACAAAGCTACTGAAGCACCGGGCCGGGTTTCTGCCATGCTGACTTTGCTAGCGTGGTGCCCTGCGACCCAGCCCTTCTCTTCTCACTGTACAGAGACCCTGGAAAGTTGACACACCCGAATCCCTCAGGGCTCCAGGGTCATAAAATAAATAAAATTGCTTCTCTAATGCAGCCTTTGGAAAGCCCGTAAGAAACATATTGATTGGAAAATGCTTGATTAGAACGATCAAGCTCTGAGCTCTCATACAGGGAAATAAATCTTTTCAATTCCCCACACCCAGTGCCAAGCTCAGCTTCCTGGAAGCAACTATGGCCCTTTCTGGAACTGAGGTGAAAATCCCATGTTCCATCACCTCCCCTGACCTGCTGACATTACACATGGTTTGCATTCACTGATCACATGCACAAGCAGGACTTTAAATTAGCTTGCTGGGCTGAGATAGCTTGCTGATTAATGATGGCAGATGAAGTCACCGGTACAAAAACTCCACAAAATCTGAAGTCTGTGTAAGTGGGAAAGGAAGGAGGAAAGGCCACGCTCTACAGAATTCAACATGAAGAACATATTCTTTCTCACTCTACAGCCGAATCCTTTTCTTTGCAGATACAGGTTACTAAATGAAGTAACTCTCTTACACAAAATTACTCAGCTATGTCTAAGACCCCCTGCCCCAACAACAGTCAGAAAAGTCCCTAAACACTGCAGACCAATTCCTGAAGTCCTTAGAGTTGTACCTGATGTCAGAATAAAGCCTCAAGTTCAACCCCAGTCATTTAACGTGGCCAGTTGTGCTGCATTTCTTGTAACGGAAATCAGTATTTGACCCATAGCAGCCGCCTCTCTCCTTTCTGTTTCCACTTGCATCATCTGGAGTTAGCTTGCAGAAAAAGCGGACCTTAGGATGTAGCCCTCTTTCCTCTGTGAGCTGCCTCGTTTTGGGATCAGTCACAGAAAATGTTATAATGCTGGAGCAGTCTACCTGCTGCTGACAGGCAGTTTGCGGCCTGAAAAGAGAATTCCCCCAGGACAGGGCAAACCAGTCTAGATAAATGGTGCTGGTATGCACGCTGAAGTGGCCAGGGTTTGAAGTTCTGGAAGGGGAAAGCTACCAGCCAAAGAAGCGAACAGCCACAGAGGTGATGAAAAGACTGGCCTGTTTTCTAGGCACTCATTCCACGAGCCATGTCCAAGAGCTTTCAAGAACTGCACAGAACAGCTCCAGTTTCCTTTTGTGTTGTTTGCAAAACCTTCCTAGAAGCCTGACAAGAGCTCTCCTTCCAAGGCAGGGATAAGGCTGGCTTTTTGCATCTGGGCACCACATTCAGAGAAGGCCAGAGCGTAACAGTGAGTCAGTGAGCCACAGAAAGCACAATGCCGTTCGGCTTACTACAGCTGTTCAGCTGCTACCGTGGTTGCCGCACTCAGGAAAGAACTTGCTTGGGTCCAAAATGACCCCCTCTCTTTGCTGATGTTGTGCCCATAGGCAGAGAGGGCAGGTGACCATGGGATTCCTATCAGAGCGGCTTGTGCAACACAGGCAGCTGGCAGGGGATGGGGAATGGGGAAATGTTGGTTTGGATCTGCTCCCAGTTATAGTCTTAATCCACTCCTGAATCCTTCTCAACCAATTTTTGGCTGTTTTCCATGGAGCAGACATTGCTTTCCTACTGCTCCCTTCCAAAAGGAGCTGAAAGAAATGTCTTCTGTTGCTTTTTACCTTGTATGTGCAAAAACTATATCCTAAACAAAACTAGCTGAGCCCTGACAATGGCACGGGTTAGCTAGCTCAAAAGACCACGCTGCCAGAAGCAAGCAGTTTTGCAAGTAGAAGTCAAGGAGATTATAAAAACTTTAATTTTCTTCTCAGCAACTCTTTATTGTTTCAAACCAATTTCTCTTAATCCAGGTCAAAATTCAGGTCTAACAAACATTCTTTACAGTTTTTCTGTATTGGATACAGCCACTGCTGATACTACTATTAGTAATACATGCACATTTATACTACACAGTGCCTTTCAACTGGAGACAGATTAGATTGTTATATGTGTTTTATAGATGTGATGCACAAAGTCATTGGACACCTGCCCATACACTGAATCTGTTATAGGACGGATCGAATCCAGGAACTATATTCTGCTCCTCTTTACAACTGGACAAATGCAGAGCATCTTTACATCCTTAACACCTACTTTTCCTTCCCACTTCCTCTGTCACTTAGTGCATCCTGGGAACAGTAATTCTAAGGTTAAAAAACCAGCATTAGAATGAACTGTCAAGACATGCTGTCTTTTTCTTTTAACACAATATGGCCTTGATCCCTGGCTGGGGTGTTGAAGATTTGTAAGTAATTAGAAATAAATTGGTCTTGGTAGTCTTGACCTACATATGGTTTTACTTATATCTTTTGCTGGCTGCCTAATTGCTATACAGTGGAGAGGGGTGCTGAGATTATTTCCATGCGTAAAGTATGTGGCAGTAATGCTGGTAATGGAACTGAAAGCTCTGGTTTTAGGTACCTGATCAACACTCCAGAAAGATGTGCAAAACTGAAGAAATAGTTGCTAGTTGCAATGAATGCAGCTGCTAAAATTAAGATGGTTCTTTCAGCAATTTATGACTTTAACCTATCATGAGCTAGGTCACCTTTATCTTCCAGTGGCTGCAAACTTAAGAGGTGATTCTACCATTTCAGAAGACAGAGGTCAGGAAGTCCTTTTTGTACAGCTGAATCAAGTGGAAAATTTTGAAATCTCAGTTTCACATGCCAACAAAACACCACCACCAACATAGCAAGACATTGTAATCCTCCTGTATTAAGAAGCTGCTTTCTTCTCACAAGGAGATTTTGTTCTCAGAGGCTCACATCCTGAAGAAGTTGGGTCCCTTTCCCTTGAGGAATTTTGGCTGGGACTTTGTTTCCTAACTCAACTGCAATTGTGAGAGCTGGGGAGGGGGGAGCATGCACACAAAGAGCATGTTTTACAGGCTGTTTCCAGGGAACGTGAGGCCAGCTCCACTACAGAACAGCCTACGCCGTGACAGCAAGATGTCATCTGTTGGCTTCCTCAGCACTGGGGCTCCAAGCCTTGTGAGCTGCAGCTGCACTTGCACTGCTACTGTAAAAGCAGATTTTGGCAGCACAGCCAGAACCATGGCTTACTTTGCCTATAACCATTAAGCAAATCAGTGTAGAGAAAATTTTACCACCAGCACGTGGTAAAAGCATGTCATACTTCTACTCTAACTGATTTCACTTTTGGACCTCTGTCTCTTGCTTATGCAGGCATTCTCCTTCAGACTCCTAATCCAGGAGGGCTATAAAAGCCTGCTTCAATCCACCAGTATATGAGTTCTTCTGTGCTTTATGTGAAGACCTGTCTTCAAGTGACATTAAATATTAAATAAGTGGGGGAAATGGTGCAAATTACAGCTTTGGAGACTGCACGCTGTACTCAGTTTTGAACCATATCTTGGGCTTTAGAGGTAAAAGCCCGCTTTTAGTATGCTGCAGACATTTCCCACTCCCGAGATGCTGCAAACCAGAGTTCTGACATGGTTAAGAACTCCAGATTTAGCTTCATTTCTCGATGGTTCCTTAATGAACCAAATCCCTGCAGCTCTCACAAACTGTCAGTCATTTCTCCAAGAAGACACTGCTGTCCTAGAGAAAGGTCAAGTGCTTAAAACAACAGCTCTAGATGCCGGGGGTCCTCTTCTACATCCAGGGGGACAAGGAGGCCACTGAGATGGACTCCAAACTGTACTACAACACATCACCCATACAGGAGAAGTAACTGCATTGCATTTGCATGGGGCCCTTTATCTCTACCCTTTCAGTGTAACTTGTGCACAGAAAGGCTCCTTGTACTAAGGTACTTGTGCTTGAAATACATTGATAATGAGAACAAATTAAGTGTGTGCTCTTTGATTATCAGATGATAAATTATCATGATTATCTTTGCTGCGGCTTGAGAATTGCTTCCTCTCCAGGGTTTAACTCCTGCTTGCTCTGAAGCTAGTCAGCATACCCACTAACTTCTCTTACTAGGGCCCCCAAAAAACTGGCTTCCACTTATTACTTCTGTGCAAGTCTCATGAAGTTGAGGCGTTACTTCTATGTGGGGCTACTTGAAAATATGGCCGAAGCAATCAGAAATCAACTTTATTAATTGGGACAGCAGGCAAGACCCTGTTTGGGAGCTTGTCAGATTGGAGCTAGGATGCTGTGCTCTGTGTCTCAAAGGTAAGTGCATGCTGCAAGTCAGAGGCACGGCTGCAGCACTTGCAGTCATTCCTGGGGTGCTCTCTGAACTAGCTCCCTGAGGTGCCAACCACAACAAGGGCTTGAGCATAGGCTGCATGTTCAGCACAGCTGGCCTGACACCATGGTAGTTAATTCATGCTGAGGTCTGTGGGTATTATGGCTTCAGCAAATTCTTGGGCAGCTGTGACACCAACTCACCTCTGACTGCAGCACAGATACACACTTGTGTGAGCTATGGCTACCTCTCTGTGACAGCCTCAGATCTCAGAAATATGCACTTCAGTTTCACCCCTCCAGCTTCACAGGTGTCTTGCAGGAGTCCTATGCTTGAGGAAAATATCCCCCCTCCTCAACCAGGTATATTGGAAGCCCTTTCTGTTATTCTGTCTGGTACGAAGGAGCCAGAACAAAGATGATAGTTTCTACCTCAGAGCTGGGATGTCTGCAATCACTATACTGTCCTTCAAACCAGCTTGTTTCAGGCCACAGCTCGGACAGTATGTAGTGTTCAGTGGAAGTGCTGACTTAGCATTGTTTTCTGGCCACCCCTTTGATGTGCCAGTGCAATTGGTGGAGGAGCTACGCTGTGATCTCGATGACAGAGATAATCTGTATTTAAGTATATACGTACCTTGATTTCTGCCAGATCAGCCTTCTGAGCTGATTAAGAGCACAACTGCACTAACAGTTAGGTCAACACAACTGGCAGGGAGGTGGCAAATTGCAAAAAGAATAACAGCTGGATGTGGTGACAGAGAAGGGAGGAAATGCTTCAGCTAGTGTTGTTGCAGAACATGTCATGTCACTGAAAAATGCATGGGCTTGCTGTATTACTTGAGTTTAATCTTGATGATGTCACCGAGAAAGGCTTGCTTCCAGGGCTGGAAAAATTATTGCAATGTCAATAGAGGCAAATAATTTACCTACGCATTTCCAGTAGAGGATCAAGCTTTGAATGAAAAGGAAAACAAATGCATGAGATAATTCACAAGGAGGTTCTGTCTCATCCTGCTTTTTGGGTTTCTTGCAAAGGTAAAGGTCCTGTGAGAGAGACTGCATACCTAGTAACGATGGGTAACTGATACCATCACAGATTCACAATTCTTAATACTCTGTAAACCTATTGTGCTAGTATAGACACCTAGTGACCTCGACATCAGTGAAGCTATCTCGTGCTGCCCTTCTTTCCATCCTTCCTTTCCCACAGGAAGGATGGCCATCCCTGTGCTTGCTGTCGCCAACAAACCACTGCGGATGTGCCAGGGGGAAGGGGACCTCCGTCTCTTGAGAGGGGCATCATGTGCTGCAGCTAGGAGTCCCAGAGCTGAGGTGGGATCGGCTGTGGAGCTCTGACAGCAGGGAGGGGTGAGAAAGTTACCCCTCCTCAGTCCCACTATAACAGTGCCCCCTCTTTTGAAGGGGTGAGGGGCAGCAATTTTATTTTTCTTAGTTTTTGTGAAAGAGAATCAAATTATATCACCTGTCAGAAATATTTAGTAACATCTAATGGCTTCTTTACATGGCTGACAGTTGTGCCAGGTAGTATAAAACATTGAATAAGGCAGAGTCCCTGCCTGGAGGACAATACAATATAAACAGACAGGAGAGGGAAGGGACTGAATGTACAAGCAAAGTGAACAGCATGATGGTGTGCATACAATGCTGGTCCCCTGGGAACCAACTGAAACTACTGGAATCCCCATACACTCTTTACTAAGTGGATATTGTGAAAATGTAGTTGAAATACTTTTTCATCAACTTGTCTAATTAAAATTTTCATAGTAGTGCTCCCCCATATTTTGGCAAATTTCAGCCAGCTCTGTGAAGGACACTTGTCAAATTACGTATCTCATCTGTTGCAGAAATCCAGATTTATAGGTGTATCTGTTCACACACCACTTCTATTCACAAAAATTCAGACAATCACAATCACGTTCAAGTCAGGAAAGCAACAGAGGTGTCTCTATAGTAGTAATTTCTCTTCTATTCTTCCAATCCTTCAAGACTTGCTGGGTTTACAAAGTCCAAACCAGTTTAGCTTCATTCTTTTGTATCATAACTTCCAAATCATCTCAAGTTTCTGCTCTCCTGGGAAGACTGATTCACAACCAACTTGCACAAGATGGAACATCTTTTTAAAAATCCACCGTTTGGACCTACTGGCCATGTGCCTAGACTTGTCTGAACTTGGCCATCCCTGATGTGGTATCTTCTGTCCTACTAAGAAATACTTGTCTGAATATCCTCTCCTTGGTTAAGCCAACTGTGTCACAAATTAAGTACTCATGAAAGCTGTTTTTGCCAACCGTACCAGCAACAGCAACTTTTGGAAGTTGCTTTCTGTTCGGTATCAGATTAGAGGAAGGGAAGTTTCTTGGTAACTAGAGCACAGGAGTCAAATCCAGATTGCAATAGGACTGCACAGCTTACAAGCCTCTCAGGCTGTGGATCAAAGCGTGCATGTGTATGAGAGGGAGATGGCAGGGAGCGGGGCGAGTAGAAAGACAGACTTGAGAAGTAAGAAGGTAGGAAGCGAACATGAACATTAGGGAAGGATAGTGAACTATGTTTTGAAGAAAGGATACCTTCTAACCTAACTTTTCAGGTTGCCCTAACTTTTCCCTTCATGCCTGTTTTTATAATTCTTACATTACAGAAATTACTAAGCTAATAGATACACATCAGTGCAAAGCACATTGACATTCCAGGTCTTTCCTTTCTTCTTAACAAGCTACAAGTGGAAAACTACTTTTCTGAAATACTTTGCTTATTAACATGATTTTGATTTTTTCACATGACTGGGGTCAACTGGCTTAGCACTGACAGCATGGTACAGAAATGCAGACATGGGCACATTGTCAATTTGAGGTCGGGGGAGAAGTCTTCTTCAGCAATTTCACACCAAATGACATTAGGGAATGCAAGGTGCCAAAAATTTTCCCATGAAGCCCTGAAAAAATCTGCAGACTCTGGATGTCTCACACCACTCTGGCAGATAATAAACATAGAGCATACGGACTCAAATACTGTATGTTCATGAAAACACAGTCCTCCGTGTTTGACAGCATGCAGAGTTTCTGAGGACATGAATGCAATTTCAGAAAAGATTTATGCCCTTGTTATTCAGGTGTTTAGATAACCAAACAATGGAAATTCAGAAAAAGGTTTCTTTCTGGGCTGGTTTATTCCGTAATAAATCATAGCATTTCTTTCTTATACCTTCCTCTGAAGCAGCTGGAATGGGTAACTGCTAGGTTGGTCCTGTTCACTATCGTCTCTTCCCTGCTCTGCCCAAATTTGTTAACCTAGGTCCTGAAACACTACTTGACTTGAAGATTAATTCTCAAAAGAAAACACTGTGATTAATTTTTAACACGATGTTTTGTTGATGCCTCGTTTTGAACTTTTTCTAGATTTCCTCTTCCCCCCACTACCCCTGAGGTGCGCACACCATGTGAAGAGGAGATTTCTTTTGTCAGCCCAACCTCACCCTTATTCATTTAGCGCTGTCACAGTCATGCTTTTGCAACTCTGCTGACGGAATCAGGTAGGAGGAGGAGGAGGCTGATTCGGCAAGAGGAGTCTTTTGTTTGCACGTAAATACCTTGGTGTTATCAAAAAGAAAACAAGGAGTGAGCAGCGTGCATTGAACAAAAAAAATCACAGCACTGTTATTCTGTTTTTCCCCTTTCTCTCCCAGAACTATAAGTGAGCCTCTGTGTGTAAGAGAAGGGCTGGCATGCAGAACAAGTGTCGCTTCACTGCCTCCCCCTCGTTGCTAAACGGCATCCTTGCAGCAATTATAACAATTGCTAACCTGGAGAAACGATACTGGGAAACAGGTTGTTCTCAGTAAGGGGCATTAAAAACTCCATATAGGAACTAGCTTTGAAGAAAAGAAGATTTTGAAAACCTAACAGCAAAGAAGGGATCTAGAAGAACAG
The DNA here is from genome assembly GCF_000699105.1 of Pygoscelis adeliae. Classification (NCBI taxonomy): domain Eukaryota; kingdom Metazoa; phylum Chordata; class Aves; order Sphenisciformes; family Spheniscidae; genus Pygoscelis; species Pygoscelis adeliae. The sequence goes on from NW_008824447.1 coordinate 508,790, forward strand.
GTTGAGACATGCATTAGTAAGGCCAACGAGTCCAAGCCAGTGCACACCGAGATTTTTCTGTGTATCTGGGCATATTGATGTCTCTTCAGTTTTGTGTCCAGAGAATGGATTTTCAGGGCAGAGGGCCAATCAGCAGAGAACTTAGCCCAAAGCTGCACACGAAGTACCAGCATTTCTTAAGACATAGCTCCTTTTCTGTTGTTTTTGTTTTTGCCAAAGATACATACATGAACACAGCCCCCAGACTTGCACTGTTCACAGAGGCAGATGCAGCATTGACCCCGAGCGGGACACAGGGAGCACAGCTCCTCTGCATCAAACTTTCTAGTTCTCTCTATAGTTCAGTTCACTGATAGTTTTGAAGGCCCGAGTTGATTTTTTTGTACAGCCTGCATCTCCATGCAACAAGAAGGACCTTCAAGGCTCAGAGCTTTTGTTGGGTACTGAGGAATGCCTCTCTCTGCAGCTTCCCACTGGGTTGGTTGGTCCCACAGCCACGCACCCTGCCAGCCCCAATGCACACGTGTTTCTGCAGACTCTATTAATGTCCGCTAAATCCTGTTCTTCCACCCAGGATGTTCTCTCTCTCACTATGGGGACAAGGAGAGAAAGACAATACGTTTGGGTTCCTATTTTTGCATGCTGCCCTACTTTAACATGCAGAAAGATCACACTGTTTTTTCAGTCTTTGCCCTCTTGCTTAAGTAATGCTACTCACGCGGTTATCTTTTAAGCCTGGGAAGCAGCGACTTGAATAAAGCAGCATTAACACACTGGATGCACCCTCAGGGTGTGCACCCAATCCAGAGCATAACACTTCAGCCGACCCATTCATCTGACTGTACCCTCTGGCTGCCTCCAGACAACTCGGGCACAGTCAAACCCTAGCTATGAAAAATCCTCATGAACACGTCATATTGACCGTGAACTTATTCTACCCAGCTGAACGTTAAATGAGTGACCAGTTAATGCCTACTCAAGGTTTTGGAAACACTGGCTTTCCATCCTGAAAAGCATGTCTGCATCTCCTGTGGAAATTCATGGCAATTTTGGTGATTTAGCTGCAGTGCTAAGAGTAGTACATAAGGTACCAAAAAGGGAAAGAAAAGTTTCCCAGAATATCAGAAGTTCATGTTTCTGATTTTGAACATAATGTCTTCTTTTTGTGTTAATTATCAAAACACTTCATAAAGCTTGACATGCTTTGCTATTTGGAAAAAACTGTGTAAGATTAGATGCTGCTTTCCTGTGTTTCCATTCAGCTTGACTAACTGTGAGAGTGGATTTAATCATAAGAGAAAAAGAGAGCAGCACACCTGGACCAGGCAGGCCAAGTCAGGCTGAAGAGCAGGAAGTGTTTCTTCTTCCCTTCTGTCTTCAGAATGGGAGTCAGGATGGAGGGGCACCGGTGCCTTCAAAGAAATCTGGGACTATTTCTGTACCCCCGTCAAAGCCTAGAGGTTTCTTTGCTCTCTTGGTTTGCTAGAATCCATATGAAACTGAAAAAACAGTACTGGGATACCATGAGGGTGCTCACCCTGTCCAGGATTCATTTAGCACCTCTGCCAACCTCTCAAAAAGACATAAAAGAGGAGACAATTTTTTATCTCCTTTCACAGTGTGGTTGCCCACATCACATGCTAAAGCTGCATCTCCTCAGGAAGAGGGAGTTGAGTATATCTGTAGTTGCTATTTCCTAATTGGCAGGGACAATGGAGAAGCCTTTTGCTTGCCCTGATAAGGTCATTTGCATAACTCTACCCAAGTGGCTTTGCATATATTTTTTTCTCTTCTTTTTCATTCTCCTTCCGCTTCATCAGTTCTCAGACATTTCTCCATGTGTCAGAGAAGCCCTAGGAAAACCTTATCTGTAGTTAATCCCAATATTCATTCTATTAAATACTTATTGGTTCATTTTTATTTCTTGTGAAGAGACGATGTACGTTTTAGTAACTCTATTCTTATTTGCACAATGTTAAATAAAGAAAATTGTACTGTTAGTGCAAAAAGAATTCTGCTTTCTCTGTATAGGTTTCTTTCACATTCAGTCAAAATGGCTGTGGGTTTTCTTTCTGCTTTTAAATGAAAGCCTCCTAATTGCATTTGTTTAAATGAAACAATTGAAATATGTTCAAACTAAAAGCAATTTAAACAAAACTATAAGTGATATTCATACTTGTATTGTCAAAACTGAGATAAATTTAAAATTGCAAAACAACCCTTATAAATAGTGGAAAGGAAGATGAATAGCAAAGTGCATCAATTTAAGTAAATATGACACTTGAAGTAATAAACAAGACACTGAGGGTTGCACGGTTTAACCCATATTCTTGTGAGCATTTACTTACACAAGCAGTTCCAGTGATTTTAGTGGGATGTCTTACTTGGATAACTGCCTTTCAGGGAAAGAAAGGGCTGGAAAATCTGTCCTTCTCTTGGTTAAGTTATTTTAAAAAATACATATTTTTAACTTGGTGGGGTGTGTGTGTCTCTAATTCCGATTTCTTTCTTCTGGAAAGGATTATGCTGAAATTTTGACACATTCTGAAGTTCTCACTAACAATACAAGCCCTCGCCTTGTTTTTCATAGCAGCTTAAAAATATCTGGTATCTATAAATCAGTGGACCTGATGCCCTGTTTGTACAGAAAGACAGAACACAGTTACTTCACTAACTACAGCAGCTCACACAATGAGATCCTGGTCCATGTGAAGGGCCAGGAGGTGCTGTCCTAATAGAAATCAAATGATCTTCATCACCTAATTCAATAGGCCTGCATTATTATTCTGCATAATTGTAGTGTCTCAGTTGCAATCATAAACCAGGACCCCAGTGTGCTTGGTAATGCACACAAGCAGGAGAGAAAGGATATTTTTGTCCAGAGAGTTCCCTTAGATTGTAATCTCTGCACAGAGCTACTAAGAGGATGTAGTTTATTGGTATTTTTCCCAAATCTCCAGCTCATGAAAGCTAAACAAAACAGAAATGATGGGGTAACATGATAGATTTTGCTATAGGAGGCAGCATCTTGGTCTCCACAGGCAGTAAGTGAGGGAAAAAGAAAAAAAAAAAAGAGTTCATGGCACTCAGGAGCCCCTAACAAAGTTTGTTTGAATATACAAAATCAGATCCACTGAAAAAATAAAGGAAAAAAAGTGCAATATTTCAAGATTGGCATTAATCCATTGCATTCAAGATGCAATCACTTTTTGGTGCTTTGGTTTCACAACAGCTGTAATGTCTACTTTGAGTATTGGGGTAAGCCAGGTTTTGGGGTAAGTAAAATTTTCCGTAATTGTTACGATAATCGGTTTGATAATCATTGCTAAAAGCTCTTTTCTTCCAACTTAGAATATTTTGGAATAACAGTAAAAATTTTGTAGTGTTGACCTGTTCTAAGAAGAATTTTGTTTCAAAGACAGCTGCTTTTATAGTATTAAAAATTAATGTCAAGAAAGTTTACTGACAGATAAGCTCTATTAATGACTTAACTTCTGAACTTCACTATTTATATTTACAAAATAACTGCGAATTCTCAGTTTACTAATCTGCCAGTTGGATCATTTTTTGCAGCCTTGAGCTGTTTCACTTTACTTCACTGAAAATATTTAATAGCCAATCTGTAGTGAACTCTAATTTTCCCAAGACTTTATTATGTTTACACAATATATTACAGAAGATTTCCTACTGTATTATTAAGCATTATAAATTATGAAAACCAAATTAATTTTTTTGCGTGAACAATACAGTGCTTTATACTGGACTTTCCGTAGCACACTTACTCAGTTTGTCCAAGTACACGGTGAGGTTTATGTATTACCTCCACAGCATGACAAACATTTTACAAACATATACCATACCATGCAGATCTCTGAACCAAACATCTTAGGACCTACTGGGGTTTAAACCCAAAGCCTACTACAGTCAGTGGAAGAGCTTACTCTAGATTTGAATGATTTTAACTACAGGTCTTCTCATGAGTGCATTTCCAGCTTGATAGTATGTGCATCTGTTCAGCAACCTTTGCACTGTCTCAGCCAGTTTAGCTTACCAATCCTTCACCTCCAGCCTGCAAAGCACATATTGGTGGTCTGCAAAAAGCTGGCTCTCCTCCTTGTTTTTTCCATCTGCTAAATTACATTACAGACTGCTAAAAATATAGTAAATACTTTCCTACTATTACTTTCCCATGTAAACAGCTGAGTTATTTGCCACAGGGACACTGAATATGAATGGAAGGGAAGGTAGGTCTGTGCACTGCTGCAAAAGGGAGAAGCTTCTAGCAAGGAAGACACTGGTCAAGGGACCAGGAAAACCCAAGTTCAGCCGCAGGCCTCCTATGTGATTTGGGACAAACCACTTCTGACCTAGCAAACCCACATGTACTGAACGCAGCCAGGAGGAAACTCTCACATGCTTCAAGGCAGCCATTCCAGCCCAGCTGTAGTTACCAAAGCTGATGTGGTTACAGACAACCTGTGAGCTGCAGAAACATTCTTCATGCTGAGATACCAGTCAGCAGACCAAGAGTCCCTGCAGACTTAACAGCTTTCTCCTGCAATTATCCTCTCTACTGACTATAGGTTTATCCCCTTTCCTCTTTATCAGTATTTAGTAAAGTTATTCATGCAGTCCCTGGAGTCCACACTTTGCTAGACGCGGCATGTGTTGATGCATATGCAAAGCTCATGTAATTGAAGGATCAATGTACGCACAGGCAATGTTAATTCTGACATTTCCTCACCTTTACAACCTTAGTAGCTGTAATGCAGAATATATATACTGAGTGTAATTTTTTCCTTTGTTTTTAAAGTATCAGTAATGGTGAAAAAAACCCTCAGAAATTCCACCATGGCATCATAATGAAACCTGCATAGGTCAGCAGCAGGGCTAGCACTTTAGATCCAACCTACAGACCTTTGCCACTTTTTGCTAAAGGGGCAACT
>NW_008824447.1:513761-519479 GCF_000699105.1 Pygoscelis adeliae
CACCAGCACTGGCAGGAGGACATGAGACACCCTGACTCATTTTGCCAGCAGGTTGTGCAGCAGATGTATGTGACAGCAGAGGAAGGGCAAGATTAAGAAATGCATCCTCCTAGCTCGACTTCATGTCCTTCCCTCTCCACTTCCAGTTGTGCCAGTACGCAATGCCAGTCTCCTTGCTCCAGGCTCTTTCCCCTGCCCCGAGTTTGAGCTCTTCTCATTTTTCCCTGTGAACAGGCAGACTCCTCTCACATCTGCACGGCCCAGCAGAAGGGTATCCAGAGAACAGGAGAGACTACCTCTTCTCCTTCAAGTCTGTTTCAGTTCTTAGTGCACTAGACATTTTGAGAGTTCAACACCGATGTATTGTTCTCTGTCCTGGCAAACAAATTATCAGCCACAGAAGTTAAAAAGTGGAAAAGTTGTAAAACTATCAAAACTAAGTTCTTATCATGGGAAGTGTCTGGAAACCTGAAAAACAAGTGGTGCAACCATTCATCCCACAAAAAGAGCTTGTCATTTTTCCTGGATGCCTTTGATCCATGGCAGGTTACACAACATAGGGACTGATGGCTACATATAACCCTGAAGCTGTTTCTTTGCCCTACCAGGAGACCAAAAGCAGTGTCTCGTTCCTGTCTGCCCCATAGCTGAGAAGCAGCACTTGCCATTTGGGGTCCCCTATCAGCCAAGAAGTGACAGCCAGCTGGCCAATCTCACCAATCCAGGGAAAAAACCCCCCCCCCAGCCTGCACACATTTATGAGTCAAGTCCATTAATCAAACTGAAACAGTTACTGCTGGTTGAATGAAGGTTGTATTGAAATTATGCCATATTGAAAACTAAAGGCTTAAAACAGCTGCCTTTCCTAGTCTAGGGGGAGCGGACCCAAAGAAGTTCCTTCAGGACTTCACAGTTCAATTTAATTTGATCTCAACCTGAATTTCTAAAATAAGACAAACAGAAAAGCAATGAAGCAAATTAAGCGCTTTCACCAGATTCAAGAGGCTGAGCTCTGAAGAAAAACAGGAACATCCAGGTCAAAACGTCTGGAAGATTATTGTCTTTTCCATCTTTTGGTAAAAAATTGCCATAGGTTCCTGGCATAAATCAACATACAGAAGAATTACATGCAAACAACAAACCCCATTGTGTAGGCACTATTTAGGCAACTGATCACAAATGGAGACGAGAGTACTACCAAAAAGGTATGTTACCAGGAACCAATAACTTTGTGGGGGGAATTGTAGAAATCATTGTATGGTACAGATGAATACAGCAGACAGCATGGAAAGCTGAGGTATTGTAGGGGCAGAGGAAAAATTTTGAAGAGTTGAAACGGACACTGTGGAGAGCAGAGGGTAGTTTGGCGAGAGGGAAGCTCAAAGTATTGTTTATGGGGCAGGTACACCTCTGTGCTGACAGACTGACAACTCTTAAGTCCCACCTCCTCATACAGTCAGTCATCACTGATCTTAACAGAGGAGATGTCAGTGGGGGCAGAAAGAAGCACTAGCATCATGACATTATATATGAGTAATCTGAGGTGCTGTGAGGCTAAATGGCAAGAGTCGGGGAAGGATGTAGGTCATTTTCAGGTACCTTGTTGGCCTCAGTGTTCCCCAAGGTCCCACCTAACCGCATAGGCGATGCGATGACCATTGACATTGTGTGCCTTTGCCTGAAGAGCTCTCTTGCATCAGGGTGCTTTCCCTAAATAAGTTTCATACTGTCAGCCTTGGACTGACTGAACCACTGTTGCACAGTTGCAGGCCACAGATCCTAGGAGGCCATCAAGCTCCAGTCTTTCCAAGCCATAACCCTTGCCCAAAATGACAAGAGGTCTCTGCCAGAGCCTGCGGTGCCATTCATAGTAGCAGTTACTTGACAGCCAGACCATTCTTTTTGTACCAATATAAGAGCAAATCCCAGCAAGTGATACAAAGTGATTCTCCACAGACTGCAAGGGACAGCCATGGGCTCAAAAATGGTATGGCTGCAGGACCCTCCCTCTTCAGGAAAGCAATTGATAGGAGAGGAGCAAAATTATCAAAAGGTGGGGTTCTTCCATGAGGCAACAGCTTTTTCCTCAACTGGTTGTGAGCTTCAGAGCCATGCATGGTACCCAGCTCGCAATGGGACACTTAACTACAAGCCTTCTTCAGAGCCTGAGAAATGCTGACCTAGCTGATCCATGAGGAGTCCCCTGTGATAAAAATTAACCCATAGCTTCCAGCGACCTGGGTTCAACACCACCAAACTGCAGTGCCCAGCCTCAGTAAAGACTTCATCAGTCAACAGCAGTCGTGGGTTTTCCAGCGAGCGGTTCCCCTGTCCTATCGCCCCAGATCACTCAAGAAAGTGGTTGACTCTTCCTGCCGCCCAACCTCCTCCGGCAGAAAGCGCCAGGTGACAACGCCTCCTCAGCTGCTGCGGTTTGTGGTCTCGAGCGTCTCCGTTATCTGCCCCCTGCAGCATCTCGACTGACAGGAAGCTTCCCCAGCGTTTTCCATCACAGGAAATTTCCTGTGGGGAAGCACTTAGTAAGCAAACAAAGAGTTCCTTGGTACAAAAGAAAAGTGCACACACATACAGATGTAAGAAAAAACCCAAACGCTGAAGCAGCATGGGCAAGGGCGCTAGGTCACAGGACCCAAACTCTGTGAGCTGAACCATGCTACCTGAGAGGCTGGGGCTTAGAAATCACCAGGTGAGACCATTATGCTGAAGTTCAAATGTTACAGTCAGCTGCTGTTTGACCTCTCTGAAGAGAGTCAACAGCCTTGATGCTGCATTTAACACAGGGCTGCAGAGAGCACAGAGCGCAACCTCAGGCACCAATTCAGTGGCCTTTTCTACGGCGCCTTCTCCAGCGAGGCCAAGAACTGGGTACAGGCGGAGGGCATAGGACTATCTTCACAGATGAAGTTGGGACTGCAGCCTAGGATGTATTGCCAAGTGGCTGTCTCAAGCTCACTTTGCCATCCCTAATAATGGGTTTGACACCCCCTGCCCCACAAATCCCCCCTCGTGTAGGACCTAATCATGCTCTGTTCATACTGTTAGAAAAAATACATTTGTCTCCAGACTGTCCAGTTTCCCTTCTTAAAAATCTGTGCTTCTGGCATCTTTTTCTTTCTCTCCCCTTCTCTTTCTGCCCTTTGAACTACACTTACTTCCTCCTGTCATCCAGTTGTCTCTCCCCTCCTTTTTTACTATAGTGTTTTATGTTAGCATCCGGTATCCGTCCTCAGTTTTTGTCTCCTCACTGCCCTCTCCAGAAGCAGTTCCCCTGCTCCCTGCAAGTGTCATCTCAGAGAGGTGGGGAAAGAGATGCATGTCTGCTAGAGGCAAAAATAAAGATGACACAAAAATAAAGGTCTTCCATGCTGAACATCTGGCAGTCAATGCAAGTTTTTGGCATCAGGCAGATTTAATGCAACACATGGGATATGGCTCGCTTGAAGATTTGAACTTGCCTGGGAAGTACCCACCGGGAAGCCTTATGGAAGGTGCAGAGACAGTACTGACATGAGAAAACCCTGCTGGAGAGTACAGGCTGACTAGCAATGTCTCATAAATCCTGCAAGGTACCAGGCTACAGTGGTGCACAAAATGCAGGGACCAAGGACACATTTAATTCTCAGGCATATGGGACCAAGCTTGATTAGGTCTCCTTCTAGTAGCATCAAACCTTGGGATACTCCCATGTACACCAAGTTAGTCTATGAGGTGGGCATGAAATACGGCAGTTTGAGCAGAGGTGACCTGTAATTCTGCACCACTCTTATTTGCTTGTTTTTTGGTTATGAGAGTAATCACCTGCAAACCCACAACTCTGACTTAACATCTGCTCACGCAGTAGTTTTTTAAAGTGTCTAGTTCAGGCTCTTCTCTTGAACTATATGATTGCAAAGGGCAGTGCTGACTATTTTCCACCCTCTTCTAGTTAATTGCAGCTGTGGTAAAGGGACTTCTGCCAACAGACCCACAATGCTCTGCTCCACAGGAAGTTCCCAAGATCTCTTCCTGCACAGGAAATTTCCTGTGGTCCAACAGACATTCCTCTTGGCTTTTATCACTCATATACATTTGTTTTGGCAAATATCTGTTCTTAAGAACAACAAGAAACGGACCGAGCAAAAGCAAACACTGCCGCAAAAAAAAAGCAGTTATGGCTAGGGTAACAAGCATGACCAAATTAGCCTCTGTCACACATGAAAATATATGCTACTGGAGCTGACTTGTGAGGTTTTCTACCTAAAACATTATTCAGAAATAAAGCCTGTTTGATAAACACAGGCACAGTGCTTTTAAGATTCCACACACACGTTTTCTTTGCCTTTTTAAAACATTTTACTGATGCAGTTTCCTAGAAATGTGCTAGGTGGTGTGAAAAGAATTCTGAATCTTTCCTCTCTTTGCAAAGTTTATGTAATTATGGCCCTAGTTCTGATCTTACCTCATTATTATTAACATCAGCAAAGTTAACAAAAGGAAATGCTAGAAAAGAAATACTTCGGTTATATTTCACCAGACATACTCTCTTGTAATGAAAGCCTCTCCAGATCCTAAATCATTGCTCATCAACACAAGAAAGTTAACAAAATTTTGGAAAGGGAAGAGATTTCAGTTTCAAGCTTCCAAATTCTTAAAAGTTATGAAGCCCAGGAGACATTGGGTAAGATTTTCAGATGCACTTTCATGCTTCAAAATAAAGATAAGGGCCTAGGGAGACTTCTAGAAGTGCCCAAGAGAGTAAGAGATCTAGATTGCTTATACACTCCAGAAAACCCCAAAAGGCACCTGTTTGTTACCTTCATTCACCTAAAAAAAAAAGTTGAAGTGCAGAAGATTCAGACTGGAAAATCTTTTTCACCGTGAGGACAGTCAAGCACTGGGACAGGTTGCCCAGAGATGTTGTGCAATCTCCATCCTTGGAGGTTTAAAAGACCCAACTTGATAAACCACTGAGGGACCTTGTCTGGCCTCGTAGCTGACCCTGCTTTTAGCAGGAGGTTGGAGTAGAGACCTCCTGAGGTCCCTTCTAACTTGAATTATTCTGTGATCCTAAATATCTCTGTAAATGTGACTCACTATCCTTCAAAATTCTAATTTGACTCTACTTCAGCCTATAATTTTTCATAAATGGCAAGAGGAGAGTTAGAGCTTACTATCCCATCTAAAAGACAGAACTTCTGAATGAACTTCAGTGAACTAGGAAAACAAAGGGAACAGATGATATCTTGTAAACTAGGTTTTCAAATAATTTAGTGAATGCTTGTGATTCCAAGCGGTTCTGAAACTCAGTTAGCAACTACAGTCCCATTCAGTCCTCTCCTCCCTATTTAATCAACTCCTTTTGCTTGGTTTATTTTAACCTCCCAGCAGACTAAGGATAACAGTCAACAGTAGCATAAGGTTCCTTACTATAAGCTTTTCCCAGAGTTCATCAGCCTGCACATATCACAGAATCACAGAATAGCTGAGGTTGGAAGGCGTCTTCAGAGATTCTCTTTGAGTCCAACCCCTGATCAAACCAGGGTCAGCTAGAGCAGGTTGCTCAGGACCACACGCGTGGGTTTTGAGTATCTCCAAAGAGAGAGATTCCAGAACCTTTCTGGGTAGCCTGTTGCAGTGTTTGATCATCCTCCCAGTAAGGAAGTTTTTCTTATGTTTAAATGGAATATTTTGTATTTCAGTTTGTGCTCATTGTTGCTG
>NW_008824447.1:519504-535514 GCF_000699105.1 Pygoscelis adeliae
TCAAATATTTATACACACTGATAAGATACCTCCAAGCCTTCTCTTCTTGAGGCTAAATAGCTGCAGCTCTTTCAGCCTCTCCTCTCATGTTAGATGCTCTAGTCCCTTAGTCAACTTCATGGCCCTTCACCGGACTTCCTCCGGTATGTCCATGTCTCTCACACTGGGGAGCCCAGGACTGGACACAGCACTCCAGATATGGTCTCACCAGGGCTAAGCAGAGGGGAAGGATCTCCTCCCTCAACCTTCTGGCAAGGCTCTGCCTAATGCAGTCCAGGATGCTGTTGGCATATCTGGGAGACTGAAGCAGAACAAATTATATATTTCTATGCCACCAACAGAAATGCTACATTCTAATATCAAACACTAGATCAGGTCAGTCAAGATCAGCAGAGTCCAAACATGCAGGTTCAGAGCCAAAGCTTTTTCTTTAGTCTCTAAGGAAAACAGATCACTAAGAATAAAGAACAAGTCATCTTAATTTTTTAGAGGTGATTTGCTTTGGAGAAGGTCTTTGGAAAAAGAAAAAAAAAAAAAAAAGAAAAAAGAAAGAAAAATCAGAAAATCCCCAAGGCAATGAATAGACTTTAGAGCTAACCTTGCTGCAAGACAAAGTCTCTTTGGAGAGTCACCAAGCATAGTTGATGGGCTATGCAGGTATCAGCGCAGCACCCAGACTTCAGCTACTCCCCCACATCAGGGTGATGGCTGTAGCTTGCTCTGCAAATACTCAGCCATTCAAGGCAATAAGGAGAAGTGTCAGAGAGCTAAAACAGCAGATACTACAAAAGATGTTTCCCATTTCCAAGGAAGGCAGTGTGACAGAGAACTGTCCTACAAGATAGATTCAGCCCATGGCACCCACGACTGCCAGTTGGACAACAACTTCAGTCAGTTCAGTGCTTACTTATTGTCCTGAACATCTAATAATGCCATGAAAGCTTTAGTGATCTCTTTATTATACTTTGAATATACAATTGCACCATTTCCTGGAATATTTTGCTCTCTGGACCAGACAATTTGTTATGCTGAAAGTGCCAGTGTTACACCCTATCCAGTAATAGTCATTACCCTTATGCATTTTGAAAAATCTGCCGTGGGCACTGTACAATCCGTAGAGGACTTGGAATTTTATATATGGATCATTTGTACATATGCAAGTACCTGGGGTTAGTTTCCACTCGGGGTTCCAAGACTTTTAGGGACGTTTAGATTTGTAATAGGATTTTGTTTTCCCCATTACATCTCTCTAAAAATGTGCCTGGCTTCTCACTATTTCCATTCTTCTAGCTTTCAGACACTATTTCCTCATTGGCAGCTCCCTATCTTCCTCTCCCATTCTCAGACAGTGAGACATAAAAGCACTGAATTTTAAATATATACTTAAACACACCCATCTGCAAGTAACTACAGAGAAAGAAAGAGGAATATAGTGCAAAGTAGCACAGGGATGACTGCAGTTTCCAAAGTGGGCATATACATAGTATAGATGAAATGCATCAGGTAGCCAGGATGATGATTGGCTATTTGATCAAGATCCATCTTTTAAAATCCATGGTAGGCAGCAATAAATTTCTGCAAATCACCAATAGTTGATGAAGCAGATGTATACACACACACACTGAATGACCTAAAGAACTCAATCAGCACTCCCAGCTATAAACTGAGAACATGGACGTACTAGGTGCATATACTGATAACCCCTTCGCTCCTTCCCACTCACAAAAAATTGCTGACTGACTCTGAGACCTGCTGTGATCTACATCACAACAAAATTCTTCTCACTCACTTATCAGCTGCTGATAAATGCACACATCAGACAATCAATAAACGAGAAGAGTTATTGGTAGGGTGACCTCATTCAGCACCTCATTCCTGTTTCAGAAAAACAAGCCTCCTGGTGTTTATAGTGAAGTCCTAATGGTCAAAGCTTACTATTAACAATCATAACTATTTCTAAGAGCAGTCCCCCGAATTGAAAGACAGAACAAAAGCCGAGATGTAATTAAATGTGCTTAGAGCTGTGAGCAGGGGTCGTATTGCAAGAAGCACTCTCAGAGTGGGGCACAGCAATCTAGATTACAGCCTGTGACCACCAAAATGTGCCCTCCTAAGAAAACCACCAGGAAGCAGGCCTAGTAGGAGGAAAATACTATAGCTTTTTCTTCTCTGCTCCTAACAGCATTTTGCCAAGGACTTGCATGTGTTTTAGAGTGAAGGAGCAGCAGAGGACAGACAGGCGAGACGAGACAGCTCCTGACCCCTCCAGTGACAAACAGGAGCTTTCACTAGCTGCAAACCCCAGATAGATAGCAGGCAGCTGCAGAAGCCCGGTGCCACCAGAGCTTCTTGCCCTACTCTTTTATTCCCTGACACCATCCCACCCACAGCAATACCTGAGTTCAGTGCAGTGGTCTTCCGACAGTCCTAGGTGGGCTTAGGAGAAATGTCCACATCCTCCAGCCTCTCCTGGGCCTGGCTCTCCCAACAGATGAGTTACACTGAAGGATGTCACTTGAAAATAAGTTCCTTGCTGTAATCTCAAAGCCATAACCTCAGCTATCTATTCTCTGTTTCCTAAAAGCTGTTACTCATATCTAAACCAAAAAGTGGCCATAAATCACACTAGTAGAGGAGGCGTGCAGCCTCCCTCATAGTACATGGAAGGGTAAAAGCCAGAACCTTCAGCATCCAAAGCACAGGGGTCAGCTCTGCAGTTAAAAACCATAATGCCCTTCATTTACATGGCAGAAGCTTGGGTGAGGTTCACTGTAAAGTGATGATCAGCACCAGGGATAAGAACTACTGAATTTCAGATGAGCTTCCTTTGACAAGCTGCAGAGGACATCTCCTACGCTGGCTAGGCATGTGGTGTCTGCCTCTACAACCAGCTCAGAGGGATGTGACATTATTTGCCTACTGTCATCAGTAAAAGTCAGAACAATGAGACCCAATGTTCAATGTTAAACATGCCCATGTACACACCCATACACAGACCATTCATACATGCACCAACCAATGCTTTTATAATGCAGTGAAACAAGGACCTTGCCTGAATAAAGCAATGCAGCATTTTTTTTCCTGCAGTACACATTAAAAAAAAAAGCAGATGCTGGACAGATACATAATAAATAAAATTGCTGACACAGAGTTTATTGCCACTTGACTTCTTTTGATCCCCCATCACGCTTCTAAGAAAGTGAAGTTGTCTCATTCTTCTGAGCTGTGTACTTTATTGATACCTATTCAGCTGCGGAGACAAGGCAGAAGGCTATTACAATCGCACAGCAGCAGGAGATTGAGACGTCTTCCCAAGAGGCCTTTTCCAGTCATGTTTATTCTAACTTTCCTTGGGATGATCTCAGCTTCCATGATTTTTAGATTAAAAGTATTTCAGAAAGCAGGGGAAGGAAATAATGAAGATTCAGGGTTTTTTATGAGATCTGATAGACCCTCACTTCTTTTGTCTTTTTCTTCTTTGTGCGTGTATGGAATTTACAATTTAATACCAAGTTCAATACAATGAACCACAGTCAGTGTGTCCTGTGAGATTTAGGCTAAGGCAAAAGCTCAAGGAGCTTTGGCAAATGTGAACATGTTTACAGGACTTCTCTCTGCCCCATACATCCTTCTAAAGCTGAAAACCATGCCTCGCCAGGAAATAAGCTTCAGGAAAAATTGCTTCCTTGTCCCTTTTTTCCCTGGCTGCTCTTACTTTTGAGGAGTAGAGGCTTCATGCCTATAAATCAGCTGTTTTAAAAAGAAGGGAAAAACATCATAATGACTAAGTACTATTATCAGGCTGTAGGGAGTATGTTTTTCACTGTTTTGGAGAACACCGATGAGGATTACTGGATTCTGCATCTTGCGCTATCGATGACATCTCTGCTCTGCACTCACCACTTCAGCTGCAGCCAGCGTGGGCTAGCCAGGCTGGCTACAATTCAGATGCAGCAGCAGAAGACTCAATTTGACCGGGACCCTGTGCATGCTAGCTCAGTAGACTAAAGCTGACTTGGGGAAGCCCACGAGAGTGGTGTGAGCAAGCCCTTAAACAGGCTATTTAACTGTACCCTGGGCCACAGTTTTATGAGCACTTTAGGTTGGTTTAAAGTGGCACTGCCACAATATATCAGCCCTACCTACTCCCATCTCACGTTCCAGTTTTCATACAGCTCCCTTGAAACCTTGTTAGTGTTCAAGTAGCTGTACAAGCAGTCTGATCAAGGAAATGACCCAGGTAAAATAAAAAAAAAACAAAACTATTTTCTCCCAACATTAGTTTTAACCCAGAGGAATTTCTCAGTCTGAATATTTGCACAGCAGAGAAAGAAATTTTGCCAGCGGCCAGGTGGGAAGAACAGCCAGAGCAACGGGAGGGCAGGACTGGCATTTTTCAGCAGTGGCACTACGTTACCCTGGTTTACAGTATTTGGGGAAACTGCAGCCTCGATTTTACCCTTCTCTGAAATGGACAATGGTAACAACACTAATACTGCCTTCCTCAGGGGGACTGTACGGGTTTTGGAAGACCCTCAACAAAAATGGTATTTGGGGATCTTGGGATGAAAAGCATCACCATAATATACACTCACTTGCTTTTATTAGCAGCCAAACCAAGGACTACATTAGCAAACAATCTCCTGTGAATGCTACTTTTGTCAATGGCATGGAGTATTACCAAGGCTTTAATATTGCCTCTATGCCAGATATAGACAATTAGCATGTTGTCAAGGTCTTCAACTCCTTAATCCCGCAAAAATAATGTCAAACAAATTGCCTTCAGCATACCAAACAATTTATTCATAAAAGAGGCTTAATTTCTTAATGGTTATTTGTTGAAGAGTGTCTTGCTGTGTTGAAGAGAATTATGATAGTTGATGGTTGGACTCCTTGTACATGTTTTGTTATTATTGTTTTACTGATGATTAAAGTCCTAACCGTGAAGGAAATGCTGGGGGGTGGAGTGACTGACAAAATGCTGAGTTTTCTACTTTTTTAATTTGTTCAGCTGACAAGTGGGTTTTTCTTGGCTTCCCTCCCCCTTCTGATGCTGCACCATTCAGTTCAGTTTTCTCTATCACTTTCCATGGCACTTCCGTATCAGTAAGGAAGTCAGTGCTGTGGGAAAGCATGAAGCACCAGTTCTGAAGAGTGGCGTGATCAATAAGGCCTCTACCATGTAGACTAGAGAAGAGCTAGTTTACATGACTTTGCCTCAGCCATGGGCTAACCCTGACATGGAGAGGCCATCTTGAGCTGTGACAACCTGTTTCACTCTCTGATTCCCCTGTGCCTGACAGATTAGCCCTGAGCTCATGGCTACACCTACAGTTGGTTTAATGATGTGGGATGGATGCGCATGGACAGCTCTTCACTGAGGACAGGACAGAGACCATCCGTTCATTTAACAGAAGCCACTGAATCACCACCAAGTGTTTATTTACGATCATTGCTAGCGTGATTTGGACTCAACCCAAATCTACTAGTGTTCCCCTGAGCCAGTTTGTTCTCCTTTCTCACTGACCCCCCTCACCCCACTCCATTTCTCCTCCTAGACTAATCCATGACTGGAATAAAAATCAATGTTTAGTGAGTCTGTGATGTACGTTACATTGGGTTTTATACCCCATCTGCTAGGCCATCTTGTGGGTTTTGGAGAAGTGGAGTTGGTGTGGTGCTGAGCTAACAAAGCGTATACCAATAAGAAGAACAGAATAACAAAGTTAAAAAAACCCAAACCCCAAAACCCAACAGATAGGAGGACTAAGGCATAAGGAACCCCATCTTCGAAACACATTTGAATTCCAGTGTGTTTGGGGGTATGGGAGGAGAGGGGGGAAAGTGATGAGTCAGAAAAAGCTGTTGAAGAAGCAGCTTCAGGTCTTGCAACCAGAGCTCATCCAGTTGAAGCTGTTCAGTGTCCCTGCCTATGGCTGCATGAGAGGCTTAGAGTGAGAGGACATGGATCACCTCACTGGAACAATTCCTCCAGTGCAGCCTGAGATTCCCTCATCTATCTTCTTTATTATCTCTGCAAAGGAGATTCCAGTTTCAGTACCTTGTTTCTCTCACAAGAAGCATGGAATATGATGAAGCAGGACCTTCCAGGTCCAGGACAACCAGGGCCACAGGAGTTGTAGACAAAGAATGAACTTCCTAATTTCCTGTAACCTTAAGAACACCAGAAAGCTTCATGGGAAAGAGCAGACTGGAAATACTGGCTCTGAACCAACCCCAGCAACACTGTTTCATTGTTTTCTAAAGCTCTTGAAGATACCTGGACTATGAAAAGCTTATGTCCTCCACTTACAATGGCTTACTTAAGCTGGAAATTTTTGTGCATTACTGGACTGATTCTGTTGAGTCTCACTTAAAACAACCAGACAGGCCTCAACTAGTATCAACTTTTAACTCAGTCAGTCTTCTGAAGTTGAAGACACCTCTGTGGCACTGCCAAGGAACTTGGTTTTTCAAAGATAGCTACTTTCTTTTAATAGCCATCTCTTTATACTTTTATGTTTAGTAGTCATCTTTATATTTACCTGGAAAGTAAACAGTTGGAAGTCTATGATTGATAGAAACCACCCAGGTCAGTAAACTACCAATAATGTGAGGTAACAAACGGGAAGTAATTAAGTGTAATACATGTCAAGGCCTCCAAAATAAGACAAAAGATAAATATTGGTACTAGTCTCAAATACCCAAGTTTAATTCTCCTCTTCGTTTTACACAAGTTCTGCATTGCTGCAGATCTGTTCAATTGCTGTCCTTCTGAAATGACATCACTAAAAGATCAAAACCTCCTTTACATCAAACACAGTCAAATCAGTGCCTCTTAAAATGAATTAAGATTTTATTGCCTTTCATACTACAGAAACCCTGTGGAAAATACAAAATCTGCATTTGTTTCTATGTGCTTGAAGAGAAATTTGCAACAAAATCCCACACAGGAAACAACGTCAGAGCTAGTCCTTCTGAAGTTCCCAGTGTGCACATTCACCACTAAAAGTAAAAAAACCAAGCCAACTAGTCTTGCTTACAGTAATTGCACCAGAACATTTTCCAAAATGCAGCCGTCATCTTTGTCAGTGTACGCAGACTCTTGTGACCATTTTGGGGATGGACCATGGAGCAGAATTAAGCTGTCAACAACAATGTAGCCACATTCAAAGTTCTGATAACTACAAACCAGAAAAGATCTCCCTGGATCACATTTTGTTCACTCTCTGTGCTCTCCCGTGTTATTGTTGTATGCTACAGACTTGCCATCCATCTAGGGCAGACTTGGAAACACAGACGTGGTGAGGTAAGATATGACGGGGCTCCAGCCTCTCTCAGCATTGCTCAGTACAAAGGCATGCTCCTGCATTCAGTTACCCTTCCTCAAATGGTCGCAACTCTTTTACACTAAAGGCAAGCCTGTTAGATAAACTTCTAATTGTCAATGCCTTTTGATCCATATCCCCTATTCTTCCATCCTCTTCAGACAGAATTATTGCTGATACTCCGGAGATAGTGGAAAGAAGCACCTTTCATCAGCAGATTTCAAAATATTTTCTAAGAATTAATGTGTTTATCCTTGCAAAGGACCTTTTTCCAGGTAGGGAAAATAAGTAGCATCATGCAATAAAGTGTCACAGCCAGTAAAGGATTGCAGAAGGCTTGATAACCTGTAGGTCATTAAATATAGCAAATGGGACGGTTTTTACCAATAATGCAAGCCTTGGGCAAACTCACATAAGTGAAGAATGACACATAAACTCTCTGACAGTCAGATAAAGAAACCACATCTGTCATTCTGCTGATGAGTCTCACCAGTTGATTATCACCCAATAAAATGTAAGAGTGTATTTATTCATTCATATTCATTGACTAAGCCTTCAGAAAATCAACTTCTTCTGCTAGAATAATGTGCTTTGCACACATTTGCAAGTCACATGATGCCAAATATGCCACTCTTCTATCCTAATGCAGGTAGCTTATGCCTGGGTCCCTGTTCTTCTTTTTTCACAGAGCAGACTGGAGGCATCTTGCCTACCCTCCCTTCTTGGTTTCTCAGAAAACACCTATTCCATAATTCCCTAACTCCAGATGTAATCCTTTTGCTCATCTCACCTCTCTCTCATCTTCTCAGTCTCAACTCTAATCCCTTCCACAAATATACACACGTACAGTCTGCATGGGACAAGGGTTTTTGAGGCATGTGATAACCACAGGAAAGTCAATAAATCTCAGGTTTTGCACACATCTCAGGCATCCTCATAAATCTTGATTTGGAGGACTTCACCGAGAACTCCAGATTTGTGTGAGTAGCACACAGAGTTTAAGGCCACAAGGCATTGGTTTAGAAGGGACCGCTAAGTGGATCACCCTTCAGAAAGTATCCCCAAACTGAATCCTCTCGATAATAATCCTGTTTAAAATAGTACCAGCTCCATCAGCTGCTTAGACTGCTTGAGCCATTAATCCTGCTGGATGGCTATTCTAGAATCTCACTCCTCCGACAGCTATACACCTTACATATCCCAGATCAATTTGTTCCTGGTTTTGGTTTTCATTCATGCAAAGTCAGAGGTTGGTACTGAGTTTCTACTTACCTTAATCACTTAATTATCTTAATTTCTGTAAGACTCATCCCTGCCATAGCCGAGCACCCTTGTAATAATGAAAGCTATAGTACTGAGAGACAAAAAAGGTATTCTGCCCTTACAGGCATAACATGCATGACAGGGCCTGATGTGAATTTATACAGTGGAAACAGCAGTAAAACAATACAGCCTAGTAGTTCATTTATGGGAGCATAGCTAGGATATAGCCTGGTGGGCAAGCTTAAGGTTTCTAGGTGAGAATATAAGGTTATTTGGTTTAAGTCCAGCATGTTGCTGAAAGCTGAAATGCAGATCATTGCGGGGTTGGTGCCTGTGTTGCATCTTTCACAGAAATCTTTGTGGTGGAGCTGGAAATTCTTATATCCTAAAGCTAGCTGTCATCACAGACCATACAGAATCCTATGGAAGTACAAAGGAAAATCTGTTATGCGCTAGGAAACACTTTAGACTCTCATTGCATAGCTTTAACACCTATAGCAGCATTGCTCGTATTTCCCTCTTAGTGCTACTTCTTTGACTGAACGGTCAATCTCATGCACTAGCCCTCCGAACAACCCACAGTGGTTTGGCACCGCACACAAACACTTTGCCAGGTACTATTCATACCCACTTGTGTGTTCAGTGAATGGGCAGGGAAGAAGAAAGGTATACTTATTCTCTCTGCTCCAACAGCTACAGAGAGTGCACAGCTCTTCAATGCTAAGGCATCAGCGCTCACGTTTATTTAATAACTCAGATTGTTTCTTGAAATTGTGCAATTCAGCCCATGGAAATTTCCTTGTTTGCATAATTCTGTCATGTTGATATTGTTGGGGTTAAACTCAAAACAAAATGTTTGCACGGTGATGATTTTAAAACTGAAAAATCTCTTTTGGTAGAAGTAGGGGGGGGAGTTTTGTTTTGTTTTGTTTTTTTTTAACGTTGACTTCCAGTAAGGCTTGGAGGTCATTTTGAGTTGAACAAATTGCAGTCACAAGTCATGCTCTTCTGAGCATAAGCAACACAATTCCCAGAGTCTTAGACATAACAGCTAAAATGGTATTTAGAAGTTCTGGCTCATCCACTCCCAGATTTCCTGGACACTGTTTTAACACATGCTAGAAAAACCTGAATTAGTAGTGATGGAATACAGAAGTTCAGTTCTACCGCACTTTCCTGCCCAGAATTTCTCATACAGGCACAAAACTCCATCCTTAACCCCTAGGCAGGGACTACAGAGCTCTTTGAGGGCTGCCGCTCACCAGTAGCTAAAGCATCATCCTGATTTTCATGGGAAATCTGACTGATCTGCTGTCATACTTGTTGTGCCTCCTTTGTGCTTCTCTTCTTCCTTCCTGCATTTTAGATTGTGGCGTTAAGCTGCAGAGCCACATTACCGGCAGCATGATGGCAAGTAGGCTTTGATTTCACTCATTTTGTTATATCAGCATAGTTTAGTATTTTCCAATCAGGGCCATGAATCTGTAGCTGCTAATGATGTAAACAGGTCCACTGATGGTGGGTTAAAAAAGAAAGAACAAGGAAATGTACTTTTAGAACACCCTTGCCTTTTCAAACAGTTAACAGAAAAGAGCTACTTCTAACTGGCAAGTTTTCATTAGTCAATGGTACGTCATCAATGGCCTTTTCCAGGAAATGTGTATGTAATCAGGGCACTCCCTCAACTCATACTGGATTTAAAAATAATAATTATTATTATTTTATATGACTAACTTCCTTAGAAAGGAAATTTCCCTAAGAAAAATATCACTTTGTGTCTCTTACAGTTTTTCTCAGGTACAAGCAATTAGTGTCAGCGTGGAGAGAGAGATCACCTCTCTTCACCTGCTTCAGAAAGGCTAACTGTCCATCCCCAAAAACATTTAAACCAAACAGTTATGGTCACATTAGTCTAGCTAGGCAGAGTTGAATCTCTGACACGTGTAAAAGGGACAAGGGAAATTCAGGTGATTATGGTTTCAAGTATTCCAGATCTCAGTCTGTTTGTGTTTTGGGATCACTCTTCAGCGTGAGCCTGCCACAACTCCTGCTGTCGTGCTACAGTCCCGAGGCTGCTGAACTGCGAAGACATTCTGTGAAAAGGACAAATACTTACTTTTCAAATTCTAGTTTGTGGATCTCAGGGAGTCTTTTGAACTATTTCCAAGAAGGCTTTGAAAGATAATTGAAAAAGTAAACCTACTGTCAATACGTCTTGCTTAGCTATATACTGGTTGCCACCTGCCCTGGAAAAGATTAAAAGAGCAGCATTGAAAAAAACCTGCAAATTACTGAAGACTATGAAGATTCTGACTTTGCCTATCTTATTGGTGCCTTATGCTGAATTTTAGTCCAGGTCTTCACTACTAAAAAAAGTAGTGCACTGATTCACTATGTTATCCACGCTTTAGTAAAGTGAGGTACATGGGGAGCTGCATCTTTTTTCACCCTTTCCCTTCAAGTAACATTTGTTCAAATACTGAGAGACAGATTTCCTGGAGAAAATCATTACATCCTTCAGCAGTTAAGGACTTAAGCATTTTCATATACAATCAGGCATAGGAATTGAAAACCCCTAAATAGGGATTGTGCAAGAGAGGAAACTCGTGTCCATGATTTTCACTTTCAACCTCAGGGTTCTCCATGCCAATCCACTTTCTCATGGGAAGCAAATGCAGCTGGTGTAGAGCTGTCTCTGATGCCATGTTGAAATGCTGTCATAGTGACAGCTTGGGCAACGTACCAACTAGCATTGCTGCACACGTAATTCTCCCTCCCTCCGGATCCCCAAGAGATGAACCTATCTCAAAGTTAGGCTCTCCCAGGGTTGACTGGAAAGCTTTATTTTATTCTTAATTGAATAACTCCCTCAGCACAAACATATAGATATTTAGAGGAAGTCAAACACAGTCGGAGTGTTTACATTTCTTTCCTGTTAACATTTCTTGCTGCAATAGATCTGTGATTGTAAATTACACTGAGGTGAAAAAGGAAGCATTTCAAATGATCAGGGTGAGATCCAGCTTGATAAAATACCAGTTACTCTCCCGACAGCCTGCAAGTCAGAGTAGTAGAAGAATCTGAAGAATGGCTACCTTGAAATGATCTTTGGCTCACATATTCCTTCCCCAACTTTTCCGACACCAAATCTGCTGAGCTTTCAAAAACAACACACATACTTCATGCAGCAGTGTAGGAGAAGCAGACAGTGTAGTGATGGAAATGCCTGCAAATATTTGGTATAAGCACCCCACAGGCAGAGATTTAGAGTGGTCCAAGTCAGTGTAATTCAGAAGATGGAAACTTAGCTTGACCAAAGGAAAACAGAGGCTGAATGCCAGCTTCCTGTGGGTGAAACTTAATTGTCTCACAAGGGAAGTCACAGAAATTCCACCGAAGTGGACAAGCATGTAACAAAATGAACTGTTGTGGAGTGGGGACATGTACCATACCCCTCGCCATCTCCAGCTTTCTCATTTCAAGCAGAAATACACACTACAGGGAGGGACAGAGCTCAAGATAAGGCCCTAGAACGTCACCTGCAAGAGCAAGTGTAGGAAGATGCATTCTACCTCACCTCTCCAGTCTTTCCTTTGTCCTCAAAGACCTTGCATTGTAGGATCTATTCCTATGATAGGAATAATTGCCTACAATTTATTTAAACTCCATCACTGCTAGTTTTTAGCTGATTAGAGAAATCCCTATTGACCCATTATTGCCAAAAGTGAAATATAAGATTTCCATCTTCTGCCAACCCAGCAAGAACATCTACTAGGAATCTCTGGGCTTTCCATGTGGAAGTAGGAACAATACCCTTAGACATCAGTCATGTGGTTGTGATTTTCATGTCCTTTTTCTACCTCATTTCCTTCCAGCACTCTTTTGATATCATGCCAAGAACAAACTGTGTGTGCGTTTAAAGCAATAAAAAACCAGCACAAATTAAGTGTCCTCCCACCTGCATTTTACTGGAACTCACTATCATTAAGCTGAATAGTGAGCTTGGAGTGGCACCTGATTAACAATGCAAACCTTTGTTACCAAAAAAAAACTTGGTGGAACTGTTCTGTCCTACGTGCAGCTCAGCAATTGTGCTCCCACTCAGATTTCCTCCTAGAGTGGCTATGGCTGCCGCCATTGCAGGATGTTACCTAGATTTAGTTCTGAGCAGATTAGAAGTAATTCTGTTTAGTTTTTGCTTCCAAAAAAAAAAAAAAAAGTGACAGAAATGAGTTCTGTATTCTTTGGGGGGAAAGATGAGAGATTGGGAGTTCACAGTTTGGGAAGGAGGGATGGCAAATCCCAGAACTGATTGAGGCTGTGTCAAGCACACAAAGAAGAGAGGCGCACATCACCCTAGCGTAAGAAAGAGGCAGGCAATAAAGAAAATGCAATGAAGTTTCTTTAGGTGGAGATTAGCTGAACAAAATACATTAGCAAGGGCAGAAAGAGGAGCAACTTACGCAAACAGTACATGGTATGTTGATTTTAATCATTAATTTAATGCTATCAAACGATGGTGACAGCATAAAATTCCTGAGCCCAGTGTTTATCTACCCTTTGTAGTCAGATTGCCTAGTACTCTTCTGGGTGCCTCACAAACCAAAATGAAACAGGCTGAGCAGTAAGCCTGTCAAACGTCCCACACAAGGTGCCATCCAAGGTATGTCATCCACGTTAAGCAAATGCTAACAATTTAGCCCCTAAGCCCTTTCAAGCTGAACAGGCACTGTATCTGGCATGGAAGCTGCCTCTGAGAGACCATCCTCAACTCCAAATCTACCTCTACAAACAATAGCACTGCAAGTAAAAATTAACAGGTGTCTTACAAAATAGATTTAAAACAAAGCAGGTATTTCCATACTGTTCTCTGCTGATCTATATAACTTGACTACAGAAACTGTCTTCTTAAAATCAGTACTACTTACAACCCTATTGAGTGTTGCCATTTGAGTATTTCCACGCAACTTTCATTGGTTTAGGAAAGAGAGCACCTCAAAATGCAAGCTATGGTGAGGATCTTTCTGCTATGAACTGTTTAGTTTTCAACCCAGTCTGGCCCAATGATACACCTGAATGAAGAAGAGAGTCTAGTACCATACAGCAGAAGCCTGTTTCTCTGAGGACCTCCTGTATGCTGTAGCTCCGAGGCTGGCATGTCCCTAGTACAGGCTTCTCAGGACAGATCCTTCCTAACTTTCATTTAAGCAGCAGCACCATCTCTTCGGACAGCTGTAAGACAGCCCTGGCCACAGCACAGTCAGATTTGCCTTCATGGTGCTGTCATGCATCGTAGGCATGTGCTGGGGTGTGGTATGCCAATCACAACGAGCAAAGTTCTACATTTCAGACTTTACACTTTGCATGTCTGTACAATATGAGGAATGATTACACATTGTTATTGATGAGATAACTTCCCAAAGTAATACTGGCGTCCTGTTTCTTGAATACCTCCAGGACTACCAATCCCAAGAATCTGAAAATGAGGCAACATGCCTTCAACAAAGAGAAGGTAAAATCTGCCAAAGCTATAAAAAAATACATCACATACATACGATCACACACATACATATTTTTCTTCAGGGTCCTTTGTATCTGACTTCTGAGCCCTGTGAATCACCTTTTCTAGCTTTTCTTTATACAGGCCAGATACTTGCTTTAAAAAATACAAATAAAAACTCAAAGTCTTTCATTGTCATGTGACTCCAGCAGATGCATTTTTAAGAAAAACTTCCTAAAACTGCAATACTCACTATAAAATCATGCAATGTTCTGCTGGAGATTTGAGTGCTTCAAAACTCCTAGGAAACTCCCTAAGCAATGGAGAGGGATAAGGCCTCCTTGGAAGAACAAGGCACATAATGCACACCAATTCAGGAGACTCTTGCAAAGAATTAAAGCAGCTTTAATTGCCAACCGAATAGGAGGCAGGGAATAAAGGCCTTCTCTCAAGGGAGAAAGGAAAATGCTGATGCCATACTTGTAGCAGTGAATGTCGGATCACTTTGTGGAATTAGGTGTTGTGAGCAGAATCACCCATCAAGTTTACAGACAATATAGTTGAGACAGAGAAAGGTGATGTGAAACTCTTGCTTGTTTGTTCCCCCTATCCCCGTGCCATCTGAAATCATATCCTCCATCTGCATGTACAATGTGTTAGGCAACCCAAGCAGTCTAATCGAAGCTCTTCACCCAGTTCACCTGACCCCACAGCTATAGGTATCCCTTAGGGCACGCAAACCTACAATCGTTCGCCTTCACTTTTCAACAGATTGGGATGGTGCAGAGCAGGGAAATAATATGAGCTGGTTTGTGCCTATTAAAAACTCAGCTGTAACAGCCTGAGCTCTCTAGGGATGCCCTCCCTCCATTGTGTCTTGGCTGGGATGGAGCAAAGGTCCTTTTTTCCTCTTATTTAACAGGAAATAGATATCTGCAACCCTTCCTCCCAGCTATTTTCATGACCACACCAAGACATTCCTTATTATAGGCACTGACTTAAACTGTTGATACCCCTAATTTCTCCTTGCCACAACCGTGTTAGCAGCCACGGCACCCAGTTTTCACGGCAGCCACGTGCCATTTCTATGCCTTACACCTGGGGCCCTCGCTGTGCCAGCCAGCGTAGCAGGGCTTAAACCAGAGCTGCCTGCTCCACGGGGACAGGAGTACATTTAGCAAACCATCTCCAACATCACGCTCTTTTGCCTGCTGGTTAGAGGGGGCTGCAAAAGATAAATGAGAGGGCAGCAAATAGCAGGGGAGGGGGAAAGAGGGAGGGAGGGTAGGAAAGCGAGACGTACAGGGAGGAAGGCTAGCGGGA
This sequence comes from Pygoscelis adeliae, assembly GCF_000699105.1. NCBI lineage: Eukaryota > Metazoa > Chordata > Aves > Sphenisciformes > Spheniscidae > Pygoscelis > Pygoscelis adeliae. The sequence continues at coordinate 534,919 of NW_008824447.1, forward strand.
AGGATATGCTCCACTACGGAGAATCCTGTCAGGATGCAATTTATTTTCATTCTGTGCGGGAGTATAATGGTGCACTGCCTGAGCTCTCTCAATAGCTGTTTTGAAGCGAACCAGGCTGGTATGTCTTTAATTTATCATTTCATTATGAAACAGTTTCCCTTCCAAGAAGCCTTCAAGTCAGGAAGCTCTGTCTGCCCACACAGGAAATTCCTTTGCAGCAACTTCCCCAAAAAGGAAATTTCCCTCAGAAGTGAGCCCAGCTCATGCCTTTGAGCAGAGCTGTTTGAAGAGACTCTGGCATGCGAGCCCTGCAAACACCCCTGCTTGCTTACTGTAGCCAGCATGCCAGGATCAGCGGCTCTGCCCTCGCACAGACACGCGGAGACCCCACCGCACCCGGCTTTTCTACTGCTCTCCCCTCCCCAAAGACAGCCAGGAGCATTCGAAGGAAAAGAACTGCTGAGCTTTTACTAGCAAAAAAATCTCTCTATTCAGAAGGGAGGCACAGGACACACATAGAGAGCTAGAAAGAGCAGGGGCAGAGGAGGGGGAGCTGTAGAAAAGCTTCCCAAACGACTCTAATCCCCTACTTGGAA
>NW_008824447.1:535578-537679 GCF_000699105.1 Pygoscelis adeliae
GTACTATGGGTTTTATTTAATGAACTTTTGCAGTGACGACTCGCAAGCAAAGGAGAAAGGAGGGGAGAATATACAGAGGGAAGGGGGGAACCACATTTACAAAAATGAATCTCACAAACATCTTGTGAATCATTAAGTGGGAAAGAGCCAAGAACATCCAGGCCAGAGTGAATAACAACATACGGTATTTTATGAAGCACCTTCGCAAAGGGGACACAGATCAGAAGCACTGCCAGACTTCCAGTAAGTTTTTAATTTACCATTTCAAATCACAAGTAATACTGAATAATAACTTTTTTAATTACTATGCCCAGAAACCCAAACTGTTGTTTGGGGCAAGAGAGGAAGCAGAACTGGAATTTGTGTTACACGTTACATGGATGAGACAGGGCCATAGAAGGGGCACGGGCCAAACTGGCTCTTGGACTGGACGACAGCAGGAAAATGAAAGCAACCCTTTGAGGGCATGTGGGAGAAACAAAGGCTAGGGATAACAGAATCGTATATGGGGGTGACCACAATCCACTGGAGGCCTGTACGCTTGGGAGAGAGACTCTCCACGTTTCCCCCTCAGTCTCAACTTCAAAATTTGTTTTTCAAACACTTGATGGAAGAGATCTGGTCCTTGAAGCCGAAGCTCCAGCAGGTGGCTGCCTGCCCTCCTCTCCCATTCCCTCCTTCACCAGATAGCTTTGCCCCGTTCTCTTGCCAGCTAATTTACATGACTTTTTTTTCTATTGCTGCCCTTGGCATTACATTCAGTGATTCAGTCAGCTGTCGCGTAAAGAGACTTTTGTCAGAATTGCTTAAAGGCAAATCCCCCCACTTAACTTTTATCCGTGGCCTCTAGCTGATGAGTTAGTTGTCACCTAAAAGAGCCCTCTGGTGTAGCATATGCATACTGAATATATATCTGCTTGGATGGCATCCACACTACTGTCAAATCACTGGAGACGATTGCAAGATAGGGTAAAATATAAAAACTGCCATACTAGAAAAGATCACCAGCCCACCTAGCCAAACGTCTCCAGTAGTGGCTGCATAAGCAAAAAGTATAAGGAATAATAAGAAAATTAAGCAATCTCTTCTCTAATATATATTGCTTATTTCAGTCTCTGATAATCTGTGGTTTAAGGACGTCATGAGCTGTGGTTGCATCCAGACCGCTGTTTCCATACTGACCAAATGGCCTATCCCTCTCTCCACAGGTTTATCTGGTTTCTTTTAGAGATCCATTTACACTTTCAGCCCTTAAAACATCTTCCTGCAATGATTTCTTTTACGTAGTGATGCATCCTCATTCTTGTTTCTTTTAGACATATTGCCCAATGATTTATCTCAGATCTCTGGATTTGCTGTTCTGTGAGGAACTGTGAATAACCATTCCCTGTTCACCTTCTCCATACCAAGTATGATTTCATAGCCACATGATAACATTCTCCCTGCCAACCCATTCACTTACAGAACTATCTTTTCTTCAAACTGCAGAGTCCTATCCCCCCCTCTAGTCTCCTGGGAATGGGAAAACTGTGGAAGTAGTCTGTTCTAGCTAGGTCCCCTATTATATTAAAAATGACCATGTGGATGAGATCACCATACCCTGGAGTGGGACTCAGTTTGAACAAACTCAAGGTGTTAAGAAACCTCTCTAGAAGCTCATGAGCTTCAACAAGACTGTGTTAGAACTTCAATTTCCTAACAATTTTGGTGCAAAATCATGAAATCAATGAAGAATTGCTAAACAAATTTGAGACTGGTGACTGATTTTTGACAAATATCTTTGCTTAACTCTACAGTCAAGTTTTACAGGTTTTACTGTAAAACCACATGAAAAAGTCATGAGCTACTCACATCAATAATTGTTTTCTGCTGAACAACCACAACATCCTTCTGGATGAGATTTCCCTGTACTGTGGTCCCATACGAATGAGTTGCTGTCTCTCAAGAAGAATTGAAAAAATATTATTAAAAGAAGAATAATTTACTTTCATTTCAATTCTGAGTGACACTGGGAGCAGTTAATTTAGTAGATGACCATAAATTCAAGTGGTAAAGACATGCTGGGCATTTTATTCATACAGAGAAAGATGATGTCCCCGCT
>NW_008824447.1:537727-572552 GCF_000699105.1 Pygoscelis adeliae
TGCAGCTGTCTTGAGGCTCAACTTATACAAAGCATATGTGTAATTTATAGCTGGTTAAGAGACAGGTATTGTACCACTAACTGTATTTTTACAGCCTTTACATCGTTGATGTTACATCGACTTAAAAATTGTGAAAATGCTTCAGAGTGGGGGCCCAGTTATTTCAGGATAAAATTATCAGTGTGAGCTACCTTTATTCACAATAGGTTATACCACTGATTATTTCAGTTTCCAAAGTGGTGCCAAGACTGTTTGTGGATTAGCCCTCACATTAGTAGTTTTCGGGAAATGGCCCATGGAATGCACTCAGTAAGAAAGCATTAAATGCAGCTGATTAACTTGGCTTAAAATTGTAGATGGGGCTCAGAGATTTCAAACCATATACAATACTGCTGACTCTGTACACTCGATCCAGTAAAAACGGATTGAAAGACCAGTTCAAACCTGGGCTTCTAGTCTCAAACATAGGCTAACCCTCTGGTGCCTGCTTGACACGGCAGACATGGGGAGGACAGCGTTGCGAGCCTACTGGGCAGCACTTGTGGCATGAAAGATGGTTTCCACCATCTTCTGCATCCATTTGTTCTGATCATAGGCAGTAATTTTACAACTTTGCCTAAAAGAAATGGTTGTAACATGTTGTAAATGTTAATTAGCTTCAAGAGAAAAAGGAATAGTAACAGTCGCTGTGCACAAAACCTAAGTACTTGAGCAAGCCTCCTTTCTGCAGGATCTAAATATGTACATGTACACAGAGATACATGACGTGTGTCAGTTTTAAAAAAAAATCTGAAACTTCTCAGCTTTGAAATAAATTTTGATTGTTAACTCTTTTCTGAGTTCAAGTGTTTTTTTGTGCACACATGTTCTCACTGCAAATGATGGAGCACCAGAAAGGCCATGGGTGAGAAGCTATGCTCTCAGGGTTATTCTGGACTAGCTGAATTCTCCCAAAACTCTCACAAGAAAATCATAATTATGGAGAACTCACCACAACACTGCATATCCAAGCAGTTTGAAAGACATCTGGATTTACTTCTGGGTGTTCTGTTGAACTGAATCAGCCGCCAAACTTTCTGAGATTCAGCCATCGTTATTGCACACACTGATAATGGTACAGCAGGAGGCCAACAGCAAATACTGACTCCTTTAATGGCCCAGCTGCTTCAGGTCTGCCCATCACAAACACAGCTCGCCTCGCTGTCACTGTTACCTTTGCTGTCACTCCCACTCCCTCCGCTTGTTTTTCATTCTGCGTGATTTTAAAACTGAGAGAGGGTATAAAAACTGGAGGAGGACTGTAAATGTTCCAGCTCTTACAGACATTAAGTGCTATCCCCTTGTTCCTATTCTGCTGGGCTCCAAGGCTTCAATCCTGCACCAAACCTTGAACTTCTACTGCATGTGACCCATTCACCACTACCCCACACAGTGCATTGCATCCCTGAGAACAACACAAAGTGGAAGTAGACTCCTGTGATTTGGTTACGTTCACTTTCAAAAAGTGAAAACCACCAAGCAAGCTGTAGAGCAGAGATGAAACAAGCCTGGTGTATTTAATAACAATATTTGTCACCACTGCCTATTAGTATTTAAAGAGCAGTAAAAAAAGAAAATACCTCTAATAAAAAGATCAAGGTGCCTTAAACAGTTACACACCCAGCAACACAGTAATGACTACCCAGAGTAATGCGGCTAAAAGCCCAGAGGTAATAAGACTACTAAGGAAGTTTCCAAGGAAGCGAGATACAAAGAAGTATGACACAGGAAAAAAAAAAGGGAACAAAGAAGTATCTGTGTACAGAGGGGTTTTTCTGACAAAATGCCTTCACTGAAGCACAGAGAGGAAGCGAAAGCCAGCAAGGAGGTTAAAAACTGAAGGAGACAGATTGCTTGGAATAAATCAGAACGAAAGAGAGACTAGGAAGGAGGAACTTATATACATAAAGGGAGATTTCCCCCACTAGGAAATACACGAGGACCCACTCAAGCGGCAGAACTGAAATGAGTAACTGGTTTGTGGACTGGCAGGCGACCGGGGCTACTTCCTTCTGCACTACCGAGAAGGAGGAAGTAGAAAGGGAGAAATTCTCAGTATTGCATAAAACCAAAGAGGCACAGTCGTTCCTTCATCTCTCTTCCCCCAAACATTGGCCAAATAAGTAGAAGCACAGCGCAAACCTACACATTTATTCAGACACATATACATATTCTGGATAAAACCATGGCAGCTGCTTAAGCCAGTGAGACAACTCCTATTAATTTCAGCAGGTCCAGAAGGTCACTCTTTTTTCACACTGCAAGCATCTATTAAGCTGGCTTGACAAACCATTTCTGGTTCAGCCCCAACATTTCCACCCAGGACTTGTGCAATTTTACTCATGAGGGTCGATGCCCGGTTGTGCTTTCTGAACCCTCCTTTGCCACCACTATTTTTGTTGTTAGTGCACAGGGTGGCAGAACCATAAGCTCTGGAGTCTGTATGGAGGGAGGGTTTAAATATCAGAGAATCTCTGCTGGCTTGAGTTGATGGAAACGTTCTTTAAAGCTCAGCATCAAAGCATTCACTTTATAAGCTGCAAGCCTTGGCTCTTGAGCCAACAGCGACTTCTCCCCACAATTAATTAATACCGTATTAATTGTGCATGTTCCACAGGCCTGTTGAGGAGGTGTGGCAAGGCCTGCACACACAGATCAACCTTCCCGGTGCTGCCAAGAGAGAAGCACAGGAGAGAGAAGGTAAAACCCCTTCAGATACCTACAAAGGAAAACGGAGTACAAGCAATGTGCTCAGGGGCTACGCAACCAATGTTTGAGGAGGGACACGCACTGAGCCCTGCCATGGTGTTTCAGTGAACAACGAACAATAAGGACAAGGAGGGATCTTCCACCAGCTGCACCCTTGTGCAATCTGTTCGGCTCTGGGCCAGCTGGGAGCACAACCAGCAGGCCAAGAGGAGGGGCCCACAGCAGCTGAGTGCCCTTGCGGGTGGGATTTGGCCACAAGTCACAAGATCCTGTGAAATTGCTGGAAGGAGAAAGGGGGAGGAGGAGGAGGGAAAGGGAGATTATTTGACCTCCTCTCTGCTGTGCTGGGCCTCAACTCTCCGCTGACTCCCGGCACCGAGGAAGTTGCACCCTTGCCCTTCCAGGGGCTTTGGCCATGGTGCAACTGGCGCCATGCATGGCAGGGAGCCCACCATTGACACCTCACTCCCCCCCAGGAAAACTAGGGAGAGCACTCATGACAGGAACAAGTGAGAAAAGAGGATGCCCCAGCCACTAACACCCCCTGTGAAGAAGCCCGTCCCCAGACATGCCTCGGGATTTGGCTAGAGACACCTGCTCACCAGCAGCCACACAGGACATGCCAGCCTGCAAGCAGACCGACAGACCCTTCCCCACCGTAGGACAGAAACCAAGGTTTAACTAAGGTCTAAGTGCTGATCAAGATGATTTATGAAGCAGACTCATCCTCTATAAAACAATCAAGCTATTGGACATGTATATATTTTCAATTGTAATCTGAATGACAGGTACAGCTGGCCTGAAACCTAACCTCCAAAGACATTTTCACACTAACTCTTGCACCAAATTTATTTGTCTCTCTAAATTTTTGTGTAGGTGAACGATTATTTGTTTTTCTGAAGGTACTGTGCATTTGGCATTGTTAAAAGAACAAAGAAAAGCAGGACTCACAAAGGAAAATTTTAGCAAGAGTCCAAAGTGAAAGGCATGAATTAAAAATACATGAAACAGAACCATAAAAAGGGGGGAGATAACGCAGAAAATTTAGAAGGTTTATAAACTAACTGCACAAGATTGTCCCAGCAAGTTACTTTTAGAAAAAAGGGAATTTATGTCTAGCTACGAATTTGCCACAGCACATCCACAGTAATCATGAAAAAACACAGTTGAAGATCATGCTACTTATTCTGAGATGCAGGGCACCTTAAACTATATCTAGAAAGAGAAGCACTAAAATATAGGCACATAGCAAAAGCATTATGAATTCTGCTTAAAGCAGGTAATACTTTTCCCTCATGAGGAAGGCAAAATGCAATTTATGTTTACCATATAAAAAGGAGGTGTTTTTTTCTTTTACTGTGTTGTGAGAAGGATGAGCAGAAATAAACAGACATCTAAACTCTACATAATTAAATGTAGATGCAGATTAAAATCTTAATTTGTGGATCTGGAGAACCAATGGGTGCCAAACCTAAGACTCTTATCCTACACCATCCCTTTCTTTCAAACTGTTGAAAGAAAGGCTAAACAAATCTCCCTACATTTTTAAAAAATAAAAAGGTAGCTATTTATAGCTGCATTTATTGGAGCTGTTTCCTTATCAGGAAGTATGTAGCTGGGAATTACTGTCTGCCTACATCGGAAATTCTTTCAGGGATACAAAAACCCAAAAAGGAAATTTCCCTTCAAAAATATTCTGGGTTTTTTTGCTGCTGGTGGGTTTAAAATAAAATGTCAGTGCTCTGACCAGAGGTCACAGCCCCTTCGGGAGGTTTGTTCTGCAAACAAGAAGTTTTAAGACACCTGAGGGAAACATAAAAAAATGCTTCTAGAGAACTGAAAGAGGGAGAATGCTGAGAACATATTAAGAATTTAAGAAAATAAACCTTTTTTGCAGGATGCTGCGATAGCGCAATTTCATTACCAGCATTATAGTAGTTTCCTCTGAAAAGAGTGTATTCCTAGAGCTTATCCTTACCAGAAAGCACTTGCAAAATTTATCACTCTGGCAAAGAACTGACTCTCACAGTGCTGACTACAAGTGGTTTGTTCAGATCAGGTCTTCAGACCAGGTCTTCATTGTGGTCAGTACAGTTGTCAGACCCTCCCAACTGAACTCCTGTCGCCCAATTCACTGCGTCCTCCTCCACTCCCAGGGCATGCCCAGTGGTGCGTAGTCCAAAAGCCAGTGAAAGTACTGCTCTTCCTTTGAGAAGGGAGTATGCGATGCCAAAAGCCCGTCTCGAGATACCATCCCTTCTGCATGTCACAGCACCACGACAGGGCAAAGGCCATGTAGGACATGGGTAGAATATTGCTTGCCTGCAGGAGACAGGTCCAGTTTTTTGCAGCACATGCGATCCAGTGCTACAAGTAACCCTGGGACTTCAATAGTGACTCTCCAGCTACAGGGACCCACTCAGTAAACACTCAACTAGGAAGACTTGCACTGTCTCCAGATCAACCCACATAACACTGCGGATTTTGCCACAGGAGTCCCTCATCCTACCTCTCCACTGATTGCCAAACACCCCATACTATGCCTGTGGACTCTAAAGGCAGGAAGGATATGTTGGTTAATCATTAGAGATGTTAATTTCATTTTAACTTGTCATGGTGTAATTTAACATTTTCATTTTCTGGTCTGTATAATTGCCATAGAGCTACTTAACCCTGCTGCCAGTGCAGGATGGACACTTTTTTTCAGTGGGATACAAAAGTATATGGAGATCAAAACCAGACAGGCATATGCAGTAAGTAAAGCAGGGTGCTTAGGGCTAGTCCCAGGGCATGATTTTTATGCATAAAGACTTGTAAACAAAGATTTGGAGCTGAGCGAGTATCCCAATGCGTTGACTCTAGAAGGCCAATCAATGGTGACTGTTTATTAACTCACAACATCACCAACCATATGCTTATTAAACATATAAATAACTCATAAGTTCTTGAACAAAGATCACCGCTACATTAATAGCAGCGTGCTAGTCCTGCATGAAACAGTTTACATGAGGAGCGAACACTTTCGAACTTATTCATTCCATAGAAGACAGCACACAAGCATCCATAGCAGTGGAATGGCTGATGCACAAGTGCTTCCCCCTCCCAAGAATCTTTGGAAAATGATCTTGAGACAAGGCTCTTAGCTGAGGAGTTGGATTGGGCCTCCAAATCTGGATGGAACCATTTTACCAAAAATTTCTTCAATAAACTTACAAATCATTTAGTCCTTCTGCTCCAGCACTAAAATGGGGAGTTGTAAATGGATGTAAAACCTTGTTTAATGAAGATTCTGCCAGGCTGTATTTGTTAAGTATCACAAAGAGTGCCAGCACAGGGGAGAAAAGACATACAGGTACAGCAGAAGGAAATCCAGCCTCTCATAAAGGATACAAAATAATTGTTTTCTCTGTGTGTATACACATGACCTATTACATTAATTCGTGGTACCTTGAAGCTGCAGGAGGTTTCTCCTCACACACTACACGCTCCTCTAAATGCTGGACAGTGGTGCTCTCTTCCAACATTCAGAGGCTCAGCTCTGTTTCTTATTAGGGGAGTGGACATCACATGCATGCTATGTTGCTTCCGCAGGGTTTTCTACCACACGTGTATTTTGTTGCAAGGCGCTCACCACACAATGGTTTGTTATTGTGGAGCTGTTAGTCATGGCCTACATGCAGTCTCTTCTGTGTTTTCTTTAATTGTAGAGCTATTTATGAACACTGGGTTCTTTACATTAATTTTATTTCTTAAAAAAAAAAAGAACATGGAAGCATTTATAACATAACAAATGAAAAAAATTAAACAGACACATTTGGGATGGAAAGAGAAAAGCAAGCTAATTTTAGGTTCACTGATCTTGACAGCGTCCCTTTAAGACAAAGCTAAAAATGCTTCAAACTCAGCAATACCATAAATGTCCTGCTGCTTTTGCTTCTTATTCCTCCCCACACTTTCCAGGGGAATTCCACAAGGGATCGGCTTGAATCCCGGATTAAAGCGACATGGCTCCCTTTCCCCTCTGAACAGAGGTGAGTCTGCATTTTGAAGATTTAAAACCCTGAAGTGAAGCTTTCCAAGAGAATCTGGATGGAACCATTTTACCAAAAATTTCTTCAATAAACTTACAAATCATTTAGTCCTTCTGCTCCAGCACTAAAATGGGGAGTTGTAAATGGATGTAAAACCTTGTTTAATGAAGATTCTGCCAGGCTGTATTTGTTAAGTATCACAAGGAGTGCCAGCACAGGGGAGAAAAGACATACAGGTACAGCAGAAGGAAATCCAGCCTCTCATAAAGGATACAAAATAATTGTTTTCTCTCTGTGTGTGTATACACATGACCTATTACATTAATTCGTGGTACCTTGAAGCTGCAGGAGGTTTCTCCTCACACACTACACGCTCCTCTAAATGCTGGACAGTGGTGCTCTCTTCCAACATTCAGAGGCTCAGCTCTGTTTCTTATTAGGGGAGTGGACATCACATGCATGCTATGTTGCTTCCGCAGGGTTTTCTACCACACGTGTATTTTGTTGCAAGGCGCTCACCACACAATGGTTTGTTATTGTGGAGCTGTTAGTCATGGCCTACATGCAGTCTCTTCTGTGTTTTCTTTAATTGTAGAGCTATTTATGAACACTGGGTTCTTTACATTAATTTTATTTCTTAAAAAAAAAGAACATGGAAGCATTTATAACATAACACAAATGAAAAATTAAACAGACACATTTGGGATGGAAAGAGAAAAGCAAGCTAATTTTAGGTTCACTGATCTTGACAGCGTCCCTTTAAGACAAAGCTAAAAATGCTTCAAACTCAGCAATACCATAAATGTCCTGCTGCTTTTGCTTCTTATTCCTCCCCACACTTTCCAGGGGAATTCCACAAGGGATCGGCTTGAATCCCGGATTAAAGCGACATGGCTCCCTTTCCCCTCTGAACAGAGGTGAGTCTGCATTTTGAAGATTTAAAACCCTGAAGTGAAGCTTTCCAAGAGGGTAAAAGACTGGCTTAGCACCACTGGGACTCCCACACTGCAGGCTCTCTGCACCCTGAAGCACAGGTCTCTTGCTCTCCCACCTCAGGACTGCTTTGCAAGTTCCCACTGGGGCAGGAAGGATCTCATCCCTCCACACACTTCCACTGAGGACTGTTGGTGCAGGAAACTGCTGTGTTAACTCTGTCTGGTTAACAACCAGGTACATTAAAAAAAATGTACTTGACTCTAAATTACTCTCTCAAGAAGCAGAAACCAGCTCGCAGCACTGGCCCTTTACGACAAGTTTTTTCACACTTAACCTGGATGCCTCTGCCAAAGTCCATAGGCAGCAGTAAGGAGCTAACAGATTTAGGGTTCAACTCGCCAGCTGCTTACATCAAGGGTGACAGCTAAATTGGCTCTGAGTCACCCCGATGCAAACCCAGTGACAAAGGGCTCAATTTCCCACAGGTGGTGAACAAAGACCATGCCAGAAAATGTAAAGCAGGATTTTCCTCGTCCAAAAGCCACAACTTTCCCAGCTATATCAGTAATGAGGTTTCACTCTTCCCAGTCCAACATATTCTGGATAAAGCTCTTTCAAGTAAAATAGCTGCATCTATACTGTGCCCAGCCATGGGAGAGTGAGAACCTGAGACTGGGCTTCCCACCCATCCAAATTGCCTGCCTGTATGATCACTTTGAATCTGGCCTGAGATTCACTGTAAGAATGAATCTATTCCAGGACGCAGGCTGGAGTAGATGAGTTAAATTCAGAGGAGCACCTGAGGCTGCCTGTGGAAGAGGCCACCTTAGCAAGGAGGCAGGCATAATCGACATGTCCCTCGCTTGTGATTTTCATCCTGTTTGCCTAACCTAACAGCTAGATGTAACTCACAATCATGAAGGAGCCAGGCCCAGTCACTTCACTAGGGTTGACCGAAGTAATGGTCACTGAGGCTGACAGGACGGTGATTTCCACAGTCCAGCCAGCCTGTCAGTAGATTATTATGAGTTATGAATTGAAAGACCAGGAGGCACTGCTGAACAGAGGAAGCAGATGGGCCCTGCCCTGCATAGCTCACAATATAAACGTGCAAGAAGAGCCCACGGTGGAAGAAGACGACACAACATCGAGAAGATTAAATACTGCAAACAGTCAGGTGATAGCAAGCAAGGCCACTGTCCTGGCTTTTTTTTAGTGGATTGGCATTGGTTAGGAAAGGACTAGCTACCCAGAGAGAGAATGAAGTATAAGGTGAAAAGGAGATTAGGAGGAAAGGCAAGCTTATAAAGGACAGTAAGAGGGAGGAACGAGGCTTAAGTGGCCATAAAGTCAGAGAAGAGCAAAGAAGGGGCTGGGAGAAGCCAATCATCTGAGAAAGAGGCCAGTCCAGACCCCACTAAAATTAGTGGGAATTTAAGCACTCATTTCAGTGGGACGAGGATTAGTCTCGGAGTTATTAATTTGACATTCTGGCCACCTCTCACAGTCCCTTTGTCTTATGCAGCTTTTATTTTATTTTCCCTGTATGTGCGTCAGTCAGTTTTGTTCCACAAAGATCCTTCCAAAGCAAATATTTTTATTGCTTGCTGCTCTAAATGTGGCTTAGGGTGAAGGGCTTTTTTTCCCCATCTCACTACATACTTTCAGTTCAATGCATTGAATATTCTAGTAACTAAATAACAATATGCTTAATGCTTCGAAGTGGCTTTCCAGCTGCTAGCCAAAATTGTAGAATAATTAACAGGTGCCAAAGGATTAATAAAAGGAGCAGCATAATTAATAGACACTATACAGAAAAAAATGGATCCTTGGCAACCCTGACAGTGTTGTTGTTTCCTCCTCCTTCTCTTAATTGTTTCCTGCATTCCTTTAAAAAAAAAAAAAAAGAAAAAAAGAAAACTGGTACCCATAAAACACAAATTATGCATATAAAGCAACAATGTGTGATCAGGAGACAAACTCGCAATAAACTGCTTTCAGGTCTGATAAATGCCTTAGTTTAAAGAACCTGCCCAACTGAGAAGCCAACTGCCTGGCCTACTACTCATGTCTGTACTCGGGGGTTATATAGAGGGCTTTTTTGCAGACTGTGGTACAGCTAGGGTCACAAAGATGTTGAACCAATACAGAACCACTGGACTAGTCCCCACCCAATCAGAGTATCAAATACCAATATAAACAGGCATGCAGAAAGATTCTTATGAAACACTCGCTAAAAACTTAAAGACTTTAATATAATCATTGCAGAAAACTAAATAAATTTCCCTCTGTCCTCCTTAATGAAGGCAGTAGAACAGACAGTAATCACAAGGGACACAGAAATACTGAAATAAAAAACGTGATCTCACTAGCTGTATGTGACCAGGTCTGGATACCCTGAATTTCATCAAAATCATCTGTACCCTGTAGCGTACCGGAAAACCAAAGACCAGAACCCAAGCCTATATTTGAAACAAAAAGTACTCAAACGATTTTACAAATAGGTCCTTAGCTTTCCCCACCATCATGACCCCCCAAAAAGTGAGTGCAGTCAAGACGACAACAACACTGCAGTCCCAATGTAAAAGTTCTCCCCTAGGAGATGATGCATGTATCCTGACATCTAGAGTGTGTCATTTTACTCCGAACATCAGTGCAGGCTGTTGGGGGTTCAGAAAACAGCAAAGCAAGAAAAATTAGTTGCTGTCAAGAATAATTGCTTCATGTATACACAAAAGTACAGAAAAGTATGTGCAGGGTACCTTGCTATGACAATGGGCTGCAGGCATACGAAGGATGCCAACACTAAAGAAAGAAGAGTAATTAGTTCAGAGGAAAAAATGAATTCTTGTTCATGCTTGTATCAATAGAAAACACTGTGAAATCTTCACCGATGAGGTCCATCTCCCTAAACAAACACACACGCTTTCCCAAGGGAAGATGCCCTTCAGAGATAAAAATCAGACTGTACAAATTGACAGAAACGTGCAAGGGGGAATGCTGCTGCACAGGATTAGAGCATGCAACAAGTCCTTTTTCAGCACTGGTATTTCTGTGTCTTTTGTTGAAGAAGTTTTACGTTGAAGGAGACAAAGAAAACCAGGAAGCCTTTAGCACATATTTACAGTTGCTGTTGTAGAAGGCAAATCACCTTATTTTCATCTTGCATATTACAAAAAAGGAAAAAGCTATTTTCTCTCTGATTCAGAGCATATTAATAGTCACAGGAAAGGGTTCTCATATCCATCTCTTAAATGCTGTATCCTCTATCCAGTTCCAAGAACTTTTTACCACAAGGTATTGGCCATAGCACAAAATGAGTAACTAATGACATTGTACCAGATAAGACAAAGTTTTTTTTTTGTTGTTTTTTTTTTTTTTTTTTTTTTTTTAATTAAAACCAATAAGTGAGAACTTTCTCTCTGCGGTAATATGGAGTAAGTTTTCTCAGAGATAAGGGGTATGCAAATAGATTCGGGACTTCCACCTATCTCAGCATTCTTCATTATCACAGTATCTGGGCAGTCACTGTACTAATTTTCACAACTTTTAAGAGTCTTTGCACTCATGTTTTTTTCATTTTACAGTGGGGAAACCAAAACAAGATGTCCAAGGTCACAGAAGGCACCAAGGGCAGAGCCTTGTGTGAGAGCTGAACTTGCTTCTCTTGAATCCTCGGTAAACATCTCCATTTTCCAAACAATCCTTCTATCTGACATTAGTGCAGTCTAGTGGAGATCAGATATGCTGCAAAGCTACCACAGCATACACACCAGGGACAAAGGGTTGTCATACGCACAGCATACGCACTAGGGACAAGGAGCAAACTGGGGATCACTGTACATTCTGACTACATACCTAAAATAGAGGAAAACATATTCTCCAGCTCCCCGCTGATAGTTTGTTTACAACACCCCCAATACACAGTTACTAGGTAAGAAGTGGATGTTAGGCAAACAAGTATGTTTAAAAGTATGGGCCAAAAGTCCCTTACAAAGAAGTCCAGCGTCAGAGAAAGGTGTGTATTACCAGAAAATGATTCTCACTCTCCCAGAGCTTTAAAGTTAAGACTGAATACATACTACTTCTATACTATAGGAATAGGGCAGGCTGGGAAGACAGCAGCTAATTAAAACAAGAAAGGCTGTGTGAGAAGGGGAAAGTGCCTTCATATCACCCCCAAGAAAAGGGGTTTCTCTGTATTTCCAGCTGTGTTGACCAAAGAGAAGGAGTCGTCCTCTGCATGCTTGTAGCAAAGAGGGATCATCATTCCACCCTTCTAAACTTTGCACTTCTCCCTTTTCCAGTCAGCTGGATCAAGTCAGCTCAGCATAGCTAAGACCCATTTGCTCACCAAACAGTTAGAAATAATTTATTGCACCAGAGGAAATTGCTCTACTAATTTTCTTGATACTGTTGGCTGTTAGCACCTTCAGAGTGCTCTTAAACATTAGAAACAGTGAAATTTCTAATAGGAAGGCATAAAACACGGTCTGAATCCACAGAGTGCACTTCACGTTCCATCTGAAAAGTTTGTCTCTAGTTCTACTTTCGCTTGGGCCAACTGCTGTTTTCAGCTGCACCTGTGAGCAGCAGTTGGTGCTGCTGCACCAGGTGAACCTGAGGCTCAGCAGCACCTCAAGAGCATAGCTCTTGAACTTGCAGGCTGGCATAAATGAAGATGTACAGTTTAGGACTGAATTCTGCCTTTATTTTGGTAAATGCCATCAGAACGTCACGGAAACAGAGAATGAATGGAGGCCTGACAAGGTATCAGCTCTGTGTATGACTGGAGAAACTTACCATATCTCCCTGTTGCACTGGAATGAGTGAGGGTTGAGAGAAGTTATTACCCTTCACCTTATCAACAAAAACAACAAGGCTGGAACCAAACAAAATCTCAGACCTAGAAAACCCTCAGACTTTACAGATCGAAACCCAATCTTCACACACAGTACCACAGCTTGAACTAGAAATTAGCTACTTCGCCTGACTTCTAAGGCAGTTTGGATTTAGGACCAAAGCCATCTCTTAGACACATCTCAAAAAAGAAAAAAAAAAAAAAAAAAGAGAGGAGTCCATGAGGGAATTGCAAAATCCCATGTTAATACCTATTAAACCTCATGACCTGAGATCCAAAAAGCACTTAGTTATTTCTATACCTGGTATTAGGATGACTACTCCTGAAATATGATCTTCAGTTCTGTTGTCCTCACTTTAAGAAGGATGTCTGAAGTGGGAAACAGTTCACAGAGATGATACAAACAGAATTTGAAATCTGGAAGCTTTACAGAAAGATTGACAGCCTTAAGAACCTCTCTTCCTATACAGTTTAGCCAAGAAAAGGTTAAGAAGTGACTTTATCTAAAAGCACCTATATCAGGAGTAGTCTTTTGACAATATTTAGCAGGAAAGGAGATAATGAGATCTAATAGTTAGAAACTGAAGCTTGACTAATTCAAACTATAAATAGGGCACTTAAAAAAAAAGGAAATAAGGAGGATAATTAAGCATTAAAAGAACATCTAGAGACCTTATATCCTCCCCATCACTGACGTCTTTACATGAAGAGCAGAAATCTTTCTGCATAACATGCTATAGCTCAAACAGTTACTGGACTTAAACACAGGAGTTACTGAGTGAAGTTCTGTAACTCAAGTTATACCACAGATCATTTTAGGAATTCATAATGGTCCCTTCTGGCCTAGCTATGAATTTATATACTGGATAGAACAGTTAGAACAGTGGTTCTAACAGTGTTTGGGTCAGTTGGTTGGTGACAAGTGTTTGGGTCAATATTGACTACATACTGAGCTACAGAGTACTATACTGCCAGGGACTACAACTAGTAAGGCCATGTAAACATGTTCCATGTTTACGACCTGAGACACTAACTTTGTGGAAGACTATTCCACAGATATTTAATGATTAATCGTCTGTGTTTTTACACTACAACAAGTCAGACTGGTGTGGAAATACTAATGGGAAAGAAGCCTCCTTGCAAGTTTAAAAATGTGCCAATCAAATGAAAAGAAAAAACAAAACAGAAATCAAGGTGAAAGGTTGGATCACACCTAAAAACATGAGATAAAAAGTTTTCACTGAGAGGAAGCCTTATAAGCTTCACACTACGTAGCATCCTAGCTAGCTGATGGGAAGGAAACAGGTAGCACACACGGTGCCTCACCCCTGTCAGTATCAAGGGTCTCTGCCTTCCTGCCTTGTGCATCTGTCAGACCCAGTGGGGAAGGCAGTGAGTAATTGGAAAGCCAGTCGTGATCCTAGCTGTGGAGAGAACAGACAGTGGCTCCCACAGCATAAACAAATAGTACCAACTAATGCAATGGGGAAAAAAAAAGATTAAAAACCACAGTGGAGAAGAACTGCTTCTGTGTTGGTTTCTTTGTGTCTAAGTTTTGGGCAAAGCATAGAAATGCCTTGTAAGTGTGGCAGAGCAAGTCCTCCTGGGCTGGGGAAACAGGCCAGCGGCCACACACAGAGGCAAGGAGGGCCTGGGAGCTCGGGGATATTCAGGCAGCGACCAGACGGTCAGAAATGCTGCAGCACCAGCTCCCATTGCCATCAGAAAGCACAGAAAAGGTACAACCTGGGCTACACTACAGCACAGGCAGAAGAGAGTAAGAGGCAGCAGCAGGCAAAAACAGGACTGTGCAGAACACAGTGTGGGCAATGAGTGACCTTGGGGCAGCGCAACTTGGTGGCCAGCAAGGGAGCGAGCGCAGAATTATAGGAGCATTGGGAGCACAGTTTGCATCCAGAAAAGGAGAGTGCCTGGAAGACAGCTGAGGACAGGAGTAAGAATGTCTTGTGATAAACATGGACTTTTTTTTCCCCTCCCTCTGAAATCCCAAACCCATTTGTCAGATGGCAATGCACAAAGTTACATTTGCTCCTGGCCCTGTTGCTCGTTGTCAGTCAAGTACCCCAGGGATGTAACACCTGACAAAAGTTTACTTAAAACCCTCTCGATTTACATCAGAACTGCTTCCCCTCCAAAAAGGAAAATTCCACTCTTCCTTGTCCCCATTTTATCTCACTAATTCACCTCTCGCTGGCCAACAGCCCTTGGCCTTTCCTATTCCTCAAACATTAAATCATCTCAGCAAGGAAGCGCCTGGCTCTCGCCTTGCCCCCAGCTCCAGTTTTTGTTCCAATGTCAGTGATATGCCCTTCCTCCTCTGCAGCATCCTTTTGTGCACAGCTAAGCTCATTCTTCCTCCTTTCCCCCTGCCTCTGTCAGCACACACGCTCTGTGGTAGAGAGCCTGGGCACCAGGAGTATTTAATATTGAGACCTGTAACAACCTGAAAAATACCCACAGCACAAATGCACTCCACTTGCCACAGTTTGTGAAACTCTGACCTTGTGTCACAGCACATCACTGAGCAACTCCTATACTGTGGAAGGAAACATAGCATTTCCCGTCAAAATAAAACCTCCACATTTGTGCCTGTCATGAGAAATAAGCCAAATCCTTGACAGGGGGTGGGGATATATTGTACTGTATTTAAGAGTAATTTCCTTTGGTTAAAAAGAATATTTAGAAAAATGAAACCAGTTAGAGCTTTAAAAAAAAAAGTCTAAAGCCAGGGGCTTCCCTGCCCTCTTCCATAAAAATAGAAACACCTCTTCACCCCGCCCCACACCCTCCTCAATCCAAGAATGTAAGAAGCCTCCGTGCTGACACTCACGCAGGTGTGCCGGCAGTCTGATCGTGTCTTCCTCCATCCTGATCGCTCGAGGCACTGGGACATGTAGTGGTGACGAGGAAGTGTAATTTGGTACCGGGCTCACTGGAGGTGTGTACGAAATTCTTTCCTGCTGTTAAAAAGAAAGCGGGGGGCAGGGGGGGGGAGAGAGAAAGAGAGAGACAACATGAACTTTGGAAGAGGTGTGAAACCAAGGCAGGGGAGGGGGAAGTGGGTGGAAGGAAGGAAGTGTGCGTGTGTGGTGGGGGCGAGCAGCACCAGCGATGCACCCGGCTGCCCAGGGAGCCAGAGAGCTCACAGCCTGTCCACTTGCAGGCAAGCACTGCACGGGTGACGTGCTGCCCGGTGCTGCAGCCAAGGGCCGAACAGCTTTTAGGGTGACGGGTTTAATTTTCAAAAGGTCCATGAAGTTTCCAAGGGTCTTCTCAGAAATGTGCCAAGGGAGGAAATGGAAGTGACACACAAGTGGGGAGACTCAGGGTTTTATGGTGGTGAAAATCTGACAGCAACTCCATGATATGTGCATGAGTACCATTACAGAAAGTGCCAAAAACACTTAATCTTATGCTAACAAATCAGTCATGATCTGAGCATATTTATTAAGTATAACACTTTACTCCTTCATAGCATTTTAAAGACATTAAGCAATTAGTTTTGCCTTTGCTGCAGAAAACCATACTCTATCGCTAGAAACTACTCCATTTACCATCAAGTAATGTAGTACTTCTTTTTCTTGCCTAAACTAGTTACTGGCACTTTCTTTGAAGTAGTTTAACTTGCAACCAAATAAGTCAGTCAGCATACAGACAGCAGCTAAGTAAGGGCAGTCAAATAGAGTTAAAGGGCAATTTGTGAACGTTGCGTTAGTTTCATAATTGTCACTGTTAGGTTTTTATTTCTGAAAACGTCTACCAAGAAATTAAGGACTGAAATTTCATCTGATCTGATGGAAAATTTCTTCCATATTCTAAGCCTGTATCCAATCACAGCACAAATTATACCCCTTTGTAAATAAACATAGCCACAATTTTACAGGAGCATAAAAAAAAATCATTATCATATGCTTCCTGGAAGGTAATGCGTGTTATTCCCCAAAACCGTGCTGCTGACATTTAATGATGGCAGTGCAGACAGCGTGGATTTACATCCACATACATACAGAAGCAAAAGGAGCTACCTTCATTTATGAGTATTTGCAGGAGATTACATGAGCATTTTAAAGACATTAAGCAATTAGTTTTGCCTTTGCTGCAGAAAACCATACTCTATCGCTAGAAACTACTCCATTTACCATCAAGTAATGTAGTACTTCTTTTTCTTGCCTAAACTAGTTACTGGCACTTTCTTTGAAGTAGTTTAACTTGCAACCAAATAAGTAAGTCAGCATACAGACAGCAGCTAAGTAAGGGCAGTCAAATAGAGTTAAAGGGCAATTTGTGAACGTTGCATTAGTTTCATAATTGTCACTGTTAGGTTTTTATTTCTGAAAACGTCTACCAAGAAATTTAAGACTGAAATTTCATCTGATCTGATGGGAAAATTCTTCCATATTCTAAGCCTGTACTCCAATCACAGCACAAATTATACCCCTTTGTAAATAAACATAGCCACAATTTTACAGGAGCATAAAAAAAAATCATTATCATATGCTTCCTGGAAGGTAATGCGTGTTATTCCCCAAAACCGTGCTGCTGACATTTAATGATGGCAGTGCAGACAGCGTGGATTTACATCCACATACATACAGAAGCAAAAGGAGCTACCTTCATTTATGAGTATTTGCAGGAGATTACATGTGCAGCTCCCCACCCTGACCCCAATCTCTGGCAAATGGAAAAGACAAACTTGGTGCTGCAGCAAGAAAAGGTAATTACTTCCATTACGAACCACAACATTATAACGGCCGTGCGGCAGGGAACTAGACTGAGGCTGATAGAGGCACCTGCAGAACGTAACGTAATTAGCACCCTCACCGCCAGCAAAGGGAAGGAGAGGTTTGTACAACATGAGCAAATAACTAAATGTACCAAAGCAGAAAACTCTTCAGGCAGACTAGGTGACGTGTCCAAAAAGAAATGGGACATGGAGCACCTAGAAAGTCTTGCATCTCTCAGCCACCGCTTCAAAGCAAATCCAGCTCGTTCTGGCGCAAGGTGCTGCTATCAGCTTGCTGCTCAGGAGCTCATGCAGGACCAGAAGTTTCGCCTCAATGTCTGGAGTCCCACCACTATACTATAGCCATCACTGCTGACAGTCACGGCAGAGAAGACCGATGGCATGTGGAGAATAAATGATCCATCTCAACACTAACTGTTCTGGGTTTAGACGGAGTGGGAATACAGGCCTGGTTCACTCCACAACCACTATGTTGTTATTTCTGTGAGTACAGCCTCCGTGGCTTTCAGCTCTGTACTTTTTAACCAGAAATTGTTCAATCTTATATTCCAGTCTCCCACAAAGCCCTTTAACTCCTTACTGTGTCCACTCAGTTCCTTTCTACTCATTACTGTCCAGGCAACAGCAATCCATTAGCTCATATGAATTTAGGTTTTCTTAGTTAACAAACAGGGATGTTCATTCAGACATGGTGAAAAAAGCCCCTGTGGAGCTACAAAACATTATTCTGCTTTCAACTTATGCAACTCCTTCCCTGACCTGAAGCGTCTGACTCTACGCTTCACGTTCCCGCAAGGTGCAGCTCTCTGTGCCCATTCTGCAGTCTCGCTGCCCATTTGCACCTTCTCACCACTGGTACATATACCAGCGATTTGCAACGAGACCAGCCACTTCCTAGCATTTCCTGCTGCGATCCACAGCTCAGATAATCGAACCACACTGCAGCTGCTTGTTTTGTTTATTGAATGAGATATTTATAAAAAGAGGAACACTTCTGAAACATAGCCACACAGATGCCTGCCTCTGCGAACAGGCAGTAGAGGATAGATGGGAGACCTGAAGTCCTTTTCCTCCCTCCCGAAGAATGCAGGATACAGTCCAACCTCAGATCACATTTCATGCCCACAGAAATACTGAATCCCTGCTGCAAAGACAAGGGCTAAGTGGCTTCAAAGGGCCTTCTCACTGGCCAACAGCAGGAGGAAAGTGCAAGCAGAAGACAAAATTACATCCAGAACCCCGTGCACTTCCCTCAACATCCAGGAGGTGCTGTATCAAACTAAGACATTACGCTTCCAGTACCTGCTACCTTTCTCTCTGCACTGATCACAACCTCCTAAAGGCATACAGTAACCTGATTTATACCAAGACAGCTTCATTGAGATTTACTGTTATAAATAAATACATTTGATTCATTGTTTCCTAGTATTGATAAGAACAGGACAGTAAAAAACAAAAAGAAGTTGTGGAAATGCACAGTTACTTTTTCCACTCACCTTGGATGTCCACAGTAATGTGTGAATTGGTAGTATTCGCAGAACACATTTTACACGGCACAAAGGGGAGTTAGCTATCCGACTCCTACTAGTGCCTTTGAAATGCCCTCTCTTACTAATCCTGCATTTTTTTTCCAGCACCTTTAACCCAAATATCAAAGCAATTTACAGACATTAGGTAAGTCTTTTTCTTTTTATTAGACACACGGACAACCTGAGTTACAGAAAGAGCAAAGCTCAAATGAGCTAAGTAATTTCAGAGTTAAGCTGTCTTGAAAAAGGACAGCATGTGCCTCTCAAGGGCAATACATTTAACAAGTGCATCCTGAAAGAGTAGCCCTTGTAACTGTTCTGGCCACATTTCCAAAAGGTGTGGAACGGCAATGTCACAAGGAGGTCAAGGCACTGGGCTTGTGGAAAAAATGAGCTTTGTCCCTGTTTGCAGCATGAGTCAGTAACATGGCTGGAAGCAGAACTGCAAACATCAGTCCAGTTCTGCAACCGACCATAGCTCTGTGCTTCAGCCACACACAACTCCTGGCCTACACAGACGCGTGAATGCACAAGGTCACATTTGCTCCTCCAGGCTTTTTGAGGCTTTTTAGAGTCACGCTTCCAGGAGGTACCTGTTGTGCTCACACCACTGAGAACAGATTTGCTTTCATCTTCACAACTCCAGAACCGCCTAGGGCTTCTCTCTGTGGGATCCATCAAACAAAAACATGGCTTCCTCGTGCTTCTAAGGTTATGCAACCAGATACTCCAGTACTAGGCATTTTTCTGCAAGAGTCTCCTAACCAGTCAGTTTAATATTTCCCTTTGCATTAAGGCCAAGAATAGATGGTTCAATGGTAGGGTTGTTCAAGCAACAGCCTGGGAGGAAGGACAAGTAGTGCTAATAGCAGAACCAGCATGAACCTTGTGTGTACTTGAGCAAACAGCCTTGCTGCAGCTTAGTCTACTGGTAATAGACTAAACGAATACACATTTGGTATGGTCCTTTGAGATTATGGGCAATGCGTGCTAGGGAAGAGCTTGGCATTACCACATTCCAGATCAGCTGCCTGCCAGGGGACTCTATAAACATTTAAACCCACAAGTGACTAAATGCTCAGCCCCAAACAACTGCCATCTACAAGCAACTCCAAAATAGCAGCTCCCTAGTATTTTGCCAGTAGCCACAATGAGGTGGCTAAAACAGTTGGCATATTGCTTGCTGTCATCATTTTTGAAAGGCTTCTTCAGCTCATGGTGAGTCAGGAAAGTTTCACCATGAAATTTCACCTTGACTACAATACTTGAAGACATGCATTAAGTCAACCTTTACAGAGACCCTCCTTGGGGTTTACTCTAGTAGTGGCTGGTGCTCCAACAGTGCCACCTAGACAACCAGCCAGGTCTGCTTAGACTGGGGCATGCTTTCACCTGCTCGATCTAGCAAAGACAGATTGAAATACATAGTTAAGAATCAAGACAAGCTATGGTTTTGTTCTCTTTGTACTAGAAAAGTACAAAACACTAAATATCCATGCGCTGAGAAAACATTAGATCAAACCATCCTGTCTAAAAAGGTTACCTGACGGTAACTCAAAAGCTCTATTGATCATGACTAATCTAGTAGGAGTGTACGTAACAGCTGACTAGACTCCCAAAGCCATCAAAGCACACACTGATTTCAGTTTGAAGAATTAGAGTAGATCCTTTACAGACAAAATCGACCTGAACAGTTAGAAAATTCTGTCAGGAACACAAATAATTCATATTGCTAAAATAATAATAATTTAAAAATGTCAAAATTGCAAAATTAAATTTGCAGCCACCTTTTAAAAAAAGTCTAACAGCTGAGGATGAGTGAGGCTGCAAGTAAAAATAGCTTCACGCTTTTGTTAAAATTATGCCCTTCTAAACTCCAAAGCAGCAGCCTTCATTGTGAATGTTCTCCAGCTTGCAGTCTGGTAGTCTTTTTGTCCCTTTACTAACTCCACTCAGATGGCAGGCACAAAGGACGTACATGTTTTTGCAGAAATGAAAATAAAATATGTAAGAAAGCATGCTAAGCAAGCCCTCCTGTTGTCCCAATGACATGACTACTTCAGTAGTTGGACAGGATAGTATACTAAAATGACTTTTTTTTAATCGATAAAGCAAAGAAACACATTACCTATGCAGCAGTTTTCAGAAACCAGAACGGCCAACGGGGTCTGCAAATACCCTGCGCTGGACATAAAAGGCAGCTGCCGCTTATCATTGCGTAGAAACCTACTCCTATACTGCATGTAATGATACTACACAGGGTGAAGTTAACAGAGAGTGAAAGCTGACATGCGCTTGGCCCCCCAGGCTGCTGGTGTACATGTGCCACTCCGCACCTGTCTTGTTGCATTTGTAGTTCACCTTCGCTTCTCCAAATGGCCCAGACTCCCCCTGCTCCCCAGAGAAGCAGGTGTTACCGCAAGATGGAGATACAGCAATTTGTGCTGTGGTAACTATCGGGAAGCCAACCTGTCCTGTCCTCACAGGCCATCCTTGCTTACTCGAAGGACGGTAGTGGGATGCTGCTTTAAGGGAAACTTCCAGCTCCCTGGGTATCATCCCATCACCCTGCTCCAACTCCTCACTTGTGGGACACGCACTCAGAGGGGGCAGCACTAGCAGGTGTGCAGATGTTCTGGTGCCCTTTTAGATTTCTGGCGAAGCTCTAGGCTTAAAAACCCGAGTAACATGCCTATGCCTTGGGCAAATCCAGGTTTGAAATGTATGGTTGTAGCTCTCAGGACTGTGAAAACTGGTGTTTTGGGCACAATGCTGTATACCCCAAATCACGGAGGATATTCAGCTCTGCGAGGACACGGCACCAGCGCTGCTATCTCTTTCAGCACACTGAGGCAGGGAAAGTGGAAATACAAGCCAAGGGACCAGCAGCTGGGGAGAGCCTGGGGGGGGTCTGTTTTTGCTACTGTGGATCCTCCTAGGAGTAGGTGCCTTGGGTACAGTAGAGGGGAAAAAAATGGCCTTAGAGAAAAGGGTTGTTGGGGGGGAATGAGGTGCTTGCAGGAAAGATTCAGAAGGCCCTGCACATCTGGGCACTCAGCAGGGCAATGCCAGCGAACCAGCTGCAGAGTAGCACAGGGGACAACAGCAGGAGATTAAAGTAAGTTAATCATTAGGGAAGCAAGCAAGAGGAAGAGCAGAGGGAAGGAAGACATATGCAGTTCACCAGTGTTTTGTATGCAACGCTATAGCTGGATACGAAAGTCCAAGAGACCACTGAGATGAGTTACAGGATCTAACATAGGGAGAAGGGGGGAAATCAGGGCCTCTAAGAGACTGTATGGCACTGGGTACGCAATTAAAACATTTTCGGATTTTGGTCAATGTTATAGCTTGCATACTCCAACTTCCGCCAGGGACAAATGATCAGGCTCCAGAAAAAGCAAAATAGAGCTCTGCAGTACCAGAGTATGAATTAAACTCTCCACTTCCCTCCCTTCCCCCAGTTGCTGGCGTCTTCTTAATTTCCATGGCAGACTTATCCTCATTTTTGATCCCATTAATATAGCAATTCACATCAAATCTATAGCAGCATAATCAGCACACTATCAGTAATTAGAGAAATTAAAACAAACACAGCTCTCTGGAATGGACCTTATGCAAAGCAGCACTGGGAAAAGATTAACATCTCATTTCCTGCGCACAGAGAGCAGAGATTGTCTTGGTGACCTTCGTGATTTTGTGAAGTTCAGTTCCTCCCTGCCTCTTCCCTTCAGCCTGCCTCTGATGAACCTCCCAGCACAGAGGCAGGAGACGGCTACCCTCTCACATCTCAATCCTTACTCAAGCAAATAAAAAAACCCACCGAGGGGCAACAGTTCATCACGAAAGGGAAAGGGAAAGGAGACAGTGGGGAAGTTCATGCTTCTCCCAAAATGATTCCAGCCACTGTTCTAATTAAATTAAAATCCTACAGACAGCAATATTGATGCACTCAAGTGTTGTGAAAAGGCAGCTTGTGGAGGTCAACGTTGTTGAAAACGGCATGATACGGTTGCATTATTGTCTAAGCGCTACAAAATATCTCAAAGTAGCAAATATAAATGAAGCAAAAAACTAGCTGAACCACATGCTCAAAAAGTATTTCTTTGCTGAGGTCACTGATAGTATGGGGGAATAGAGAGTAGAAACAGGCTGTGGGAAGATAATATCAGGTAAAACTACAAGATAATACTAAGGCAAAGAGCTTAGGTAAGATTCAAGAAAGGATTAGTCATTTATATTAATAATAAAGAATGTTATCCACAGATATCCCAGCTAGGCAGCATAAAATATATATGGGAGGCAGATTCTGGTTCAGAATTTGGAAGTGGAATCGTCGCACTCCAAAACGGGAGTAAAGCCTTATCAATTTGAAGTGGGACACCCTTCCACCCACCCTTCTGCAGCGAGGCTCTAAGAGGCAGTAAAGCTGGGACTTGGCCCACCTGACCTACTACTTTAAGGCAGAAATCAACCACAGATTCAACTGCCTGATGTTAAGAAACTATCTGCCCCTGGCTCCTTTCCAAATGTGACTCCAAAATTTGTGTTATGGGGTTGTCACTGCAACGTTCCTCCGAAGAACTTGCTACTGACCTCTGTTTAAGCAGGGCACAGAGAAAGGTGGGCCACTGCTCTGGTCCACAGGGCAACCCCTTTTGCGCCTACATCATGATTTTGTTAGCACACTTGCTTAGCACAAAGCACCACAGAAGGCTAAGAGAGAGAGTTTATTGCACACTAGAAAAGAAACACATGAGGCTTTGAAGTACTGTAGCCAGTGAGTAAGCAGCAGGGAAGCAAGGGAGGGCAATACAGAACGATTTTCCAAGCTCAGATATCTGCGCATCAGAGACATTTCACTGCATCTTTTTCGTGTTCTCTTTTCTAAAACAGGGAGTGCTGGGGAGCCTCTTCTCTGTAACACATGGTGGTTGTACAACCCTGCCTGTATGCGTGGGAATGCACACCCTGAACACCAATGATTGGAGTCATGCACTCATTTCAGTGCAAAATTTCTGGAGGCCGTGAAACCAAGATGGGAAAACCAAGGGGAAACACGGTGTACAGGGAGCTGCCCTCTCACGTGTTATGGGAAAGGAGAATCCTGGAGCTCCTCTGCAGTGTCTCAGAGCTGGCATGGCAGCACAAGTGTTTTCACCCAGTTGCCTTGTGGAACTGTCACCGTACTGGCAAGCTGCAACACTACTATGTATTCAAACACATTTCCAGGACTTTCTGGTCTTTCTAGAAGAGATGAGTGTTGCTTTCTGAACATTTTTACTGAAGCTACAATTACCGTGAACAGGACGCTTCACAACAGGGGATATCAAATATTTCCATAGCATAGACCACAGGTCAGAACTGTCACGTAGACGAGGTCAATTCATTCACCGCCGTGGATTATCTACATGCCCATCGGTTAAGTAGTGGAAAAATCATGGGAGAGTAATTCACATAAAAGTCATAGCTTCTTTTAATCCTCAGTCACTGGTGGAAACAAAATTCCTGAGGAGCTAAAACACTCTAAAATACACATTTTAAAAATACAATTTAAAAATATAAGAAATGACACTTCTTGGTCCCATTGCATAGCTGGACTCTGCTCCCATCTATACCTGCAAAATTCTCCAGTGATTTTTTTTTTAAAACAATTATCCTGGTCCTGATTTACATTAATGGAAGTAAGGTCCACATATGGGCCTCAATCTTTATCTTCTCCAGTTCAGTCACTTAAGTTTACTCTCTCTCTTTATCGACATGAAATCAGTTTGAACCTGAGGGTGAACAGTGTGTATATATGCCTGTTTGGAAACCAATTGCATCATGATATGCCATAATTATCTTATATCTGTTACGATTTGAAAATATAGGCACACCCAAAAATCAGCTACTATAACAAACTGGAAAAAAGTTGTTTATGTTTGATCACGTAGGTGCCTACCCTGGTAAGCATGAGAACGTCTCTCCTCTACGAAGAAAAGTTATCCACCGCTGGAGGCATTGAGAAGACAACCCTGATCACAGGCTTGGGTTCTGGCATTGGAAGACCATTTCAGACCAGAAAACTGTGTACCTACTTATTATCCTGTGAAACAACAGTTTAACCCTGTAAGGCTGACATCTTTACAACTTTCCTCACCGTCAAAACAAAACACTATTGGCATACACAGCACCACCACATTTTCACGACAGTATTTCATCACGCTTCAGTCTTCTGGCAGAATTTCCATGAAAAAGGACACACCAAATACACAGAGAAACCTGGGGGTGCCATGATGAGGTCTAACCCTACACCTTACAGTTGCTGCTCCTAAAGGTTCAAGTGGTGCAAAAGTAACCCAGTGAAGTAACCCACAGCACAGCAGGGAGTATGCTGTACCCTCTTGTTCAACGCCACCACTAAGTAGGTAAAGGCAACTTTCGAGAGGGAATCTAGGCCAGCCCAGGAAAAGGTTAGCTATAATAAGGGCTGTTGGTAAAAAAAAAAAAAAGAGGGGCAGATCCACTTCGGTGCTCAGGAAAACTGAACAGAACCCACGAAGAGAGAAAGGCAGCCAAATAAAATACCAATTCTCAAAGGCTGTCTTAATAAACTAGTCCAGAAACAAGCGGCGATGGATGTTTGCTGCTATAAAATATCAGAAGGATTCAGGTTATTTGACCCCCCAGCATACTAAATGCAGAGGAAGTTCCTAAAAAGGACCATACTCGCACTGACCTTGTCTACTGTACAGAAATGGGATATGGAAGAAACATCAAATTACCATCTTCCCCTCCCACTATCTTTCACCTACTCCAGCCACTTTAACGTGAACAACATGAGATCAGTGTGACTAAAAAGGAAACTCTAGCCGACAAAGAGGAGTATATAAAAAACAGCTGGTAGGATTTCACTTAGAATATTGCATCCTGCACATTTGCAGGCTTTTAATCTGCATCATACACACACAGAGAGATCTATATATGCAAGATAGACAAGTTTTACAAGAGCCAGAAGGTCTAGCTTATAAGGAAGGAATAAAGGAACTACAGAGACGAGGAGAGATATGACAGATACAGCACAACAGCCAAAAGGAAATAAAAACAGAGGAAAGGAAAGATAATCTGGAAGACATATTGCAAAAAGACGAGCTAATGAGAAGCTGTGATTAAAACATTAACCTACAACACGAGACCACTGAAGGCAACTGAGTTACATCAAAAGAAATAAAATCTGCAGGCAGGTCAACCTGTACAAATATCAGGTTAATTTTTACAATTTAGTTAAAAAGCTATTTAGCAGCTTTTGGAAGGTCCCTCCAGTCAGCAACCTATGGGTATGAGAACGCAAACTAGAAGAAACTGAACCTTTTGCTGATCAATGCATCAGACACAGGATTTTACTCAGAAAAAGTAAACAGAACACCTGAGGAATAGCTTGAGGCACAGCAAAATCTTTCATTTCCTCTAAAACACGGTCCTCCCAGCACAGAACCATCGAGATTGGCAGAACTTTAAGGAGACCTTTTAAATATGTTTGTACAGAAACAGCTGGGCATGGTACAGCATATCTGATTCAAAAGCAGAAAAGCTGAGCTTTCACATGTGTTTGAAAAGAAGCTGAAGCTCCCAAGCAAGCCAATCCTTTTAAGAAGGGGTAGGTGACAGGAGGAGAGTAGAGACTGATTTTGACAGTATGTTCTGTATGCCAGGGACAATGACAGGGTCGAGTGATGGCTCTTTAATAAATGCTTTCTCCTCCATTAATGCTGCACACTCTAATGATTTGGCCATTACCATTAACACATCTGCAATGTCCCTGCCTGGAGCTAATAAGTAATGAACTAAGCAGGTGAATATTCTGTTGTGTAAGGAGTGCTATTAGCAATCCTTTCCCAACTGCTCTGAAAACAAGAGATGCCTTCCAGGTACGACCTGTCCATGTGACAGGGTACATCCCACACAGCCCTTACTCCTTCACTCTGGAAATTCCAGCGGCACTCCCAGCACTCAGAAGGGGAACAAGAAGTGGATCACCCCCTGCATAGCGCTGCTGTACGGGGCTGGGCAGCACATGCCGCACCGCAAAGCACAGGAAAAGACAAGCTCCGCAGAAGAGGTTTGAAGAGAAATGGTGAGAAGGACAGGAGTCTGTTCCCAGACCTGCTACTGACTCTCCAAAACAAGTTGTGGCATTACTGCAGCCCTCATTGCCTTGGTTCTGCCAACAGGGCAATGGGATAACGCTAAGCCCACAGGTCTGTCAAGCCCTGGGACAGCTAAGCACAAAAATCTCAGTTTAGCTGCTCTCCTTCTGCCATAGCTTTTCCTGTTCGTTAAGTTCCCCAATTGTTTTAATTGTTCCTTTCAACCTTTGCATCACTTTTTGTTCTTCCTCAAATTATTATTTTGTTTTAGTTCATAATCCCAAAGCATTGGTTATGATGTTGCTCCTGGCAGAAGAGAAGTGCTTAAGTTTCCCTCTGGTTATCTTTGGCTTGTTTTCACAGCTAAGCATTGCTGGTTCACAAGTGAATGGACACTGTAGTGAGAGCCACTCCACCTAAGCTTCCCATAAGACTGCTTATGAGCTGCAAATATTGCCTCACTACATAAGTGACAAGCTTGGGAACTGAGCCAGCTGAAATGGAGTAAATTGCAGCCATCTTTGAGAAAAAGAGTAAAGTGCTAGTCCTGGGCCCATTTTGACTTAGTCTGAAGCCTTGTTCACAGTCCTCATCATTACACTATTTAAGTATGTCCTATAATAACTTTACCACTTTCCGACAACGAAGAGAAGTGTTACTACACTCACCTTTACGAGTGGAGGGACCAAAACATATGTAGATTAGGTCATTAGCCCATCAGGAGCACAGGGGCTGAGCGAAAACCTACTTCGACACCTTAGAAAATAATATTGTCTCTTAAGAACTCTATTGGGATCCGAACCCAACTGTTAGGACTTGACATTTATACGGTGATAGCACTCAAAGGCAAACTGAGCCACGGGGCCATTGTCCACTGCAGAAACACCAAGCAGAGGACAGCTCTGAAGAGCTCAAAGCCAAAGTAGTCAAGACAGAGAAGCACCAGAGGAAGGATCTTTTTGAATTCTATTTTACAATTAGGAACAGAGGTGCAGGAAGAAGCAGCAAGTTGCCTAAATTCCATTTTGACCCTCTACCCACATGGCCGTGTTTCTGGGGTTATGTTGCTGCTCTGGAAACAGAAGGATGAACTACAAGAGAGAAGTAAAATGCCATGGACATTGCGAAAAGCTCTGCGGAGGCATCATTTCACTTTGCATTTTAGCATTGATTTTAAATACCCTCTCCGTGAGCACTTCTGATTTCTAATGCTCTTCCTTGTCAAAGCATTGACTGAAAACTTTCAACTCACAAGTGCGTAGCAGAGATGGCCTGCACCAGAAGAGAGCTGTGAACCCGTTTCAGAAACACGTCTCTCCTCTGCCATAAGAATCAGGACAGAGGCACTCCAACCCTTCCCACAGTTACGCAACAGCACAGATCCAGTTAGGAAGGCAGGTCTCCTTATCTGACCCAACTCAGCTAAACGGCCTTAAAAACCAGCGCAGCTTTCTGCTGGCACAGGCAAAGCAAAACAGGGGGGCATCAATCACCCCCGTCTAATCAAGCAGGGTGTGTTTAACACTCGAGCTGAGCTGTGAGACTGTCAGAGGAGATGGGGGAAGAAAAAAAAAAACCCCACAAAAACCCAAAAAACAACCTGCTTACAAGAAGCATGACAAAACACTTCTTCTGTTCCTACAGCCAAGAAGGTGACTGGGACAATTGCCCAAGAACAGGAACATTCCCAGCATCTGAGGACACACATGTCCCTTCTAGCAAGCATCCCCCAGCCCTGTCACCACATGCCCTTCCCCACAGTCCTGCTCACACATATCGATGGCTGAGGTTTTCATTAGGGGAAAATTAACCGGATTATTATTTTTTTTTTTTTTAAAGCTGGCAACAAAGACGTTAGACTTTTCCTGGCATTTCTCCTGTTTATACAGGACCTGCCAAACCGGTTGTGTGATTTTTATGCTGCTTTCTTTTCCACAAAGTCCTTCGAAAGGCAGAATAACAGAAAGCAAATAAGAAAGAAGTTTGGTTATATAGGTCCAAAGATCAACCCCTGCTAATGCAGCTGAAAAATCAAAAATTAACCAGAATCTTCCTAAATTTATTTTGAATATCCAAAGACCACAGTTGTTTATGTTTATTATTAAGACTGTGCTGAAGTAGAGCAGTTGTTTTGAATAGTGAGAGGCAGTCCCATTTCAAATTGTTTAACATCTAAATAGGTAAGTTATGCAGCAGATGAAATGGGAAACTGAGGCACAGAGCAGCCAACTAAACCACTCAAGGTCAGGCAGAGCCAGGGACAGAAAGCAGATGATCTGAGCATCTATCTGGCTCCCTGCATATTAGGTCATGCCACTTCCCCTATGTACACATGCCTAATTCCCAACCAAGGCTGGGCTACTGTATGTGGATATGGATGCCTTTCCTCCAACACCAAACAGTTCCTAATCCTCGAAAATTATGCTGCTTTATCCTCCTACAACACACTAGACAAAAAATTACTCATCAGTTGCAACTGCCTGGCTAGAAGTCCGCTGCCAGAGATCTGAAGACCAGAAGCAGTAATAAATTTTATAGTAAACATTTCCCTCAATACACACAGTCTTGCTAAAAATCAAAACATTGCACCAAAAATAGCCCTTTCAATTACTACATAGGGGTTTTTTTAATGTTGACGTTTGTTGGGGTTTTTTTCAGAATCACTTATCTCGAGCGCAGCAGCACAGTGTGCTGCTACACTTTCCAAGTGGAACATTTGGTCTTCGGTTCAGAAGAAATTTCTGTTTCAATATTAATTTTGCTATCCACATTCAAAATCCTGAAGCAAAATGAAAAATAACATGTAAGTTTAGCTTTCCATGTGGAGTGCTCTTGTCTTGCTCTAATGTCAGAATTTCCCCACAGAACGAAAATGCTATGGGCATGAGAAAAAAAAATTGGGGGGGGAATCAATCCAGCGTACCAAACCAGTCACACAGCCCTGGGTGCCCACTGTTTACTCAGGTGTCCCTATCTTCTCCGATGGCACAGAAAGCACAGCCTTCCCCTCCGACACTCACGTATCGCTCCGCTCTCTCACCCGCAAGGCCACCTACCACACACAGAGCCTGCCACTCAGATGGCCCCAGTTTAACTGACACAGTAAATATTCATTTTCACTGGCCTGTATAATAAAGGATGAGATAAAACCTTGAGCAAATAAATGGGCAAAGTTCAAG
The DNA here is from genome assembly GCF_000699105.1 of Pygoscelis adeliae. NCBI lineage: Eukaryota > Metazoa > Chordata > Aves > Sphenisciformes > Spheniscidae > Pygoscelis > Pygoscelis adeliae. The sequence goes on from NW_008824447.1 coordinate 567,906, forward strand.
CTTACAGCTGCTCCTCATGGGCCACTTTGAGCTGACACACCTGCTTCTTTGGCAACTGGTTTTGCTCCCAAAGGCTTGGGCTTTGCAGGGCTGCCTCAGCAGGGCTGGGTGATGTGCTTATACAGGATCTGCATGCCAGCCAGAAGGATCCCAAAGCGATTTACAAACAATTTATGAGGGATTTACAAGCTCACTGCACAACAAGTGAATGGGCACCACTGCTTACACACATGCAAGCAAAAAAAATCATTCACCAGGTTCCAGTTACACCAGAAAGGCAGCTATTTGGGAGCCCTTAAAATCAGCTTAAATGAGAACAACCAGCCCTCCTGACCCTGCAAGCCCCACAGAAACACCATCCCCTACGGTTGTAAGCTGTCTGAGCTGGTCCAGCTCCCCCCATGGCCACCATGGAGGGGTTCAATATCTACATACATAACCACACAGCAGTGTGAGAAAGGATCCCTCGTAACAGCCTGGATGCTTAAAACTTGTGTGGATCAGACTTCATGGGCATAATGCAGCCATCCTACACAGACTCCTCTACAGCACGCATCCTTGAGCTGCTTTAAGGCTCAGACATACAGACATCCCACTGATGGCAAGCGTGGTTCTTCGCACCAGGAGAATCCAATCTGAGTAGACAGAACGGTGCACACTGTATGCGCATCGGGATGATATCCACGCAACAAACTGCATTCATCATGCAACCAGCAACCACTCCACTTGCCTCCTGCCTGCTAATCCAGTGCTAAAATTACATAACTTTGTGAGCTGCCACAGAAAACTGTATTTCTTTATTTACCCCAAAAGCTTCTCCTCTTCCTATCCCTATCCAGACTGGAGTCCTAGCAATAAAAATACAATGATCCATCCAAGGCCCCAGACTGGAAATGCTAAAGCTACCAACACATTTAAAAGCAGAGTAGCTTGGTTTGTACGGAAACCTAAAACTTTTTGTTGGATTAGTTGATGTAGGTGGAAGAACGGACAGGCTCCCAGGCATAGCTCTGCTATCTTTCAACACATGCGTGCGTATGTGCACATACACTTATTTATATATGTATGTCATTACATATCGCCGTTGCAACTTTAACTTTAATGTCAAAATTTATAGTAATAATCAGGAACCTGTACTGAAACTCATTTTAACCTGCAAGTCTGTAAAAATAAATGCAAGATCTTGCTTTTTGATGTTGAATGAACTAATCTTAAAAAATAACTGTGAGCAAGTATGCACATTCCTACTGACACAGGGAACTACAGGTTTTGCTGAACACTGGAAATTGCAAAAGTGGGAAATGGAGATACTGGTATCTTTAGTGAGCAGAACTACCTGCTCCTATTACTTGCAATAGCTGGCTGGTGCCATAGTCTGTGACACATTGAAGCATGACAATACCCCTTGCCATAGCCCATAATTACAGAACAGCTGGAGAAAAAAAAATATGCATCAACCCTGTTGGGAGATGCATATAGCACCCTTGGCACAACAGAAATGATTATTAGATCTACACAGAGCTCCTAGTTTGGGGAGAGAATGAGGAAGCCTGTTACTGAGAGACAGGGGCACAAATTCTCTAGCACATGGGAGAAAAGAAAAATGGGAAACACTGACAGCCCCAGATATAGCAAAGAACACAGAAGAGAATCAGATCTCACTGATGGGCATGGAAAGGAAACACAAGACACCCATGAGAGAAAGTGGGAAGAAACCCCACAAGCTCCCTGGTCTGTAGAAGCAGCAAAGACTCTCACCTTCAAGGTTTAATTATAAAAGCAATGAAAGTCATAAAAAAGCATAAACATCTTTTTTATTAAAGGTGGTGGATTTTTTTCCCCTCGCTATGGAAACACAAAGTTCTAAGGGCACTAGATGCACAGGCTTCAGACACAACAACTGCAAATCCAAATACCTCAGCAAATCCTAGAGAACAAAGACCAAAGTATCTGTGTATTCGCTATTCAGAATACCTACAGATGCCTATCAATACAATGAAAAAAGCAGTCTTTTTTTCTAAAAGAAAAACATTTTATTCCACCCTCACACCCTGGCAAAATTAGTCCTTCTGATTAAACCAAAACCGGAAGATTTCTTTTGGTCAGTGTGGATCCATTAACACCAGCTGACTTAGACAAAGCCTACCCCATTCTTTACAGAGAGACAACTCAACGCTAATCTTGCAGTAAAACTCATTGCTATGCTAGGGGTCATCTAGAGGTTTTTTTGTCCTGTATTAATTAAAACTAACTTATCTCAGTACACCTGAGAACAGACACTACAGTGATCCTGCACCAAACATACAGCATGCTGTCAGTCTCAAAAGTGGTGTATCTGCCTAGGAAAATCACCCAAAGCAGTCATCCTGAAGCAAATGTTGACTAGTAAATTTTACAACTGTGTTAGTTAATGGGAGTCAATTGTAATCTCTTCATTTCAATTTATACTGAACCACAAATTCCCATCTAGTCAAAGCTCAGGGTTTAGTAAACAATTGCAGGGATTTAATTACTGTTCCTTACCAGCCTGCCACCAGGAGTTACAATCCCGAAGCAGACTAGGCAGAAGGGAATGCATGAGTGCTCTTTATCTGCTCCAGAACAAAGTCCAGGGGCTTACCTGAAGGCTCTAGGGGCTCAAACCCATGCAAAAGTGACCCTCAGGTTAAAGAGAGGCATTTGATTAGCTACACACATTGACTGCATCAGCAGCTGCAGAGGTAACGTAACTAGGATTGCTCACTCTCTACTATTTTCATAACTTGAGCTTTGGTGACAAGGAGTTTCAACCACTTAAGCTCAAGGAGAAAGCAAAACTCTAGTGGAGGTAAGGATGTGCATATAAACAGGAGAGAGAGTAGTGGGGAAACTGGAGTTACAAGGTATACTGCCAGAGCAGTGAGGACAAAATCTTTAGTGGTCAATCTCTCAAGATGTTTGGGTTTTTTTTTCTACTAAAGGATGCTATTTAAGGCATGCAATCTACATCACTATTCAAAAAATCAACAACAACAAAACCCCCACACCACACTCACCAACTCCAAAAAATCTAGCACAAGTGATACAATCTGTGTTTTCACGTTACTTTTACATTTAAAATATCTACCTCCCCCTTTGCCATATCCACAGATTATTCCTAAACTCCTGGCAGCCAGTTTGTACAGCAATGAGGGTAATCCCAGGTGCAAGTGCTTTGTTTCCTGACACAGATTTACACCAGCAATTTGTATCATTAAAGAACATTAGCATCCACATGACTATTTGCCTATCTTTTTCTCTGTATCTTTTTCTACCTATCAGAGACTGTTGTTGCAGAGAACAAGGGGAAAAAAAAAAAGCTTTGTTCACTTACACACACAGACACCAAATCTAGGCCAAGACCAGGTAAATCATCAGCACCCAGAGAGCTGGGCCTAATTTCTAAACATACACATAAGGCTGTAGTTGTCCACGCTAACTATTATTTGCCACACCACTGTAGATAGCAAAAGCCTAAATAAGCTTTTATGGCTGAGGAGCAGGGCCTGACTGAGCTTTGAGAGGAGAAGGGGTAAGGCCACATGGATCCTCTCTGCTCTTGCAGTGCACTTGAGGTTATAATTCTCTGCTGCACCTATACAAACTTTGGCCAAAATGCCATCTCAGTCTTCAGAAAACTTCAGGATTATATAAAAAAATCCATACCTGATTATTCCACATGATATATGAGCACTTTAAGGATGATTGCACAAATAGAAGATGTCATACACTGTTTCGTTGCTGTCATTCAGCTAAAATTTAGAAATATAAATCTTTATTCAAAGACCTCTGAAGTCAAGGGGGGGGGGGAATCTTACAGGAAAAACACAGAAATTATTTCTTCAGTTAAATTTTACTTACACTGACGCAACATCTCTCCTTCACCATTGTAAACCCCTGAAGTCTACCTGAACTTTGGCCTCATTTTCTTCTCAAGTTTCATGCAGAAAACAGGCTTCCAGACAACTTGGACATGGTTTCGTCCCTTTAAAAGTACTTGAACCATAGATTAAACAAACTTTGACTCTTCTTAATCTCCTTACCATGGGGATGGCTGTTCACACTTCTCTTCACAGCTTGCTGCTGCTGAAGTGTGTCTAATGTCACCCATGGTAAGTTAAGATTTCAGGTGGGGAATTAGCAGCAAGGGCAGACAGATTCTTAAGACGCAAAAGACGCTGCTCTCGTGATGACATCATTTGTAATGAAAAGTCACAGGATAAATCTCCTGCCTCTCTCAACTATGTCAAAGCAGAATTTTGTCAAGTAAAAATCTTGTCCGAAGTTTCTCATCAGCGGCTCTATGGAGGAAATATTACAACATATTTCCTTTTAAACCAGTGTCAGCTGCTTCTGTCAAACCGCAAACATCTGATCATGAAGCCCTTAATAAATGTTCAGCACCAGGCAATTTTCGGAGGCAACTAAACCATGGCACAAGAGAACAGCTCCAGCACTGAAGGAAAAGCCTGTTGTTACATGATAGGTCACAGCTACCTCCCTTTGGACAGAGCTGAGAGAGAGAACAAGCCTGCTTCTCACTACAGTCATTCCACTAATGCCCATGCTCATTGCTTAATCCTATCTCAAGTCCTGCACCGCATCCTTCCTAGCAAAACATGAAATCAG
>NW_008824447.1:572586-600249 GCF_000699105.1 Pygoscelis adeliae
CACACTGCTGCCGAGCGCAAGCCTGCTCATTCGCAACAACAGTTAAATTTAGTACAAAAGAGAGGGCCTGAAAGAAGGGACGCTTTGCACCACCAGGCTCACAAGCCCGTTTGCTTTAGCTCTTTTTCTTCCCTTCCTCCCCCTGCCCTTTTGGAAAGCACAGTCACTTCCTCTCTAGCTAGCAGGGGGATGAAAATTGAGCTGAGCAGATGTTGCAAAGCTCCTGATAGAGGGTGATGAACATTAACATACAGAGTACATGCATAATAGCTGGAGAGGCAGAGGAGCCCAGGTTTGAAGGGAAGACCTCCCGACCCCAGGCGGTAACTCTGCCAAATCAAGCCAGTAGACGGGTGGCAGCAGGTCAGCCCGAGCAACACTGGGATCACAAAATACATCATGGCAATGAACTACCTGCTGATTAAAGCTGCTAGGGGATAATTTCAATTACCTGAACCTGAAACCCAGCCTCTAGGCAGATGGGAACGGCACCTCAGCCATACAGCTCATAAACCGAGCCATGTGCCAGCGGTAAGTTCATAGCAGAGTTTAGGCTACGAGGGAGAGCAGTCTCTTCATCCCCACCTACCCATAGAACAAGGGGACTCTGCCACAAGGCAAACCTGCACTAGAAATGCTGAGACTGCACCAGCAAGACCTGGTGTGGGATGAGGCCAGACACATGGAATTGCCCTGCATGCCTGGCCAATGGAAGGACAACCAGCAGCTGTGCTTGTTACGCTGGCTTCAGGCTGCATGCTTTCTTTTCCTCTAAGGCTGTGAGAAGGTGGGGGCTTTCAGCAAAACATTCCTTTTACACCAATTAGGTTTTGACAGTCCTGGGTGGATTTCAGGCACACACGCACAGCCAGTCACAACGCATCACGTCAGCAGCATTGCCGCCTTCTCCATGCAGTGCCTTTCAAAGGAGACCCACATCCTACACCCACCTTTTTAGCGCACAAACAAGCAAAGCGTGTTTCCAAGTTCGCCTCTCCAGCCAGCGGCAGAGCCAAGGAAAGTGGCCCAACTCCCTCTCGCCATCACCCCTGCATGACCATGCCACATGTAGGGACACCGAACCATGGTGGGTGCGTTTGGGAAAAAGGGGTACACACCCAGCCTGCAGTAGGGACAGTTGCCGCTCCAAGGTGCCACAGCCCAAGGAGCCACACAATGAAGGGGCTGCTGCTCCTGAAGGAAATACAAAGAGATGGAGGCTCCACAGAGGGCGAGGTCTGGGCTGGCTTTTGTTTAGACAAGCCCAACCCGAGAAGGCAGGCTGCTGCCCAGCACACCTCATCTAGGCAGCCTCTCTGAACCACTTCGAGCTTTGGCTGCAGCATGGGTCAAGATACATCTGGGATGGCTCTGCAGCACCAGAGCGCACAAATGAAGTCCGTCCGTCCCCCATGCACCCTCTCCAGAACAAGCCCTTTTCCACCAACAAATAAAGTAACTCCCACTGCCAAAAATTCCTACCATCTGCTTTCCATATTTCCCTATAACGGAAAAATAGATTCTCTGCTATTTTTAAAATGGAATTAGCTTGCAGTCTTAACTTCTTTGCTTTTTAATCAACATCTTTACTTCACTTCAAAATGTAGATGCCACTAAGAAAATAGGCTTTAGATACAGGGAAAATCTGGCTCAGGAAACCATGACAGACCCCAGGACCAGTGGGAGGTAAATCCCACTGAGACGGGAATCTCAACTTCCCAATTTCACCATTTAAAGAAAATGACAACTTTCTAACTAAAATAAAAAATAAATCTGATATCCAGCATACATTAAGAAAAAAAAAAACCCAAACTGGTAATTTTGATAGAACTGGGTTAGGAAGCAACTACAGAGGCAAAGCTGAGCGAATAAGAGCCTTCTGTAGGCAGGCAGGGTGGAGGTGGAAGGGACAAGTAATATGGTGATAAGTACTTGAGGCAGCACCTCTTCAGTCTGGATTAACTGCAGCCAGAACATCACGTCTGACCAGGTCTTCAACCAGATTTCTCCAAGTCCAGTCCAGTGATATACTGATAAGCTTCCATATCAATTTTAATTGATGAGAGCTGAGGACACTCAACAGTTTTTAGGACAGACATTCACAGCAGATATCTTAAGATGGGAAGTAATACAGAGAAGTGGCTGATTTTCTGTTTGTGGTTAACAAAATAAGTCCTTGTATTCATAGAAAAATGTGTTTCTTCTGAAAATGGATATAAAAGAAGTTTTTTTCATTACAAAGGAAATCTATTAAAAAATCATTTCTTTTGACATTTTTCATGGGAAATGCCACTTAATACCAATTCTATTTCTATGTAATAAACACACTACACAGATGTAAGAACACGCACCACATCCAATGTATTTGGTTAATTAAAAAAAAAAAGGCAGAGAAACACTAACTCATCTCCTCCTGCAAATTCCATATTTGTGCATGAATTTAAGTACTACAAAGAAAGGGACTGAATAAGTCTCACTTTAACCCTTCTTTTTTTGTTAGTTAAACTCCTGCTTTATTTCTGAAGTGCATGCTTTAAAGTTAATACATTATCATGTGGGTAAATTTCTAAAAACTGTCTTGTGAAATGTCTGGAATTAATATTGTATATGTGCATATGTGTAGTGTATTAGCCAGTACTCACATTAATAGAAAAGTTAGGGTGTTAAAGGAACAGCTAAATAGACAAGAGTAATGTAGCAGGTTTGAAAATGAGCCTAAAATGCTTAGGCCTACAGGTCTTGTTAGATCCATGGGATCAGGCACCAAACACGGAAACTGTAAAAATCTGAGCCTTGGAGTCTGCTCCAAGTCCATTCATAGGATCCATACACACACTGCAAAGAGTTAATTTACTGAGTGTTCTGCTTCATCTGTACTAGTGCAAAAAGGCAATGACAGATAAAGCTTTTCCTCCAGATTGCTTATCAACATCTCCATAAATAGGGCTCCCATTAAAATGTGAGAGCAGGTAGGTTTGCTCAGGGATCTCAAAGATAGCACACTTCCAATGCTTTGAACCGCCTGGGTCATACCCCACATTCCCCTTGCGCTCATCCCTAAACAAAAGGCAACACTTGTGTTCTCTTACTAGTGTGGGGCCACAATCCTGCCATCGGATCTGTGTAGGTGGGTATCTGCACATATAGAGGCCCACTGAAGTCACAGGCACAGAGGTCCACCTACGCAGATCTGATTGCGGGATCAGGAGTTTGGCCGGAGTCCGTGGTAAGGGCTTGTCTACACTTGAGTTTGGGGGGTTTGGATGTTTTATTTTGTTTTATAAACTAGGATAACTACAACTCAGCAAAAATTCACAGCAGACAGGCTGTGCTGATGTAAAAAGGGATTCACATTACTGCCTTTCACCTCCGTTTAAACACCTTGCCTACAGAAAGCAACCAAGTAGCACAGCTATTGCAGATCAAGTCATTGCCCGATTTTTATTCTGGAGTAACTCCCCATACGGAGACAATTCTGGAATCAAAGTATTTTTGTTCCAGAATAATTATGCTGCTAGTAACGTGGGCAATCTATTCCATGGTAACTAAATTACAGCAGGATAGCCATTCTAGAAGAACTAAGATGGTTATACACCCCCATACACACACCCAGTAGACTAGGCCATAAGGAATACAGGATAGATCCAAATGCCAGCTAAAAAACAGTGGGAGTCTTCCCAATGACTTCAGTGGGCTTTGGCTGAGGCACTGTGTAAAGGAAATTGCTTAATTCCTGTGTATTTTTAAAAAGGATTCTGAAAAAAAAAAAAAAATCATATAAAACTGAGCTGCAAGCCTGCAGGCATTCAGACACGTGAGTAATCCCACCAAACCCAGTGGGACCCATGTGCATTTGTAGAACTGTGTTCTTGGTGTGTGAAGACTACATCTATACATCAAGAGCAGACAGAGCAAATTATTAACCCTTAACTTTCTCACTGAGAGGCAGTCCAAGAGAAAGTTTCAAAGCATGTTCAACCATGATATATACCTTGCTTAAATCTACCATCCTCTTTTTAACTTGAACAATATGAAATTAGTAGTGTGAATTAAGGACATCAAGGTGACAAGCACTGCAATCAATTCCTTCCAAAAAAATTCACTCCATACGATGTTTTGTCTTTCCTGAGGGATTTAACTTTGTGGTTGTTTAAGTTTCAGCATCAGTGATTTTTTTTTTTTTAAAGGATAAAATCTTTCCATCTAAAAATTCTAACCAGATGTGGATTTCAGACTTCCAAATTTGGGAATGTTCGGATCAAGAGCTGTTGTTTTAGTCTTTTAGCCATGATCATCACTGTAAACATAAAAGTTTTCAATTATTTCACCCTCAAACCATCAAGATGCTCAACCTATCTCAGTAGATGTTTACAGGATCCAGGCCTAAATCACAAAACCTTAGACCACACAAGTTTTGCACAATTCTGCTAATTTGGTTATGAAAGTTTAGCAAATTTTTTGATGCAAATCTCATGTATGGCAATTACCTGGGTGAGCTAAGGACAAGTTTCAAAATTGGTATATGTGCCTCCCCTCAATTTGCATCACAAATTGCAAGTTTCTAAGAGGAGGGAGTATGTTCCTTTCTCTTTCTTCAGCTGGGCTCTGCTAGTTGCTAATCCTGACCTTCTGAGATGTTGCAGAGAAGAGCAGTCCCTTCCTGAACCATCAGTTCCATCTGTCCGGTGCATCTCCCAAAAGAAAAGAGAAAAATGAGAAAATATTCCTTGTATTTCCTTGTAGAAAGCTCTCGCTTTCTACCAACCATTTAATAAATTTAACTTTTTAATAAATCATTTAACCATTTAATAAATCACTATGTTGATGTTATTTAAATAATTCTTAACCCTTCTGGCTATGGAATTAGATGTTAACCCAATGCTTCCCAATTTGGTAGTACCTTTATGGCAGTGACCGAGTTCTCTTCTCCCTCCATGTATCAGTCTTCCCTTTCACTCATCTTTAGACATCAATTCACGCCCTTCAGTCCTTCACAGAATTTGCTTCTCCTCCATGGAAACTAAGTTATCTACCTGTTTCAAACATCACAGACAACATCAGTCCGTCGTTGCTACTAGCTTGGGCTTACGTTCTGTGGAACAAGATGTTTGAGGATTACCGCATGCTGTACAGGCAGCTGCACAGTTAAAGCCTCCCAGCGCTACAAGGCAACAGAGCAGCATTTCTCCTTTTTCTTTTTTTTAAACACAGGTGATACTGAGGCACAGACAAGGAGCACATAGGCAGCTCAAGGAGTCACCCATAAGAAAATCCAGCTGTCTGCAGGATTGGACAAAAAAATCCACTTCAGACTAACTCTTTAGAGAGCATACAGTAGTCTCTAATTTTAGAAAAGAACATTACTTAAAAGTAAATGTAACAGGCAACAGCATATATTGCACATAACATTATGATATATATAATATATATTGCACTTAATGTAGCATATAACAATAACACACACAACATACATTTTGATCCCAAATTTATGAGCTGGAATTTATGTCAGTGGCAATTAGTAATGGAAACTCCCATTGGTTCTAATTGAAATGGATTAAGTCCTGATGCTAAGATTGCAACACTCACAAAAATCCTGGATCTATAGATGGAAAGAAACAAAAGTACATAAATTCCTGAGATGTGATCCTGAAACTCGTTCTCTCATAAACAATCTCATTGAGAAAATCCAACCCAGGTGAAAGTTCTGAATCATATCCTTCCAAAACCAGTGGCAAAGGCCCCAAGATGATCAAGATGCCTGGAGGGATATACTGAACTGAGGTTGGCCTACAGAGCTAAAAAAACGAACAGTGTCTCACATGATATATGAGAAGAACTCAAGCAGCAAATGGAGTTGTAACACTATTTCTAGGCACTGTAATCCCACCACCCCGCAAACAGCTCCTGAGTCCTGAGTTGAGATCCTGGAAAAGGTAATTTCCTTGGCAACAATAAATTGCTGCTCTTACAAAAGCTAGGTTGGCTGTCCAACCTTGGGGTTCATTAAAGCAGCTTCCAACGCTGACCTAAGTCTGCCTCTTAGCATAATCATGAAACATTTTATGCCAGGACGATTGCGAAGACTGAAGCTCTCTTTGAAGACAGGCAAGCGGATGTATTGGAACAGTCATTGGTCATTTGGTTTGGGGTTTGTTGTTGGTTTAGGTTGTTTTTTTTTTTTAAATGGAGGTACTACATCACTTAAATGCTCAAGGCATGGTTAACAGGGGTCATTACACTGCTGTATGAAAGCATTTGCTTGGTGACCCTTGGTGACTGTTCTGAGCCCACCTGGAGGTTCACGAGTTTCTTTTCAAGTCAACTCCATCCAAGAGCCGACTGTCAGGACAAGTTTGTTTGTCTCCATCTCCTGCAACCCAACCGGTAACACTTCCTCACTGTGAAGATGACTCTCTCCTCCATCTCCTGCATCCTTAATGATAAGACAGGTTCTACAGGCCAGATGTTGACATCTTTTACACCAGCAAATACAGCTTTCTCCTGGCTGACAGCTTGGGTGATGCTAATGGGTTGGCATAAGTGGGAATGGCCCTGCAGTTTGGGTTCAGTGAGCAGTACCGTTCATGATGCTCTGAAAAGAGAGTATGGTAAGGGAGCTATTGCCACGCTTATCATTAAGCATGTGCTTAAATGTGTTGTTGAACAAGTGCCCAAAGCACCAGGCTAGAACAAAACAGATTGCTATTCCTGTTTTAGGATGGCAGATGCTAAATAAGCTGTTCCCTTTTCACCACTGCTCCTCTCTGCCTCAGTTTCCCCATTAGAAAAACAGAGGAAATTACACTGATTTGCTTTGTAAAGCCTTTGGAAACAGCAGCTGAAACATGAAACAAAAGCTGGGCCTCGCTCCACTAAGGACCCAAGGCCTGGTTACAGCCCACGACAGGCTTTAAGCAAGGAGTTTAATCCTTCTCAGGAAGGACCTTATACAAGCTGGAGGAAGGATCTAAGTACCAATGGATCAGTACCTAGCATGAACCATACACATTACAGATCTGCAATAGTAGAATACCCAGCTATCTCACCTCTCCTCCCAGGGGCAGTGCATGTCACAAGACGTGATCTGAGTTGTTCCTCACACCTCCTCCGTAATTTTTAGAAGGGCTGCATGTACACTACAGACACGTGCAGACCTACCAATGTCCATCAGGTCTGACTAACACAGCTATGCCAGCAGAAGTGCGTACTGTGGACCCAACCAGATCAATAAAACTGCACTCATGCTGGAAGCATTTGTTTCACTAGTGGACAGTGGTGGTTTTTACAGCATTACACAGCCACATTTATCCTCAGACCACTCCCTCAATACACTCTGTCTGCTATTCTTGTCCGTGTAAAGCACTGATATAGCTTCAAAAAGATTTCCTTTCTCTGGCCTGTACTCCCACACTTTCAGGAAGCTGTTTGAGCCTCTCAACCTCTCATTTTCTAATCTGCTATTCCTATACACACACAGTCCTCAGCAACTCTGCTTCAAACCACAGGTGGCCAAAAATCCACCACAACCACAGGACCGTGGAGTCAGGAGGGGTACAAAAAAAACACACAGCACCACTGCTTGAGATGTAAGTGGTGAGCGAACCCCAGTTCCAAGAAGTGCAGAGCAAGGTGCATTTGTACTCACCACAAAGTGGCTACAAGTGCAAGCAAAATTCCTCAGGGGTCCCCCAGGGAAAGAAAACTCTTCCAGGAACCTATCCCACTGCCCTTTGTCAAGGCATTTAAGAACCAGCAGTTCTTCACAGGGATACCCCCCAGGCAAGGGAAGGTGCTCAAAGGGAGCACTTCAGCCACCTTTTTGTAAAGCTTCTGAGTGAAGCTCAAATTAGCACCTAACTTCCAAAAGAAACATCATCTCACCAGTAAAACATGCAGGAAATCTTTGGGAGTAAGGGGAGAGGAAAGAAAGAAGTGACCTGTGAAGAGCTGGAGATTATTATTTACAAGGCTGAAAACATCCTCCCACACACATACACACACCTTTCCTTGTCGCTGTACTGGTCCCGAGTAGAAATTGCACAATAACATTGCTTGAGCTGATCTAATTCAAGGATGGATCCAACAAAAATTACTCTCAAACTTAAGCCCAGCAGGGGCAGCTCCAAAATCCTCTGTTCAGCTGCTCAAATAACCTAAGAGGGATGTAGATTCTGTACAAACAGCTTCTGCAGCTTGGAAAGTGCCTGTTCGCAGACAAGGTGACAAGCATTGACCATTTCAGCCTAGAAAAGGAAGGGAGTAATCCCTGGGAGCTGGCTGTCAGGTCAGAGCCACTGTCCCTTAACAGAGCTGAGAGTCCACACTACCAGTGACGCAGCAGCACTGGCAGGACTTATTTCAGAGAAGCAGGGAGGGCGATGCACAGCCATTCAACACAACTAGTGTGGAAGCTACATTTCCAAATCAAAGATTTCCATTCTTATGTAATTTGTTTCCACCCAGAAAAAATTAAAATCTCACTTTCCGACATTTAGGAGCTCTCTCTGGTAATTACAATGTTCCAAGAGCTAATGGCTATCTATTCATAGGCAAGTGTTCTAGCTAAGGCTTCTTTCCTTTTTTAAATTAAACAAAACAAAAGCATTCAGCATTGGACCTCTTTGCTGTTTGATATCTATTCAGTCCACGCTGAACAGGTCTACAGTACTACTAGTCTACCTTGGCACTTAGGTACCTTTGTATGGTGTAAAGTGTTCGGTGAGCGGTGGTAGAAGAAAGAGGAAATCACATCTCTGAGATGGGACAAGAGACAAAACAAAGACAGACAAGCACTTTAAATAAATCTGAAAGCAATTTAACAACAAATGGAGATTTCTTCCAATCACAGTACACAGAAGGAACTGATAATAAAATAATAGCCAGATGAATGGAAGACAGGTGGACAGCAGTCGACCAAACTAATGAAGTAGCTCCTGCACCAATTTCATACTTGTCAGAGACATTCTGAATGTTTTACATTTTGCAGGGTGGAGGGGGGAATACGAAACCTTCCTCAGTATGTGAGCCCAGTTAGTTTTCCAACTTGCAGTCAATGCAGAGGCTTGGGAGGAAAAGATGCCTCTATCTGTGCACTGAGACAGGGCAGTGGAAAGCAGTCTTGTACCCTAGCCAGCGAGCATCCCTGCCTCCTTTCTCTCCCATCAATAGTGCACACATCAGAGAGATGACTCATCGGGGCAAGGTCAGCCTTAAAATCTGTTGAGCCTCAAGTTGCAAAGTCTTGAGCTGGTGCAGGGGAGGAGACAGGTAATCAGACAGCAAGTCACCTCTTGCGGCTGCAGAGAAGCAACAGCATCAGTGCTACTCACTGTTTGGGAGCAAGAATGGTCAATGAGTCGCCTCCCTCCCCAACCAGGCTGCCTGTCAGACAGAGACATCATGCAGGCTCAAGAGACAGAGCGTCTGCACAGTTTCAGGTGGTCAACAGTGTTACTTGAGACTGGACATGGGATACAGACAGGTAGTTGGGTCCAGAACAAAAAAATCTGGAGGGTTTGTCATCTGCCTGCCATGCAAGTGTCACGGGTAAGATGTAAAACACTGGTTAAAGAGATGCAATGGACTCCGCTCGTGGCTTCTTACTGGCCCCTCTGGCCTTAAAAAAGGAAAGAAAAAAGTGCTACTTTGTACCATCATTTCCTATTTTTGGTGGTGGTGGTGCCATCATCTCCTAATCAGAAATTATCACTATTAGAAAAAACATTGTCTGTAATCTGAGGGAAAGCTGTTGTTTCAGTCAACTTCCTCAAACTGAGTCAGGAAAAAACAAATGAAGAAAGGAGTTCTGAAATGCTGAATCATTCTGCTTTGTATGATAATACCTCAAAATAAAAAACAATAGTAATTAAAAGAGGGACAAACTGGCCTTGCTGCTAGGAATCTGACCAGACTTCTAAGAGTTTGTTTTTGTGGTTTGTTTTTTTTTAAACCAAAGACGTTCTTTTTCCCTCATGTTTGAACTTTCAGAAGATGAATTAAAAGTACTTCTGTGACAAAATCTGTCTCTTGACTAGCTTTCATTATGGCCAGTGCCACCGACTAATAATGACTTTTCCTTTACCAGTTATCTCTTGCTCAGTTATCACTATAGGCTTCAGCCAAATCCTCTTGAACTCAGTGGAGCATAAAGATCAGGTCCAGTAAAACACGATTGTCTTATAATCTCTGGTAAATACTTGGGTCTTGAAGAGTGACTTCTTTCCTCCTTTAGCTGCACAAGTTTCTTTAGTTTTTCAAGTAACTTTGGAGGAGGGAGGAGAATTTCTCAAGTCGTCACCACAATGATCATCTAAACTGCTATCAGCCGGAAGGAACCATTTCCCTAAAATCTACCCAAATCACCGATGTTGGGGTAATACCAGACTGATAGCTCGGCAGTTCTACACTGTGCAGATTTTAATATTAATTTTCATTAAATTTTAAGTTCATTATCCTAGCCCTCTTTTATGCATCAACCAACACAGTGGTATCTTTAGGAGTTCTTCAGACAGAGTTCAAAATAGAAGTTTTTTTAAAAAAGTGAACTACCCAAAATCATACCACGGTACTGTTAAACCCTGGGTCCCACTGCCAATAATCCTGCAATATTAATCATCCCAGCAAGGGATTAGGGCAAGATCATTATTGATTATTTGTATTAGAGGCACAAGCAGTTTCCACCTGTGATCTGACTCCATTTTGCTAGGCGTTAACACTTTATGGAGGGGAAATCACATTAAATGACTTCAAGGTCACAGAGAACGGCAGTGGCAGAGCAGGGACTGAACTAAAACCTCCTGTATCTCCATACAGTACCTTTAACCCAAGCCTACCCTCCCTGTCCAGGATAATTAGTATATCAGGCTGGTATATTTTTATAACCATGTCGCAAGGCCAGTATAGAAGACATAAGAAAAATAAAACAAGATCTATGAGCTGGCCTAGTTTTCTATAGAAAGGATGCCACAAATACCTTTCACGCCAAATCCAGTACAGGGCATACATACCAAGTTCCCAGGAAAGCTGCGGTGAGCGTGGCTCATAAAGAGCTAGCATTTATGGACTGAATGTATCATTTCTGTGTTTGCATGTTTCGAGGACACAATTTTAATAGATAACTGAAACTCTGAAATGACCTCTAGATGAGGCACGCGGGACAAACTTCCTCCCCTGACCCAGAGAGGCTTCACGCTTTGCTGCATGGTTAAACAGGTCCAGACCGTCTGTCAGCATCAGCGGTACAGAACAGCATAAATTTGCAATGAAAGTAGGGGGCTTGGCATTCAGCGTTCTCGGTCTATCTCAGAAGACTCAATACGTGCAAGTGCCTCCTTTTATTAAAGCAGTGTTCTCCTACAATTAAACCTAAACGGCATGGCCAAGGTGTGTTCAGAAATGCAAAGCAAGCCATAGCACAGTTGGAAGTCGGCAGATCACAGCAGCGGGGCCTCACGCTGATACCAGAAGGCTCATTCATACCTCCAGGCAACAGCTCTACCCTTCACACTAGAAGAGCAAACCACGCTGCTTCAGCCCCTTGGTGTCTGCTGGCATAAGAAAAGGAGAGATGGCTTCTCAGCAGAAGAACCACCACTTTCCTGAACCAGTGACCACTTTTCCTGTAGCTACTCTATCTAGCCTAAAGGGACAGTTCTTGTAAAGAAAGTAGGCGTGAATCTTTAAAAGCTTTGGTTCTGATGTCAGGTAACACAGATCTGGCCAAAGCTTTATTCTGAGTTTCACCAATGCTTTAATCCCAGATCAACTGGCACTGCCACTGAAAAAACATGCCCTGCCCTCCTCATGTTCCCAGCTGCTCGTTTCCACCTCCACACCATGCTCTGCCTTGCGCTAGCACAAGCTGTCCATTTTAATCCAGATCTGCTGCCCTATCAAGCACACGTCCGCCCAAACATTTGTGCCAGCCCACAGGAGGAGGAAGGGGAAGGGTGGGACAAGATCTTTCAGGGTGCCACCACCTTATCTTGAATTAGGAGCCTCATCAAACTACCTCTTCAGCAAAATAACAATGGTGCACTTTCACAGTGCCTTTAAAGAATGGTTAAAAACCTGCGGAGAAGTAACCAACTTCAAGTCAGCCCAAAGTTGGATACAGGTAAATACTCCTTGGCAGAGACACTGCCAGAGGCAGGGAAGGATGGTATGACAGTATCATACAGCCACACCATAGAAGAATTCAGGAACTAGCAGGCTCAACATAGGATGAAGACCCAGGACCCCTGCTCAAGTCACAATTTTCACTTGCCTCACCATATCTTGAGCAGGACTCTTCTTCATATCATGCTTAAAGAGCCTCACCGCTTATGATGCCAAATCCCACTGTACTTCAAAAGAAACCAGGTTATAGCATAGCCTGCCAATATAGTCCGCGACCTCCTACGTGCACTTCACAGCAACAAACAGGGCAGAGTTTAGGGAGAATACCCTTACCCTGTGAAAAGGGAAATGACAGAGCATACAAGTAAGAGGCAAAATAGGAGGAGGCTAGACACTAGTTAGCCACTAGAAAAACAAACATCTCAGCACAAATGACTTGTGCCTGGAAAAATGCTTCTTAATGAGCCCACAGCCAGAATAATTAACAATGGACGGCAGCAAGACCTGAGATGGAGAAATGGAGGGAAGGAAGTTAACGACCTGGCCACGCGAGCTGCCTGCTACTTTTGCACACTGGGATCTGTGCGCTGCCTTTTCATTTTAGGCAGATGCTATGCAAGCCAGCAGCAATGGGAAATCAGACAGGCTAAGATTATCCTTTCATCTGACACACTGTTAAGAAATCAAAGTTAAAGTACTTTCCATTAACGGTCTAAATCACTCCAAGTTTACCACTGTACTGCCATATAGATTATCAAACCCTTGCCTTTTTTTTCCACTGGAAGGACAAGATCAGATAGAATACTGCTGCTTTCTAAAACCAGGCATATCATTTAGCTCCTATTTCAAGCGACTTGAAGAACAAACGGACTTCGCAATCTCCAAGGGCTATGTTTTCCCAGTAGCCTTGTCACCACCACTTTTAAGGACTGCAGCTTCAAACACGTGAAAGGCGAGGTGAAACTTGAGGTACAAACCTGAAGGAAAACACAGCATGGTGAGTGTGCATGAATGAACAGGCTATCCATTTGGAAATGTGTGAAAGGGGCAGGCTGAGCACTGGAAAAGGCAAGCATGAGAAAATTTAGCCCTGCTTCACCAGCCTAAAATGAGGGCTGCGTTGAAGAGTGCGTTGTTAACTGTTCATTTGTCCACAGGTAGCATTCCAGCACCCACTCCTGCAGCACCATGAACCATACCGATACCCAAAGTCTGAGTGGGAACTTCGGGAGTTAAATAGTTGAGTGCAAAACACTAGGATATCAGTAAGAAAGAAATCAAAGATGATCTACAAAACCTGGGCAAATACTACAGTCCTTGGTCACAGGATCATGTTACTGCTGTGCTTGCACACTGGGTTAGGAAAGTGCATGTCCAGACTCTGCATGTGGTACACGGACATACTTTAATTCACTTTTGTATGGAATGATAAAATTAACTGCCTTGTGTTTAACACTGGGAAAACAGAATTCCTTCAGCTATCAGCATCTTTGGGAATTTCTGATTCTGTTTTACTGTTGGTAGTGGGTATTATGTCTTCACACATTCAGGCTCTATAGCCAGCACTTGGGAACAGCGAAGGAAGAGCCTGTCCCCAGAGGGACCATCCAAGCTGGTGTGGTGGGACAGGACCTCAGGAGACAGTTAAAGGTGAGCAGGTTGTGCAGCACAGACATCACAACTAAGTTCAGCCTAAAGACAGGCAAGTACGTACCACATGAGAGCAAGCTGCTATGGTATCTGCCTGCTGTAGGACACCATTCTAGATGTGGGGCTTGGTAAAGGACACACAAGCATTTGCAGATTGTTTTTTTTTTTTCCTTTTAGCCAGCTCACCTTTCTAGTTCTAATTGCCCACAAACTGCATTAGCACAGGACAAGCATGGTTTGAGAAATAGCTCAACTGGCACTGAAGGAAAACATTTGGTGTACTCAGGGTCCCACGAGAAGGTCCTGTCTGCCGGCTTACTCATTTCTTAATCATTATGTGTAGAAAAATGAAGTCCAGGCACTCAGTAAACAACACTTCCTCCTCAATTTTCTCAGCTATTAGGAATTTGAAAAGAAGAGTCTGGGATTGAAAGGCCAAGAGATTGAACTATCAAAGCAAGATAGTAACTCCAAAGCAGGTTTCAGGCATGCTGATGGAATAAATTAATGGAGGTGCTGGAATTGTCCCTGTATCGTATAAAACCTGTTCATCAGCCACACAGTCATGTGGTTACGTGTTTGTGCTATCCAAACAAACGCATCCTCATCTTGCAAGGAACTGTGTTCACTTGTCTCTTATCAACCATCAGAAGAGGTGCAGCTGACACAGCACGTAGCATTTGAATTATCTAAGAATCTAGTTATTTTTTCCACCCTCTGTCAGCCAAATCTTGGGAAAAACCTAGAGAAATAAAATAGGTCGGGGCACTTTATGCCAATAAATGGCGTCACAGCCCAAGAGGAGAGTCAAGGACAGGAAAATCCCCAAGAATTTTCCTGAACAAAATTCACTGAGAAGTCCTTCATAACCTGAAGAACATTCGTCTCATAAATTTCAGATGGTCAGGTTACCTCTGCCGAGGAAACATCACAACAAGATCAAGAAACAGAGCAGAAGGTCTGATTCACATGAGAGGTTTTCTCAAATGTTATTTTTCCACTTGTCAGAGGCATCTGTAGAGAGTCCAGCACCAAAGTATGAAAGCTCTAAATGAAAATGGAAAAACACAGTAGTTCTGGTCAGTCCAAAGGTCTGTCTAAGCTGGTACCACATCTCCAGCAACACCCAGCAGGAACTGCTCAAGGTAAGAGCACAAGGAATAAACTCTCCCTTGCACACTCCCCCAGCAACCCACAGGTTAGGGACTTTCTGAGCCAAGGACTGTAGCTGTATCTTTGCAATTAATGGTCCCGAATAGATCCATCCAGTATGAACTTTTTGAAACCAATTGCCTGTTTGGCCCTACATTACAATTCCTCGTAGTAAGTTCGGTAACCTCACTGTATGTTGTGTGAAAACATACTTCCCCGTTTAAAACTGCTGGATGGTTCCATCTGATCCTCCCTGTTCCCATACGATGAGAAATAACCCTTCCCAATTCAACTTCTCCCGGCCTCTGCATCTCATGACCTTCTAAAGCAAATTTTTATGATTTCCACAAGAGTCTGCAATGGGCCCAGCTGCTTGCAGTTGCTGCCACAGCAAACTCCCCCCCCCTCACTTCCTAACTCCTTCACTCTCAATCCCACTGTATTTCCCTGGCTCCTGTTTTCCTTCCTCCACTAACCTCCAGTCCCATAGCTTAGAGTAGGTGTACAGAAATACAGATAGCAGATCTCTGTTTGGTTCAAACAGCTCCCTATCTACATAGGCATGGAGAGCCACCCCATGTCAAAGCTCGCATCTTGCAGCAGTGCCGAATCTTTAAATTTCTGTGTTTCTGGCTGTGAAGGTAGATGGGCTGAGAGCAGCAAACTCTGGGAGCTCTGGTGGAAATCAAGACAAGCTCCAACCCTGAAGTGCAGGACTGCTCACCTGGACTTTTATCACCACCAGCATGTGTCTAGAAAAACCTGCAGGTGACCAGTTTGTTGGAGCTTGCAAGACTATGATAAAAAGTTTTTTCAGAAAACCCACAGGGACAAATTCTGAACAAAAAATGTCTATTTTTCAAGTATATGTATTTTTTTTATTTCCAGAAGTATAGATACCAACCAAGCCATTCATTTTTGCGAGCAAGTAATTTGAACAGCAGTCAAGAAAAATTTTGCTGACCAGTCAAAACTGTTGAGGCTGGATCTGTTTCTCAGGTGTCGATGGAAAGCAACCTAAAAATGGAACTTTCTCCATCCCCAAAAGTTATCATTCTAACCATCTCTACTAATTAATTCCCTTAATTCATTTTGGGTTTTGTTGGTTTTTGGTTGGTTATTTTTTCCTCTTTACAAGATGAAAATTTAAATACGCATGTGCTTACTATAATGCTTAAATTTAAACATGCTTTAAAACCAAGCCCTACTCCAGGCCAGCTGCTCCGTGTCCTCTGTATGCAAATCATTGAAGGAGCTATCTCAACATCATCAATCCAGGGCTTTCACACTTTCTTCACTGCTGTGCCAACCACCTGCTGACAACCTGGGTCCACCTGTGTTTATTTTTTAATTGAGGTTAAGAAAGTGACACAACTTCGGTTGTTGTTTGGGGGAGGGTTTTCTTCCTCTTTTTCAACAAAAAGGAGGCCAAGGCCCATACGGCTGAATGAGTATTTTGCATATGACAGAGTGCTCTGTGGACAGCTGATGGAAAATGGACAGGGAGTTAGGAAACTCCAGTCTAGACTGAAGGAAACTAGCCCTCTCTTTCATCAGTATTTAAGCTTACCTTATAACTGGACTAGCTGAAGTGACGGTGACACAACTCTTCACCTCCTAGGGACACGCAGTAGGACCGTGACGTTCTCACCCCAGCAAGCAGGAAGGGCAAGCATGAGAGATGGGACAGGCCAGCCTAAGCACAGTATCATCTGCCAAGCAAATAGAGAGGGGGAGTCCCAGGTAGGCAGCAGGCAAAGGCCCCAAGAAGACTGTGTTGGGAGAGCACAGCATTATTTTGCTGCAGCTACAGGTACCAAGAGGCTACATGAAGTCACTCTTGCTCCCCATCTGTGAAGCAGGGCAATCCTAGCTCCCTACCTCACAGGGAACTGACTGTGACAACACATTAAAACATTCAGCTAACAGAGACTTTTGAGTATCTTAGAAAGCATACAGACACCTCTACTACAGGACGCCAGTTAAAACCTGTTTTTTCAGAGCCTTT
Source organism: Pygoscelis adeliae (assembly GCF_000699105.1). NCBI lineage: Eukaryota > Metazoa > Chordata > Aves > Sphenisciformes > Spheniscidae > Pygoscelis > Pygoscelis adeliae. The sequence continues at coordinate 589,514 of NW_008824447.1, forward strand.
TCTTTCCAGGAGCACTAATACTGTAAGGATTTTGGTTTCATTTGGAACCAGGAGGCTTGTTCTGCATCTATGATGGCTTTCCCTTCTGTTTGCAAAGCCAAACCTTCACACTAAACTGGAGAAATACCCCTCATGTCAGCTGATTTTCCATTGCTTCAGCCCTCCATGGCTAAAGAAGATGGGTCTCACCACTAAAGCATTAAATGAAAACTCAGTATAGAAGACAACATGTAGAGGACAGAAAGGGTTTCTGACTAGCACTGTATTCAAGATCTGCCAGGGTATTATGTCTAAACATGTATAATTTTTCTAAGCCACTTCTTTTAAAATTTCAATTTTAAGGGTTTTTTTATTAAAAAAAAATGTGAAACTAAAGTGTATTGAGATCCAGTCATAACTATAATAGCAGAAGATAATTTTAAAGGTAAATTCCAAGTACAAAAGCGTGTGCCAAAGCATAAAAGAAAGTCCTACCATGCGAACAAATGGGACCCACTATTATACACCTAGAGCCCGAGCCTGCCAAAGAGCCAAGCCAGCTTTTGGCAACAGATACAGAGAGAATATTTTCTTCTTTCAGCTTAGTCAATTACTTCATTACAATGACTAGTTTACCCAAGTTGGAAAATGCTTTGGAGTTGCAGAAACAGGAAGCTTGTTTTCTTCCTCCAGTCAACAAATAAAAATGAGGGATGAGGGAGAAAATCTACTAATACTAGATCAGCATGACAAGAAACAATCAGCGCAATTAAAAAAAAAGATAATATTTCCTTTGCTTAATAAAAAAGCTTGTTATTTATTAAGTAATATTACCTCAAAATGTATCAGGTACTTCCTTTTCGTGTACAATTAACAAAACTTTTTTTTTTTTAAGAATTATTTTTAATGCTCAGGTTTTGATGAGGGAGACTGCACTTGTAATTACATTTCACTGCAAAACGAAGTGCAGTCTATCATAAACAGCATGTAAAAATAAAATAAATTAAAAAAAAAATCAATCATCCAGCAAATAAAGTAATTCGTTATTTTCCAAAATAAAAGCCTAACTAAATCTGTATGAGGCTATCCAATTACTTAAATAAATACTTGTGGACATTGTATAGATTAGCAGAAAGGAGAACTAAATTTAGGTTAAAGGACATACTTAGCTGCACATATGTTTTAATGGCTATCCAACACTATGAATCACTCACTCTTTAGGAAAACTAAAAAGTACACATGCAAAACAATATCAGAATTGATTTTATATATCCATTCTTCTATTTGCCATTAAAAAAAAAAAAGTCACAATCAACGCATGATGCAAGGTCTGTACAAATGACAGCATTTCTTAGCGAGTGAGACAGTTCAGTGACCGCTTGCAACATTTGGCCAGGCAGTGAAAGCAGCAACTCTTATGCCCATGGCTGCAAGCTCCAATTGGGACACCATTTGTCACGTATGTGAAAAAGAGTTAATGCTTCAGGAACACATTTCACATGGGTGATAATGGGAACTGGGAGACCTTTGGAAAAGCATAGGTCAACCAAAAGCATTTGGCTCCTAGAAGCAAACAATGTCTCTTCCCCATAACCAGAAAACTTCCCTTTTTCAAATGCTGATCTGTAATTCCTCTTCCATGTATTCCCTGAAGGTTTTCCCCTCTTTCATTTGAATCTGGGTAATTAAAGCAACAAAGCCAATCTCTTGCTAGTCCTAGCAATCCAGACTTCACAAATCTCTCTGAGTCACAGACACAAATTCTTCCTTAGCTCTCTTCCCACTTACAATTAACTAGTGTTCTTGAAATCAAGACTGCTGGGGCTGAGACTCAGGAAACAATCCAGAGGAGACTAATAAGCACTTGAGACCAGCCTTCCAGGGTGCAAAATTTTACATTGAAGCATCTGAACGCCTATACATTATCAGAGCAAGTCTATCTTGCCTGGGATCTTGTCCCCAAAAGACAAGAAGTCTCTGTTTCAGGAAAGGCTTAACAGACAGAAAAAGCAATCTTTCCCCTGTGTAATTATAGGGGTTTTTTCATCCCCACACAGTCTGTTAGGCTTAATATCTTCCCCATATTCCTCTACCCTGTTTTTTAAATCCATTTGTAATTTTAGCCTCCACAGCATCCTGCAGCAGTGAGTTCCATAACTTAACACAGATGGAAGAAGTACTTGTTTTCTTGCTGGCTGGTAAATTTCATTGCCTGCTCTAGTTTTGTGCTATCAGAAGTAATTGCTCCCCATGCTACACTACTGTGCGATTTTATAGATTCTAGTATACCTCCCCCACCAGTCTCCTTTCCAAGCCGAAGAGTGCTAGGCAATATAGCTTCTCTTCCTATGGAAGTTTCCCCAGGCAACTTCACTGCTCATTCGGTGCCACTACAAACCTTCCTAGTGGTGAGGAAAACATGCTGTAATCAGAAACGATACACGGCATGGATTCAAACTGCAATATACAGATAATTTCCATTTTACTCCCTCCTGCACCTTTCCCACTACAGTTCTACTCGCCTATTTGACCCCAAATTGAAAACTGAGCTCAGTTTTCTCTTTTATTCACCAACCAAATCATCTCCTAAAATACAATCCCAGCTGCCAGACCAGTTCCGGGAGGTCTATCAGCAAACAGGACCGAACAGCTCAAGGAGACCTCACTGTTTCTGTTAAGCAGAAGAGCCACAGAGAGCCTCACTCAAAACTACCAAGAGGAAAAAAAAATGCTGCACTTTCTGCCCACTTCTCCAAGCCTGCAAAACTCAGCCACTGCCTGTCAACATGGTTCAGTTGGCTGTGCTAATTGGCTATGCATACGCTATTAATTCACTCTCTTCTTACTTTGAGGTTTAAAAGAAGTTGTAATTTGTCCCAGTTGGGAGGTAATACAAGCCAGCACACGGTCAGTCACGGAGCTGTGATGACTCGGCCGGTGTGAGGTAGCTTGCTAAGACAGTATCTCCAGTGTGTTCGAGCCCAGTGTTTACTGTGCAACATGCGATACGTATCTCAGGCCACATGCCATGAAGTATTTTACAGCCCATAACCTTCTTCCCCTGGAAGCCGCTCCCACAGTCTTCCCCGAGTCCTCTTCCAGAGAACCCATTTGGCTCAAGGCATTTGACGGTGACACAACCACTCAGACTGGCAACTGAGAAATATCTTTTACACCCATCAGCACTCCTGTTCCTGCAACCTGGCGCTTCCTGGCACCCTGGGACTTAGCAGTAACGAGTGCATCCTCATCCCTCTGTGAAAAGAGTTCAGTCCTTGATTTCCTCACCCCCAGGGACGTGGCGGGTTCGTCACTCCACAGTCACAGCACAGCCCCAATTGGGCATCTTGCACCTACATGTGCCTACACCAGGCTGCCCGACCCAGCACAACAGTGCTCTAAACTGGAAGGAGCTGGTCCTCTGGAGCTGGGGTGAGGCTGCTGGGACCAGAGCCACCATGGTAGAAGGGCAGTGGCACAGCTGACAATGGCCCATCGGCACTACCCCCATTGCTCTGCAGGCTTCAAGTTGCAGCCGGTCTCGTGCAGTGGTACCTGCTGGAAATATCCAAGCAGCTTCTCGTGGATGTGGCAGTGAGGACCCATCTGCCAGGGGACACTCTTCCTGGTAGCCTCCAGTGATGACTGGGACGAACACCCTCACCCCAGAGCCTCCGGCTCCTCACACCCTACCACCTCTAACCTCAGCTCCTGGACAAGTCTGAGAAGGCTTGGCTTTGCCAATGTTTTAAAGCACAGGGCAGGTAGGAAGATGAGAACTCGCCATTCAATGGGGAACATGGTGAAACAACAATCTCCAGTCCTAATCCACCAGAAGAAAAAAGGATTACTTCTGCCATGGAGGGGAATCCTAACACAGACCTCAGATGAGTTCCTAGAAAGTGGGAAGGAGCTCCCCAATATTGCTGTAATGCTGAGTTTGCTCCATTTGACCTCCAAGCACATCAGCAGAGCTTCACAGTGCTCCATCAATGACAGAAACCACTTTTATGTGAAGTCCTTTTTAGGAAAAAAAAGAGAAAGAGAAAAGGAAAATGCGGTTTGCAGATATTGAATGCCTTGCTGTGGCCCTACTAACTGGATAAATCTGTCTCTGAATTCTAGTATTACTATCTCTGGCACTTTCATTAAACATTTCATTTATCTGGTAGAACTCCAAGCTCCTGGATTTCCACAGAATCCCATACCATTTAGAAAACATTCCCAGTTTCTGTTAATAGATGTTTTGGAGGATCCCACTGAAGACACAACGGAAAAATCCCTTCAGCCATGCTCTGTTGAAATTCAAACTATATAAAGAATCTCACTTTCTGCTGCATTCCATCAGTTTTAAGGATACTCTTTACTGGATGCCAGTTGGTTTCCTCCAGATTAAACCCTCAAGACTTTTCAAAACAAATAATTTCCAAGCTTGATCAGACCCTACCTGAGCTAGCTAGGAAAAAAAAAAAAAACAACCAAAAAAACTACAAGAAAAGCAGACAAAAAAAACCAAACAAAAAACCCACCAAGAAATCACTCATAATTCCTATTTATAACCACATTTAATTTTATTTTAAAATTAAACATCCAAACTCTGGATTTAATATTAGCCAGCTGTTAATAGTTTAACATGTAAAGCCCGATTGTCACATTCAAAGTATTTTTGTGGAGTTGTACTAACACTTAACTCTTGCAGTCACACCCAATGCTACTCTTGGCATTATACACATCTTTAAAATGATTTACAATGCTATTTATTTCTGTGTGCAAACATTCCATAGAACACCAACACAAATACCGCAGTGAGAATCTCTCTCTCTTTCATTCCCATTTTCTCCCCAGACTGTCTTAACCAGGACAGTATTTGCAAACTGTAAAAGAACAACACTGAAGCAAAGAAACTGCATGTGGCTTAACAAGGAATAACCTTTGGAAAATAATTTCGATGAAGAATCATTTATAGCTTTCCTTAATTGCTATATCCAGTTCACTTTGGAGCTCAGTAGCATTACAGAAGAGAAGCAATACCATCTATCAGTGAAAAGCTTAACTCCTTTCAAAATCCTTTATTTACCGCTGCTCCAGACATTTCACAAACAAGTTCAACTTCAGCTGGAGTTTTCAGCATTTATTTTCCTGCCAGCAGTGGCGTTTTTGGAAAAAAAAAAAAAAAAAAAAAAAAATCAGTATAATCTAGGTTTGAGTTCCATATGTTACTAAAGAAGTAGATAAAGAGAGTAGCTGTCCTCTGTGCTCCAGCAAAACACTGCCTGAAGACAACCCGGCAACACCAGAACCAATATGGTCTAAATTTGGCTTGGGCTGTAGACCTAAAAAAATAACCCACCATAACAGGAATCAATTGCCACAACTCTGCTGCTAAAGGCACAGGATTTTGGTGGCCTGTTTGGTCTCTTTGCTCAGGCTGAACCTGAGCACGTACCTGGGCTCTGTTTGGCTTCGTCACAGTTGCCTAGAGGAACATCCCACCCGTGGGCTGTCCTGGGTGGCCTCCTTCCTTCAGGAGGCACAGGGACACATTGCAACCTAAAAATTAATTGTTGTGACAATGCTAGCAGTTGACCACCAGCCACTGCCTTTGCCAGCAGGTACTCCCTTGTCAGATGGTGAAGGTGTATCCGATTTAACTGAAAGGGATGCCCTCCTACCCCCAGGAAGAAGTAAAACCTGGGACAACCAAGTATGCAGCCTGCTCTGCATTCAGCTTCAGGGAGCCCTGGGAAGGACAGTGGTCAGGGGAAGGTGGCAGGGATTGCTCTGGCAGCCACATCTGGTTGCCATCCCTCCCAGGCACTCCTGCCCTGGGCCAGGAGCAGGACTGTGGCAGAACAGCTACGCCTGCACCACATGCCTGCCTCTCCCAAAGCCAAGTTCAATGCGGGCTGTGGGCACAGAAACACCACCCTGCCTGCGCATGGCTGATCCAGCCATAGGGACATGGTAAAGCAGTAATGTCTTGCTCTCTCCAGCTGCTCAGGAAAGGTAGGTGGCTCCTACCAAAAAAGCCAACAGCCAAACAAACACCCACCCCCCGCGCCAAACACCGCGTGAACTAAAAAGCCAGGAACAAATCAGATCACTCTGACACCGATTTCCATAATAAACACAATTTGTTTCCATGCTGCATTACAAATACTGAGCCTCGCTACTGCCCTGCAGAGGTAAGTTCATTACTATTTTATGCCTGTTTCATAGATAGGGAAAGCAAAGGCCAAAGCGAACATTTTCAGAGGCACTTGCTTTTGAATTGCTGTCGCTCTGGGGATGCCCAGGTGAAGGCACTGAACCACAAATACTCCAGAACAAATGCATGCAAAAACCCCCAAATTAGCCAATTTTTGGCTTGTAGGTCGGAACCACACTACTGGCCAAAAACACAGGTTGCCTTAGCTCTCCTTTCTCGCAGTAAGCATGTTATTAGGAAAGCTTTTGTCAGAAGACTTCAGAAGGCAAGTTATCCCCTGTAAGCACTCAAGGACCCAAATAACTTTTCTAAGAGGCAGAAACCTCACTTCTGTGTAACTGTACAAGACTTCATCTCCTGCTTATCATCATTTCTATCAGCAAAGCGCTGCTTAGCCGCCTCCCTCCAAAAGACACTTTGAGATGCAAGGTGTAATATGCATGTAAATTATCATTAAAGTATCCTCTGTTTAATTGGGGCATTTCAGATTGGGGCTGCTGTTTTAATGGGTTGCCTCCCAGGAAACTGACTTCACCTGTAATGACACAGTGAATAGTAATGACCAGTGTTTAATTGGGGCAGTGTTAGTAAAATTTTGCTTCAGAGGGATTAAATTTAGCTGGTGTCAAGGAGTTAAGCGATTAATCAGGTGTTAAATAGTATGTACTTCTAAACACTGGTCTTCTCCCATTCAATCCTACACCCACTGAACTTAATGAGAGTTTTGTCATTGACACTAACAGAAGGATCCTCCTCCTAGTACATAGCCTTGGTTAAGAGTAACAGGATTCTAGCTGCATGGTGCTGAACAGTCCCTCAGCATGGGAAGCCTTCGGTGGGAGAGAGCTCTTTGCAAAAACAGCATCAATGAAGCATTAGGAGACATAAAGCACTACTTAAAAATTAGGTAAATCTGGGGAAACCAGTTAAGACTGAAAGCTCAAACACTATGCTGATTCTTTGCCCTTTGGCTTACATGAGCAGTCTTTTTCTCCTCTTCCTTTTTTGAAACGATTACAAAGTACGTTCTCGAATCCGAAATGAGCACCAGTGAGACAAGTCCTCGAGCTACAGGGTTCTATGCAGACTCCTGCAGTGCCCATACAATCACAAGGGCCGCTACATACAGCTCGCTGCTAGAGAAAGCACTCACATCCACCAGCATACAGCTGCATAAAATCTCCACCAGAGTCAGTTGTGAAACCCAACTTACAGGAAGGTGCTGTGCCTTCAGTGCTGCCCACAGAAAGCACTCTCAGCTCAAGCATCAGCCAGGCACACGCAAGGGAGCCTGGGCTTGGAGAAGCCCTGGGCTGGGAGATCTGAAGCCCCAACTCCACACTCGTGCCAGCACAATTGTTTGTATGGTCCCATGGTAAATCAGACTAAGCAACTGAAAGTGCCAGATTTATAGAAAGGAAAATAAACAAGTTATTTTATTTCCCCCCCCAACTCCACACTCGTGCCAGCACAATTGTTTGTATGGTCCCATGGTAAATCAGACTAAGCAACTGAAAGTGCCAGATTTATAGAAAGGAAAATAAACAAATTATACTGTGCCCTTTGGGACCCTTCTGTTTGCCTGCTCAATTTTGAGCCTCTATATGACACCACAGTGATATTCTCAAGGTATTATAATTTCAGGAAAAAACAGGGACATCCTCACAATCAGAAAGCTCCAGGTGAGGTTTTAAACAGAACTCATCACCACATGGACTTTAATTAATCACAAAAATCATCACCTGTGTCTAAACTTCTCGTCCTGTCTCCCTTTGAGCTTTTGCTCTCATGTAAGCCTTTGCCAAGGTGTTTACACTCTCCCTGTGCTTCATTTCTCCCATCCGGGGGAGGAGAGGTGAGGCTGTAAGGATCACTTGCCAATACTGTAATGAGTGCCAACGTCCTGGCAGTATTTACAATAATATAATCAACTACTATGGCTCAGGATCAGAGGAACAGGTTTACTACCAATGTAGACATCCCAACAGCTGGGATGAAAAAAGTGTCCGAATACGACAACCACACCAGATGTCCCTTCCCAACCCACCTCGGAGTCAAAGCCCTCAGGCCCTCTTGGGCTGGAGTATGCCACAAGCCAGAAGCCTATCGGTTCACGCAGAGAGTACACTGATGCCCTAAGATGTAGCAAACACCAAGGGTTCAACCTTCACGCTTATCTCTGACCCCCAAGATCTTATTTTCTAAACCCCACTGATGACTTCTCTCTGCAGCTTTAGACTCCTTACACACACACTTACCTTCCTTGCCACAATGGGTCTGCTTGCCATCAGCCAGGCAAGCACAGACCCAAGTGTTGGCAAGATCAGGATATTAGCATTATATTTCTCCTCTCTGAGACAAAGTTAATGTAAGTAAGCACACATACTTGCCGCAAAGCAAACACATATCAATATACAATCACACATACATACTGATAAGTACTTGACATGAACCAAGATATTACTGCAAGTTTATATTGATTACCAGTAGTTAAATATATACCAACACTTCACCTCCTCAAAGTTTTCCTAAATCTTGTTAGAGCGCTTCTCTAATAAGGTGAGATAGGGAGACCGTACACTGAGCAGCTTGGGCATAAACAAAGCACTAGCCTTCACTCCCTCCACTGAAGCTTTCCACCCCAGTTGCCGTGGCATTTACCGCATGCACCCTTGCCCCGTGTTGGAGGAGGAAGGGAAAAAAATAAATAAATATGAAATACATCCACCAGCACCACCGCTTCAAGTTCACAGGCTCCTAATGAAACTCTGCAACACGCTCGCAGCACAATACTTGGCTACTTTTCAGAACAACACAGCAGCTTAGCAGCAAAGTTGGAGTACGGTGCGGAGCTTACTCCTCTGCCTCGACCTCACGCTCCGTGCCGCGAGCTGGACTGGCACGCTGAAGAAATAATCGATCGTACTTGTATAATCACACTACCATTTAAACAACTCCTCTTAAATCCAGCTGCTGATCGCAACTACTTTTAACTCTGCCTGGTTGAAACAAGCATCCAAAAAAAAAAAAAGGTAGTTAGAAAAACTGAAGAGAAAGTTACCCAGAATGGTTTGACTGGTGAAGAAATGCTATCATTTGAAATTCACATTTCTGTCTGAGAATATGTACTTTCTATATTTGAAACTATTAAAATAATCACCAGACAAGCCAACAACAGTCCTTTCTGTCTTCCAACAAAGACAACTGCAAGGGTCAGCATGTAAACAAATCACACGTTAAAAAGTAAAGATAAGTTCAGACCACGATGTTTAGAAAGTCACTTAAAAAAAAAAAAAAATCAGTTTCCCAATACCTCTCTAAACTTAATGAAAAATTGGCATTCAATCATTTCAAGACTCAAACAGAAGTTTGCTTGTATCTCTTCTGCTATGCAGCTGATCCCTTACAGTATGACTCTATAACATACCTTAGCGAGATTAGGGAAGGACCAGGTTTACTGTTCCTGAAATCAACAGTAGTTTTGCTGTTGATTTCAGTAAGAGCAGAAGTAAGCCTCATATTTTCAAAACGACACATGTCAAAAACGAGGAAGCACAACTTACACGACACTACTTTTTCATGACATTCATTTGTGTTCTTCTGTCTAGAGAACACATCCTACCTTTCCACAGGGTTTACTAGAAAAAACAGTAGTTATATTTCAGTTTATATATATAGGGATCTGCTTAGTTAATTGTACACATTTTGCCTGCATTAGCATTTTGCCATACTGTAACGCACATACAATACCCTATTATCCAATTTGTCCATCTGTGTTATGAAAAGTCAAACTAGACTCTCTAAGCCACGAGACTTCACGGGACACAGGCCCAAACGCATTTAACTCAGCAAGAGAAAATACACCCAGAAGTTTTCAAATTGTGGTCATGCCGTATAGAATGCAAGACTCCCACCGTAAACGTACACACACACGCACGGGACAAGCAAACAAAAAAGTGTCATGCTTTTAAGCTAATAAATGTTTATTCCAGGCTCTTCCCCTTAGAGAGAGTCTGGAAGTCACCTTCTCCTTCCAGGCAGGGAAAGACAACTGCTAAAGCACTCTTACTCGGACAGAGTTAGTCGCGAGCAGAAGGGAGATTGCAGGCTGGCAACGAGGCAAAGCAACTCCTGAAGAAACTGCATAATTGAAACAAAACCAACGGGTGAGGGAAGGAGAGAGGAAAGCACTATTTCTAGCGGGCTGCTAGATAGGAAGGGTCTGGACAAAAAAGGAAACTCGATTTTGTTTCCATTGTCTCAGCTTTATACCGCCTCCACTTAAAACGAGAAACTTCACGGTGCAATCCCTTCAACAGGCCAAGCCACGGAGAAACATATCCCCCAGGCCCTGGCAGAGCGGGGCCGGGCTGCGCAGCCCTGGCTCCCCTACCTGCTGACGGCCAAGCGATGCCAATAAATGCAGCGACTACAAATAAAGAATAATAATATGGATATTACAAAAAAAAAAAAATTTAAAAGCAAAAAATTAAAAGAAAGCCCCACAACCCACTGTTGGTGGAAGCAGCAGCGGCTGCATCTCCCCGAC
>NW_008824447.1:602110-637120 GCF_000699105.1 Pygoscelis adeliae
CGGCGAGGGAAGTCCCCGGGGCTCAGCCTGTGTTTGGACCCCGGGAGCGGGTGGCACGTAGCTCCAGCACAGAGGTTCGGGGGGGGTGGAGAGGGCGTTGTATCATCCGCAGCGTATGGTATACATACTATGCCGTGGGTTATTTCCAGCTGGAATGGTGTTACGCTGTTTTCCCTCGCCCTCCAGCCCCTGGAGTCACAGGATTGAGTACAGCCCTAGCCCTCGTGACGGGGGTGAAAGGAGGGCGGAAAGGCAAAAAATAACTCGGCCATCTCTTCGTCGAAATCTCTCTTTGTGAATTTAAAGACAGTTTTTCGGTGTCCTGGCTCGTTTTTGGGTGCACCCGCTTTATTCCAAGTCCCGAACGTGCCCGAGAGCACAGCCCTGCTTGTACCCACGTCACTGCAAGGCAGAACCACCTCTGGAGTCTGCTGTAAGGATGCTGTGCGTGGGGATAGAACAGGCTCCTATTGAGTGATTCGGTGCTACCAAAAATAGCAAATGAGAGGGAATCCTACCACAGTGTTTTAAAGCAAGCCTTAGCTCACGTTACGTGGTGGCTGCTTAACCGTGGTGTGCTTGCATCAAATGCAGTCCTGCTTCACCTGTGTGGCTAGGAGGCGAGACTGCTGGGACCTCCCAGTAGGCATCCCTTGGTGGGCTACCGCAGGCCATTTTGCAAACCAGGACCAACTCCCTGCAGCCTCTTACGGCTTCGTTTTGGCCAGTCCCTGAAACTAAACGAGGAAGAGGGAGGGGAGGTACTATTCCCTCTCAGCCTAGCAACCAATGACCCTTTTTTAATATAGGGCCAACTCAATAATAAAGGATTCATATTCACCTGTCTTCCCTCAGCATGGCTGAACTGCTGGAGTAGGGTCGTTGCATCTCTATTGCTTTTACAGTGCTGCTCTCTCCCTTATTATTCTCTCTGCTTCATCACTGTGACATTTTCCCTTTCTACCTGCATGATTACCGCTGGCTTTCCCCCAGCGCTGAGTCATTATTCTGTATCTCATGGCAAGTTGGGGGGTTTTGTGATTCCTTATACTAAATGTAGAAATTAGAGATGGAAAAGACCTGTTAGGTCATCTACTCCCCTCCCCTGCTGGTGGAGGATTTACAGCACATGCTTGATTGCTCTGTCCACTTTCATTTTAAATGCCTCAGGTCATGGGGCTTCCACCTCTTTCTTTTGGAGACTATTTCACGGCCCAGCAAGTCCCATGGTCAGGAAGATATTTGGCCTATATTTTCGTTTGTCCAGTGTCACCCAATTACTCCTGGTTATAACCATGTATTGTACTCCCCTAAACAATTTTTCTTCTCTCTGGCTGTTTGTGCCTTGCACTCAGGTGTCACTTCTTTTCCTAGCCATTGCCATTCGTTCTTTTTATCTCCTTTCATTAATCAGTCCCTGCAGCCACTTCATCATTGTCCTTGGTCTTCTCTGATTTCCATCCAGTTGGTCATCATCTCCTCAGCCCACAGATGCCCGCATTTAGGGACAAGTATCTGCCTGATCCTTTGTGAATGCAGCCAAAACCCCATTACGGTTTAGTTTGTCTCCAGGTTGCCTCACAAGCTTGTACAAAATTTGTCACCAGCCATCGCCCTGAATCAGATCTGGTCCTGTTACTCCTCAGTGTTCCCTCTTGCAGTGCAACTGCAATCTGTTTTTCTCCACGGAGATTATGGTGAAGCTGTGTCCTGAGTCTCATTTTTCTGCCTGGAGTTTCAACATCTGTTCTTTCTGGGGTCACTGATATCTGCTGTTCCTCCCACTTTGATTAATGGCCCTTACAAATACAGACCTTGATCCATCTTGGCAGACCTCTCAACCAGTATGAATGGTTGCAAGTATCTGTCCAAGATCACAACCTGGTTTAGAGCTGTTCTTTTCCAGCTCCTTCTGTCCTTTTTTTCCACTACTCCACTAAATGTGAGTACAATGGATGGTAGCTAGAAAAGGTAGGGAGAGAAATGGTGAATTTGTAGAGAAGGCCGCACAGGCGTGCGTGCAGCACCTTTCCAGCCAGAAATCAATGCCATTGAAGCTGCTGTAAGAAAGCTGGGGAAGGAAACGTGGCTGGACAAAACACATGCCACACCACCCTGTGGTCTGCCCTTACCAACAGAAGCAGATAGGCCTCAACCATGCTAGCCAGATGCTAGCCACAGTGACTGGAGAACATCTTTGAACCCTTTGAACAAGCAGGGCCAAACTCCTTGTAATGTGTTAGCTTCTCTGGTTCTGCCCTTGTTTCTCTGACCTGATTTCTCACGGTCCCTCTCATTAGTTCCGTCTCTTGAGACTTCAGACTGCACGGTCCTGGCTGCTGCTCTGTGCAGGAGAAGAAAAACGCTACCAAATCTCCTGGTGAGCAGTATGGTCTGTGGTTGCAGGACAGTTGCTCTGGAAATGTGAGGAGAACGCTTCTCCAGCTGTCAGCTCCCCTTTAGATCCACTCCGCATGGAGATTGCACAGAGCGGAAAGGAAGTCCATTAGCTCGTATTAAACCTTGAACAGGCTCCCAGTTAGTTTCCTTCCCTCTCACCTACAGGCTACTGCTTAGCTTATCTCCAGGGAGGACCCTTTAGTTAAAAGCAGGATTTACGATCCCACGGAACCACCTTTCATTGACACCCTAGCCAGAAATCCCCTAACTTTTTGCTCGAATAGGTGGTGGCAACACTCATTCAGGCAAAAGGTAATCGTACTCTGGCCAGTGAAGTGAGGCCAAGTTCCTGCCTTGCTTAGGGCTCTCCCAGGAAAGGGAGATGGGTGGCGGATTGGGGGACAGCAGCAGGATGAGAAAACCCGTAGACAGAGGTATGTTCTTTCTCCTCGTAGTGGCCTGAAAATCTGGCTTTGGATGCTTGTATCTTCTGGACTAGAGTTTGTCCCTGAAAATAGAGCAAGCCCTGAAGAAAAGGAGGCAAACCAGCCTTTCATTGGGACTTTTCATTTTCTGTCCACAGTGGTGCATCTGCATACCAGCTTCCACTGGTTCTCTGTCACCTGGGCCTCTTTTACAGCCGTAACACTCCCAATGTCTTCCTACCTGCACTTTCTCAACAGCTAGGCTAGTTTTTTTCATATGTCCCTAAAGGATATAGGAGCCTTTTTCCCAAAGGGAAACCTACATTTCCTTTGGGAACCTACATCCAGCCAAAAGCCAAGGTTTTAATTTCTTCTTTAGTGTACTGGTTTTCTGGTTTCAGCAGTGTAGAGCAGTACCTCAGAGGTTTGCAATAATCGTTGACTTCACCTCGCTTTTATTAAGGAGACTTTGTTCATGGTAGTATTTTTTCTTTCCTCTTTATATTTGCAAAGGCACTCATTAGTTCCCAGTGCCCAGTTATCATTAACTCATTCTACTGTTTCTCTGCTGTTATCTTTTCCTTCCCTTTATCTTTCCCCAGCACAACTTAACTGACTCACTTATTTAATGCTCCTTTCTTTGCTTCATTTGTATTACTAGTTTTATTTTTGTCTTCCAATGTTTGAGCAGATACGAATAGTCACTTGCTGTGACTTGATGGGTCTGCTGACATTACTGAGCCTTGACAGAGATGACTCTTCCAGACTGAAGGACAGGATCAAGCTCTTAAGGAAGAAAATGCAGTAGGAGACAGTAGTAAATTCCAAGAACATGCAAGGATACATTGATGTTAGCATGAAACAGAGTTTTTGGTCCTGAGGACACACTAGGAAATCCATGAGCGTTGGTGCACAGAGGTGCTGTGGAAGTGATCCCCGTAGTGCACATTTAGCACTACGATTCTTTTTCCCTTACCAAATTGGTTTCTGAAACCGAATTGCATTTTATGGCCCTAGTGTGCATCAGTCATGCTGCTTCTCATCACTAGCAGTAAGATTACCTCTCACTTCATTTTCTCAGGCAAGTCCTTTTTCCAAGATTCAGACAGCTTAATGTTTCTTGTGGTAGAAGTCCCAGATCCCTGGCTTTTTAGGAATATATATGAAATTCAGTCTGAGGTGTTAGAGTGAGAAATGCTATACCCATATTATTTGCATTCTTGTTTGTTTACCTAAGAGCCTAATCGTCTTTGAGATTCAATGGTCTTCTAAATGCTCAGGGCTGGCTCTATGAATAGGATTTGCACCAGTATGATTTTGGTAAAAGGTTTGCCTGTTGTTTTTTTTTTTAAATCAAAATAGCAATTAACTAGTGCATTCCCTAAAGCTGCAGGCACTTTGATATAAAGATACTTATACGATTCACATCATAGGCACTCGCATAGCTTTCCCATTTCAGAAACCCACAACAGTCAAAATGGAAATGCAAAAATCCTGGTATGACGCCTATTCGTCCAGCAGCAAATATATGTAAAACAATAACCCTGAACATGCTTCATGCTCTAAGCTATGTCATCCTCACACATCGTCATATACTGGATTATTTTGAATCATCTAGTATATTGCTTCTGTAAATAAGAGAAACATTTTTCTACTGCTGTAAGTGTGACTATTCTGTTAGGAGAAAGGGGAAGGGGAATTGAGGACTACTGATTTAATTCCTCTTTGTTGTTCAAAGCAGTGCAGCGTCCTCTGAGAGACAAGCTTATAGTCACGTTTGAAAAGGAGACTTCATTGCACAAGTCACTGCTTAGACACGTGTTGACAGTGCTACTCCTGGTACATACTTTCATGTTGCAGCACGTAAAAATGAAGCAGTGAGTGGCCCTGACAGAGCTCCTGAGAGCACTAACTCCAGTGACACCAACCTGGCAATAGCTAAACCTGACTATCAGGTTGGGCTAAACTGCATGGGACCACGGGCCCCTCTCGTACCACTGTGGAGCAACACTGTGGCACCACGAGGCTGTTACAGCCAAGTCCTTGTCTACCTCTTCTAGTGTTCTGGTTACAGTATAGTGCCACAAAGCAAAGTTTCCAGGGCTAGCACCCTGTAAAAGTGCCCCATCCCACACTGCTGTGCTGTGCAGGTCACAGCACACCCTCCTTTGGCCGTGCCAGCAGCTGCCTTTAGCGCTGTGAAAAGGCACAAGGAATATATCGTCTGTGTGTCTGTGTGTGTGCATCCCTGTGTTTAAAGCCAGCTCAGTTCCCCTCACTATGGTGCAAGCAGATGGAGACTGGCAGGGGTGCCTTAAACTGGAATCTTGTGGTCCCTCAAAGCTGCAGATTCAGCTTCTCCCCTCAGCTCATGCTAGTAGCCCCCTTGCTCACTACCAAAGACACGAGAGGCTTGGCCAGGCGCCGCTCCTTGCCCTGACCCTACAAAATCTCAGCCGACAGAATGTGTGGAAGGACGGACAGGCATGAAAGGGCCAAGGACTAAAAACAGGGGACCTCTGCCTGTGGCTGGAGATGGGCAAGGCCAGGCAGGCTGTATCGGAGGCTCGTCAGAGGAGGGAGAGCGGCTCCTGAGCCTGGGAGGGCTGAGAGGAACGGAGGGAAGTCTGCTGGGGGAAGATCAGTAGCAGGGAGCTGCAGAGGAGCTGGGGTAAGAGGATGGCGTGCACTGGGTGAATCCTCCCCACTCGACCTACTTTAGCAGGGGTGGTTGTTCAAATGGAATTTAAATCTCCGCAGATATGTGAGGAACTTCCCGGCATTACCCGAAGACGTGCAGTGACAGGGGCAGGGCTACGCTGGTCAAGCACGTGCGCAGCCAGAGCTGGGACCAAGGTCCTCGATGCCACAGAGAGATTACCGTGGACGTGGGCTCATTTCTTGGGCAGGCAGAGCTCCACAGGGTGCGCAAAACCACCAGTAAATGAGGGAAAGCAAAAAAGGTTACCAAAACTAAGATTTTTGGAAGATATTTCTGCAAAGTGCTAGATCCCCAGCTACCAATTTCAGACATAAGCTATACCTTCATGTTTTGTTCTTGCATAGTCCAGAACAGTGAAGTGTATGTCAATATTGAAAACCTCATGAATTCAAAGTAAGGATTTAGTTGCCTCTCACCTCAAAATCACAAGATTTTGAGGGGGAAAATTACTTTGGAAAATTCTTTAAGTTGTATGTGTCTGCATATTCTTACCTTACCTCTGGATTTTGCCTTGTAAAATACATATTTTCAAAGGTTTCCCCCAAATTTTGAATGCCAGAGAATGTCTTTCTTCTCTTTCCTTCCTTCTTTTCTTCTTTCTTTTCTTTGTTATTTTTCTCTCTCCTTCCCTCCCTCCCTCCCTCCCTCCCTTCGCACCTTCCCACCTGCCTTCTTATTTCGTATGTAATTACATGATTCAGACCGGGAAAATTAAGGAATAATAAGATATATGATGAAACTCAAGGTAAAAGTAGAAAAACCATCAAGCTATAGTCTGTTACTGCAAAGCATTTTAAACAAAAATAAAGAAAAAATAGAAGCTGAAGGGACAGAGTTCAAATTCTGTGTCAAGTAAGTCCAAATTGATTTACATTTTGCATGTACTATGGCTGGTTTTTACTTCTCCAGTTCATTCACATCAGCTGCAGAGGTGAAGCAAACTTTTCTCAAAACCCAATCCTCCCTATTAGTAATATTTTCACAGGCTCACCACCCCCTCCCTCCTTTTTCAGCATCATTTTCTCCACAGGGTGACAGGATTGCAGCTGTCGTGCCCGTTCGGAGTTGCGGTGCACACTCCGTCATCCATGTCATTGTAACTCTATATCTTGCTGGCAGTAAAAGAGTGACACAAATTGTTTTCCTGCCAGATAAACATTGTCTAGTAGATTTAATGCTCATAATCTAATGTGAGGAATAACATTATATGAGCAACAGCAGTCAATCTGCTTACAACGATCGCCCAGTATTGCTGGGGAAAAAAAATTGGGTACTGCTGCTCCAAGCCTGTGGAAGCTCAGCACCTTTCTGTCCAGTCCTGCACCCTCCAGGGCAGGGGCTTACAGCAGCGTGACTGCACAGCTGCAAAGCCAGTGGGCTGAAATGGAAACTCGAGCTAGGAAAAGGAAAAGGAAAAGGAAAAGGAAAAGGAAAAGGAAAAGGAAAAGGAAAAGGAAAAGGAAAAGGAAAAGGAAAAGGAAAAGGAAAAGGAAACTCAAGGCTGAGTGAGAGTAGTGCGTGCTCAGCAAATGGCAGAATGAAACCCCAGTAAATGAAAGGCAGCGTGAGTACAGCTTGTTGCACAGAATTGTGATTTATCTGCTTTTATTTTCAATAGTTCCAGTGGCATCATCATGTAGGATTTTATAGCCTATTAAATCATGTCTGACGTTTATGGATATAGTTTAGAGTGCATGCATTATGGATAGGCAGTAGCCTCTCCATAGCTGAGCAGCAGACAGTTTCCACTCACGGGTCTTACTCCATCCTCACACCCTTTTATAACTTTAGCTCAGAAACTGCCAAATACACCCCAAAGACAAACATTTTGGCCAAGAATACAAAAAATAAACAACTTTTCTATTCCCATTGAGTTACAGGTCATTCAGATTACCCTGATCTGAAGTGGCCTTTATTTCTGTTGCTGTCTTCCATTTCCAAAAGCAGGTCCGCATCCAGAAGGGTTAACTGCAGCTTCTTCAGGCACTGCATATTCTGCAATCTCCATCAGAGCAAACAGATTGCCCTCTCACAGGAAAAAGGTGGTAATCAGCCCAAGTCGCTGACAAATTTTTTGGTGCATGTAGGGAGTGGTGTAATTAAGTCCGGAAATTTGAGCTGACCCCAATATTAGCTTGGGAGATGACTGAGAAGAGGTGCAGAGGTGGGTGGACCTGGGTGCCAAGGCCTGACCTTATTGGACCCAACTCTGCACAGGTCTCTGATGGCTACAGAGGGCCTCCAGCCCCTTCCTCTTCATTTCAGCTTAAGCACTGTTCTTGGCAACATAAATCCCAGTGGGGTTTGTGTCTTTTTTGTGTGCAACGAGCAGGGGCAGTATCTGAGGATGTTTCTGCTCCTCGTTAATCTTGGGCATGGGTGGTGCTGGAGGACCAGACTGTGGAGCTCCCATGTGCATGCATGAAAGGACCGAGGCATTGGGCTCTGGACACGCACTGCCTTGCGCTGTCCTCACAACCTATGGTTCGTCACTTGGACAGTGGTGGGATGGCAGCATCACCGCTGCTGCCAGCCTGGCACGTGGTCCACCGCCCCTTCCCACCCTCGCGGGCAGACAGCATCTCACTAGACAGACCCGTCTTTGTGGCCACTGCCTGAAGAAAGCAAAGGCCAAGTCTTGGGCTGTACCAGTCCAGACAGGCTGAGAGGGCAGCCAGAAGGGAGGAATCTCAAGAGCAGGGAGGGCAGCTTCGACAGGTCCTGTCAGCCGTAGCAGAGGGAAAGGGAAGAGCGAGGCAATGGATGAGGATGGAAATGGCAGTCAAGAGGAGAGGAGGACCAGGATTTTTGTTCGGGAGAGGCCTCACCAGCAGTGTCAGGGGGAGAGAGAGGGACAGAGCGATCGGAGGAGTGGCTGGATAGGTGACCTTGACCAGAGGGGAATTCAGCCTCCCTGCCTGTTATCCAGGGGGAATGGCCCATGGTCAGGGAGACTCCTCTGTGCCAGAGGACTATGGCACAGGAACCTTTGTGACCAGAAGGAGGGAAGGCTTCAGCTGCCTGGGGAAGACAGTTTTATATGCCAGGGCCTGAACTAAGCACAGATTGCAGTGGTCACAGCTACCACTGCGAGAGATAAAGACACATTTCACTCTTAGATAGCATCTTACAAGTGGTAATTAAATTTTTACAACACCCATGTGAGGTAAGTGCGTAATTATCACTCCTATTTTAAAGCTAGGAGAGGAGTGAGGCCAAGTGGCTTGCCGAAGGCCAGGTGGTGAGTCAGTGGCGGTGCTGCCATCACCGACCAGGAGCTCCCGGTTCCCAGCCCGGCCCGCGAACCACGGCGGTGGTGTGGCAGCCTCCCTGCTGAAAGATGAAAGCGAGCTGATTTCTCAAGCGCTTTGATGAGAGAAGGAAGGTTAGAAATAGCCTGCGGCTGTTTCTAGAGAAAGTGTCAGGGCTGAGGAAGAATTTCGGAGGAGGGGAGCAGGAAAGGGGATGGTGGTGAAGTAACTATTGATACGAGTGACTACGAAGGGAAGGGAGCCGACAAACCAGAACCCAATGACAGGGGAGGAAAATGGGTCAACAGAGAAGGTAGATTTTCTTGAGAGAGGCCTAGGGGAGAGGAGGGGAGGCAGCAAGAAAGGAAAGAATGGTGAGAAGGGGATAAAGAAGGAGCAAAAAATCCAGTGAGAGTGTGCACGGCAGCATTTGAAAGCTGTTGCGTTAGGAGGCAGAAAAAGAAATGCCATTGAGCGTGGGGCCTTACAGTGCCTGGGTGATTATAACCACGCCATTGTCTCTTGCACAGCAGCTGGAGATCTCAGAGCCCTCCGCAGAGCTGGTAAGCATCATTACCTTCATTTCACCTATGGGAGAACTGAGGCTCAGAGCAGCGAAGCTGCTTGCCTATGGTCACGCAGCAAGGCCAACACATTATTCTGGTTTAAACTATTACGATAAATGCAACTTGAAGTAGGAGTAGGACAGACAGGGACACACAGTTCTCAGTGGCATAGGAGAGAAAGAGAGAAGAAACAACTGATGTTAGCCACCCAAATCTATTTTTTATAGCTCTGGAATACATAATGCCAAGTAAAATGACAGGTGGAGGCTGTGAGCTTTGGAACCTCTGTGCTTTAAACTACAAGTTAAGGAATACTAACAGGCAGACACACCACTATATGCACACGCACACAAATACATGTGCACACAATAGCCCTGACGCTGGCGTTGGTGTGGTCTGTGCCCTTAGACAACTTATTTCCTCAGTTTTCCTCCTTTCAGCAAAATTAAGGTAACAATTTGTACCTACAACTACAAAATGGAGACACACCTATACTCCAGAAGACTTTCACAACACCAAGTATTCTTAGGTTCCCAAAGTGCTTTGAGATAGGATAGAATAGAATAGAATAGAATAGAATAGAATAGAATAGAATAGAATAGAATATTTCAGTTGGAAGGGACCTACAATTGTCTGGAAGCTGCACATGACCACCATCCTGGTGGGGTCATTTGTTTGTGGTCGTTATATGCCACAGGGCAGAAACTATATGTCTGACAGCCTGTGGCTGCCACACCGGAAGAAGCATCATCTGAAAAAGTAGAAGCCCAGAAAATAGCCACCAGCGTTAACGGGTGGATTGCACTGTCTGAGATAGCACAGTGTTTTTAGGGCCTAAGAAAGTGAGATGCTTTTGTAAAAGTTCCTCTTCATTTCAAAAACCACCTTTCCTCACCTCTTCTTTCTCCTTTTCTTCACAAGAAATGAAGAAGCCGCAGCTATTTTTACCTTAGTTTGAGGAGGGCAGAGAAGCGTAAGCCAGTATAAAGTGAGAGAAGAAAACCAGCGTAACATATCTGCTGAAGGAATCGGGAAAGAGCAGTATAAAAGATAAGGCCTATTTTTAGTAACACTCTTTTGGTATTAAAGTTTCCACCATTTATTCCAACTTCATCACCTCTTGTTCTTCCTCAGCTACTCAGGAGCACCAGAGGCTCCCTCACCCCACCTCTCCCTCCTCCTGGTGCAGAGGGCCGTGGCACTTCAGCTGTGCAGTGCTACCACCCTCTGGCCACCGTCAACACCGCAGTCCTCCATCTGCAGAAGTGCCCTGAACTCAATCTTATCTGCCTCATACATCTCTGTGAGATAAATGCCGCCTTTCAGTGTACCCAGTAAGGAGAGACAGGGATTTACACCTTCTGATGCAGTTCTACACAACACCTGGTTTAGCCACTTGCTTTTGTAAAGAGACTTCATCTGGGTGAAGGATACAAAGGTTGACACTTCCAAATGTGTTGGTCCTCCGCTGGTCCAACGAGTTCATCTCCTCATGACTCCTTGTAAGGTCGCACCATCCATATTAGAATGGTGGCCGATTCCTACTTTGAAGATGTCTTCTGTGGGATGAGACATTCATTTTGAGATTAAAGTGTTAGAATGGCACTTTCCATGGTACCCTGAGCAAGACACTTTATCTTTCAGCACCTCAGCTACACAGCTGTAAAACAGATTGTACACCTTAGCTCTTGCACATGGATGATGGCACGATGAATTCATGAATGGTTTTGATTGCATAGGCATTAGGATATAAAATCGCCAAGTTGCATAGCAGTCCATCCATGTCATTCTGTACTGACACTACCAACATTGAGACTCCTGCAGAGATATTTGTCAGTGGGGGCACCTTCTGCCCATCAGAAGTTGCACTGAGACCATTAGCTCATTACCCAAGAAGCAGCAAGAAGCTATGGAGTGGGAAGGACTGGAAGAGTAAAAAAGAATTTGTGACCAAAGCCCAACGTACTTGGAATATGAGAGCTATTTCGCATACATCTACGACATCAGCAGACTGAACTTACTTTGCAGAAAAATTCCCAACTTTTCGTATTTTATGCAAGAAAGTATGCAATGAAAACAGGCATAGAGAGAAAAAGTCTCATAAGCAAAAACGTGGCTTCAAAATTCAAAGGGCACATTACAGCATGATACTTTTTTTGTGGCAAGCAAACCATGGTTTTTTCCAACTGTTATAGGACAAGGAAGTGTGAGGAGCATAAGTGACAAAGTGCTCTCCTGAAGAATCGTACCAGCTTTATAGCTCTTTAGGAGTGATGGGAGGATCACTCTGGCCATGTCCTGTTTGAAGGAGCAGTGAAAGCGTCCATTGTTCTTTATCATTTCCTTGTTACAGCCTCTCCTTACAGGTTACAGGTCAGCACACCCTTTCCTACAAGTGTAGTGGGTAAGGCTACAAGGAGGGCTTATTTAGATTGTGTAGTGCTCACTGGGACTTCACCCAAACTCCTCACCTGCTCTCCAAAATCTCTTTGAAGAAGCTATTAGGTTTGTGACAGCAGCATACATGTGGGAGCCAAGTGGAAGCATGCAGGGTCATGTCTCAGTGACCCTGTAAAGAACCTGGTTCAGTAAGATGTCAGAAATGGCCACTTCAGTCAGGTAAGAATTTAGCTGCGCTGGTAAGTAAGTCATTTAAGCCTATATGTAGATTTTTCTGTTGGTAGAGCAATTCGTACTGGAAGTGGTTTGGGTTTTTTTTTCCCTTGATGCAATAACATTATAGTACAACATTTTGTGCGGACCGAGATGTTCCAGTGTAAGTGTATCCATAGTATATAGTCTATTTTTTGCCTGATAACAGCTATATTGGCATTAGTATTTTTATACAGGTGTTTGCAAATCCACATTAGAAGGTTAAACTACTGTCCCAGCGGCAGGGTAAAGTCCTACAATTTCTATGTGTAGACAACCCCCGAGTGCCAGAAATGCTATTTAATTTCTTAGGTTTAAAGTGGGAGGACTGTTTAGAACTCCATTGTATCTTATGAACGCTGTCTCATTTTGTAGCAGTTGAGATGTCCTTGGGAAAGGGAACTATTCTGTGTTCCCCACCGTGAATTCCCCACCAGAAATGGGTCTAATCCAAACAGCTGACAAAAAAAAGATCAGATCCAGGATTGCTAGCACCATAAGTTCTCACTGATCAAGAATCTCGTTGCTTAGAGAGCGTCTGTGTAGTCCTGTGGGCCTGGCATTAGAAAGCAATGGAAATGGGGACTGGTTTGTTACATTCCCCCTTCTAGGCCTGGGAAAGTCTCAGAAAGCGAAAGTTCCCAAGCAGCCAATTTCCATGTGGTCACATTCAGATGCCGCACTTGCAGGTGGTGCGGCACTCCAAGTCTTCCTCAAGAGGAATAAAAAAACCATAGGAACAACTATACTGGCTCAGACCAAGGATCCATCTAGTGCAGCATCTTACTTCCAACAGGGTCCATGAGCAGACACCTGGGGAAGAATAATAACGGGTGAAGCACGTGTGATGTTTTCCACCAAGTTACTTCCCAGGCTTTGACTATTTTTAGCTGAGAGTATCTTCTGAACCTCATGTCATTTGTCAGTAACCCTCAATAGATTTTTCTTCCAAGTAGTTGGCTAATTGCTTCTTTAGCTCCTGTAAGGCTTTTGCACACATCACATGTTTTAGCAAGGAGTGCCACAGGTTTACCAACACCTGCATGACTGCCATTTGTTCCCAGCCTGCTCCTAAAAGCATCATCTGATGGCCCCTGGCTCTTGTAATGGAAAAGGTAATGAAGAGTAGCTTTATTCACTCTGTCAACGGCATTCATGGTTAATATAGACCTCTATTATATCTCTATATTTCTCTTTCCTCCTCTTCTAGAGGAGGGCCCGTGTATAGATGTGTAAATTTTGTATGCTAGGCTGACATTAAAAAAAATGCTGGACATAAATGTATATAAATGAATCTCTATCCATATCTGAATGCTAAACAGTTCACAAATTTTTCCCCTTTGAAAAAAAGAGAAAAGTCCAGTAGCATCTCTAACACTTCTCAAAAATAAACTACCCCTTCTTTTCCTTTCATCTACCCTCTTGTCCATAAGCAAGTGCTCATTTATTCAAAGAACAAAAACCAACAGAAAAAAACACATCTACTATGCCCACCATTTTGCTATGGAAATGTGCTTCACAAAATTAAAACTGAACAACTTTCAAAGCAGCAGTCTTGACACATCAAAACTCGTCTTTCCCTTTTTCACCTCCACCCACGAGAGAGATCCTGGCTACCTGCCCAGATGAAGAGGGAGCCATGGCAAACTGAGGCATCTTGGATCATGCTTTTCAATGGCCAAAACTGGCATGTCACAGGCTGTGAAAAGGAACGAATTTCGAAGTTGAAGGAACTTTCTACAAAGAGTGTACTTTACCTTTGGTTCCTCTCTGAGGACCGACAGCAAATGTGTGTCTTCAGGTGATCATATTTGTGGCAAGTAAATCTATTGGCTCTCTATGCCATGGTTTGACTTTGGGGGCACTGCTGCTTGAGCCATTTTCTACTGTTGATGACGTTATGCCTGAAATAATAAAAAACAAAAAAATCCACAACTTAATCACCCAGTAAAGAAGATTAAGTTAATCAGTAAAAGATTTCCCATGCTGCAGCTTATTTTCTCAGATGATGTGTGTTCCTTTGGGGAGACAGATGCTCTACTTCATTTGTTATATTTGATGGAAATTACAACACCTATTTGTAACCAAGATAAGGGATTGGATTCTGTTGCTCTATGACTCTAAATCTCTCACTAGCTGAGTGGGTAAAAACATGCATAAGGCTGAATGACATATCCTCGTGCTTCACGGGTAGATAGGTCTTCCATCAAAACCTGCCCAGACAGTAGAGGTGAAGAGGGCATGTCCTAGATGTCCCTCCTTGATACACCTTCCCACAGATGAATCTCCCAAGACATAGATAGTCCTTTCTCAAACTTCCTTACAAGCTGGAAAACTTCAGAATATCTTTGCAACAGAAATAACATGGTTTGTTGTTGTTTTTTCTTCCCCCCAGCAGCGTGTGTAGTTTCTACAATACCTTTGTCTCCAACGATCCCAAATCAACAGGCTGGCTCCTATATTGTTTATTGACCCCCAGATTGTTCTAGCAGCCCACCAGCCAGCAAGTCTGGCCAGCACAGCATAGAGGAAAGGACCGGGAAAATCAATAAGTATTACAGTTTAAAGATAGTAAATCTGTAACGAAGAAAGCGAGGAAAATTGCAAGTCCAGGCTTCCTCCCTGAAAACACTCACCACCAGCTGGCTTTATTTAAAATGCCACGTTTGATGCCAAGTGCTACATTATTGTACAAAAAAGAAGCTGATTGAAAGGTTGCTTCCTAGTTTGTGTGAGACAGAATTCAAATCATCTAAAACTCTAGAGGTCAGTGCCATGAGTACTTGATGAGTGACAAGGCTTTCTGCAGTGTGCTTAAGAAAACTGATTTTTATGGAGATGTGTGTGTGCTCAAGCAAGAAAAAAAGTTTCACTCTGAACGAAAATAAAAATCAGAAGCTGATTTTTGAGATTTTTCACCTCTTTTCCCAATCAAAAAAGATGAAAGGAAAAAGGTGGGTGGGAAAAGCCCAAACTTAAAAATATTTATTGATTTAATTTATCTAAAAGCATCAAGTTATCTAAATCAGTTGTGAAAAATTTACCAATATTTGTAAAAAAGTAAGACTATCAGAATAAAACTTATCTACCCTTTTATGAAATAACACTTCAGCTTCTTCCAGAGGCTAAATGGCTGGCACCAAGACCAGCAGAGTCCTGTTGGACTCCAAGGGAGAAAGAACATTTAACTGTGCATACAGGCTGCTGCAATGAGTGGATCTATATGGCAATATAGAACCAGCTTGTTTCATAATTTGGTGTTTTAAAATACAGATTGTCTATAAATGCTCAGTTTATAGATGGTTCAGTGACAGCAAACAGAAAAGAAGTTACCTCAAGCTGTTTGTAAAAAGGTAAGTTACATGGATCCGTGAAGAAGACTCTCTTAAGGTGTACACGAGGTGATTTCTCTGTGCACTAAGACTATTGTGAATTAAAGTTGTCTTTGGGAACCAGAGGTAGCTTATGAAGGAAAATGCTGTAATCTTATGCCATTTTCTAGAGAAGGAAAATTGAAACAGCTGATCTTGTCAAGGTATTTTAATCTATTTTGCATATGAGTGAGTCTAATTAAGTGGACCCCCTTTAATAAATTTAATATTATTATTCAGTTATTTAAATCATGGTCCACGCCTGTCTACACTCCAGTCTCCCCCCTTCCTCCCCCATGGATGTGATATTAGCTTTCCTGAGGCAAAGGCATGGGGACAAAGGGGAATAAATGTGCAGGCAAGAGCCACGGGCATAATGGCCCCAGAGGTGATGTCCTTCAGTAACCGTATCTTCTGATCTCTTGAGCCTACGGTCACCAAAGCCAGGTTCCCGGCCACGTGACAGGACAGGAGCTGAGTCCCTCCACAGTGGGTCACTTTGCACCCGAGGGAGGTTTCTCATCATCCTGTCCCCCATGTGGGTCTGCGACTGCCCTGGACAGCTTCAGAGCCCGCAGGCCGCACGTGGTGGATCAGCAGGTCTGTGGTCACCAGCGCACCAGCAGTGGCCCCTGGGCAAAAAGCAGAGAAGCAGCAGCAAAGGCTGCAAGAGGGGCTGATAAAACCGGGGGCATGAATTTCACGCCCACCTTGTGAGACTTCGCAGGTCTCTGTCCCTGAACCAGGCCAGAGCCTTAAATTAATTGCTATGGCTCTCCCAACACTATCTTGGGTATTTGCCGAGGCCCTAACTGGATTGCAACATGATGGATGTACACATACCCTGTTTCTATAGATAAGGTAATTAGGAGATAGATCAGGCATGTGCATGTTTCATGTTCCAGCAGTGTTTATGCTGAAACATGCCTATCTGTGGGAGGACCTCCTTGGCCTCTTTGCACCAGGTGGAAAAGCACAAATCTTTGATCTGAGCTCCAGGTGCTGAAGCAGTTTGAGATGCCTGTGCAGAGCGTATGCTGATGCGGCGTGATGAGGACAGACAGATCCACGTGTCTGACAATTCTATAAAAAAATATCATTATTACCTGGATGCGGTGAGCGACAGTGGGTGAAGTGCCCAGCTGGGCAATTGTCCTCCAAATGGCGATGAACAGCTGATTGTCGTGGTTTAACCTCAGTCGGCAACTAAGCATCACGCAGCCACTCGCTCACTCCCCCCCACCCGGTGGGATGGGGGAGAGAATTGGAAAAGCACAAGTGAGAAAAACTCGTGGGTTGAGATAAAAACAGTTTAATAATTGAAATAAAATGATAATGATAATATGATAATAATAATAATACACAAAGCAAGTGATGCACAGTACAATTGCTCACCACCCGCCGACCGATGCCCAGCCAGTCCCCGAGCAGCGGCCCCCCCGGCCAGCTTCCCCCAGTTTATGTACTGAGCATGACGTCACATGGTATGGAATGTCCCTTTGGCCAGTTTGGCTGTGCCCCCTCCCAGCTTCCTGTGCCCCTCCAGCCTTCTCAGTCGGTAGAGCACGGAAAACTAGAAAGTCCTTGGCCAGTGTAAGCACTACCTAGCAACAACTAAAACATCGGTGCCTTATCAATTTTGTTCCCATCCTAAATCCAAAACACAGCACTGTACCAGCTACTAGGAAGGAAATTGACTCTATCCCTGCCGAAACCAGGACACTGATAAAAAAAGATGGGAACAGTTCCTCAGTCCTTTCAAATAGGTGCGTGATTTCAAATCAAAGCTGCCACTTTGCCCACTGCTGATCATAAATTTGTCCAATGTGCCTGGAGGCACTGGTCAACCCCAGAGCGCCAGACCGTACAACTGTCACGGTGTCGTCAGCAGAGTGGTACTACAGCACCATCCTTACCTCCAGGGTCCCAGGGAACACAAAAGCTTGGGGTTTAGTACCGTGCTGGGGGAATTTGCGCATGTGAGTTCACCTCTCTGTTACAGCTTTCTCGCAAAACATAAATGAGAATAGCGATAAAGCAGCTGAGCACGTACAGAGGAAAAAGGCAGCACGGGAGCTAGATATTATCATCGCGTAGGAGAAAAGGTTTGTTTTGTCACTTAATTTACCACCCTCAGAGACACATATTCAGAACGCACATAAGCTATAATGCAACCAGGTCACATGATTTGAAAGGTGAACATGTTTATATGGATCTGACAGGTGTTAATGATGGCTTTCAATTGAAAAAGGAATCCTGGAAGAGAAATTGCTAGTTAAACAAGTCTAACAGCATTAATGTTTTCTAACAGCATTGCTTTCCGGAGCCAGGTGTTGCAAAATATAAAGTGTCTTGGTACCTTTATTTAGGAGAAGATCCTTATGAATGTGATAATCTTTTGAAGTCCAATTTTATCGTATAATGTGCTTCAACCCATGTTTCCTATGTATGGCTCATAATGAGATTAGTGGAGTGTAAATCTTCATGCCATTTAAATAAATAGTCTCTCGAGTGTCTGGCATTAGAAATATATTGTTCTGTATTTCCCTACGGGCACTGATGTTGCATCCTGTAATTGTAAAGTATTTGTCTGTGTCATATTACAAGGCATTTGATTTAATTTTAAATGGGGGAGTTTCATCTTTTCTTCGTTTTGACCATCATATAACTTGGTTAGTTACGATTTGTTGGATGTTTTTTTTTTCCATTTGTCACAAAAAGGCCAAAGTCTTTTGCTTAGTATTTCCAAAGTAGCCCATATGGAGTGGCCATCGGCACAGTGCATGGGGCAGCCACTGACCCAGTACAGAGATCACTATTGTAATGTCAGATTTACCCCATTAATCTTGTCTTTCCAGATTTCAATTTATATAATTTCTCATTCACACCATCTGAATGGTTAATTCCCATATTAATGTTCTTATCTGCTTGTTCCGATACCTGTGTATTTCCTAAGTTTCCTAACTCTATTGAGTCATTCAGTACTGGTCAGTTCTTAAAATGGCCAAGCAGAATTCAAAGTAGAAAAAAAACCATACCAAATTCAGATGCCCTTTCCTTCCTCAAATGGGGTTTAATTCTGCTGTCACCTTTACTGATGGATACCAAGAAAAAAGCATTCATTGCAATCAATAGAGCTGGGGGTCCAAATCAGTTGTTCCCCTATCACTTTGTGGCATTGAGAGGGAAAGATCTTGCTTTAGTGACCAGACGTTCATCTCATCCTTCCGCAGGTGTCTGAAATGGGTCAGAGGAAAAGGCAAATTATCTCTTTGTCCCCACTGACTGGGGCAGGAGTTTAGGCAATTAGCCAATGTCATGCAAACATATATTCCAGGCTGTTCCTTTTGTGCTTGCATGTATTTGCCTTTGCTTCATATTACTGTGGCAGGCCCATCACAGCTCCAAGGCTAAAAATATATCCAGCAGGGGAAGCAGTGCTGTCTGGCTCCCTCTGAGGTGCAAACAGTGACAGGTTCATGGCATCTATTGTAATAAGGCCAGTGGCTTAGCATAGGAGGATTTATATCAGCATAAAACTGGGGTAAACTCCAATAACTTCATCAACCCCTACTTTTGTTGCGACTATCTTGTCCGCCCCAATGCATTTCACAGGATGTATAGATTTCCCTTGATCCTCCTGCACCAAGCTCCAACAGTTTGAAGCTCAATAAGACCAACTTCTTCAGAAAATTAATATCCCTTCTTGGTTCAACACCCCCCCAGTGTGAGTTAACTCTTCCACATCCTAGGTAAGAGTCTCCTGTAGCTCGTTGCCCCACTATTAGACACCGTAATAGCGTCATCTTGATTCCCGGTAATATTCTGCTGTTGAAAGAAACAGGCGTAAAGTTTTTACTAGAATTCATTGTTAATATTGAAGTTACTACAAGTAAACAACTGCAAAGGCGTTGTCTCACATTACAGAACATATTTTTTGCTAAGGCACTGCCACGATGGGTTTAACAGTGTTAACAATCCCCGTGATTATCAGTCATGGTAATGGTTGATCAATGATGAAGGATTTGCTCCCCATGTAGACACTTACTTAAAACGAGCAAGCTCTAAAACATCACCAGCAAAATTTACTTCATGATGTTGTTTTGCCAAATGAGGGATCTGTGATTAACCTGTCCTCCCCTGCCTCCTGCTGCCTGCTCTCAGTGCTCCTAACTCTCCAGTTCAAAGCCCGATGTGACAGCCTGCCTCTGCCTGCGCTCGAGCCAGACGAGGTGACGCAGCTGGGGGAGAGACCTTCCTCTTTGCATAACTGGATGGCCTAGCCTTCAGCGCGTGGCCTGGCAGAGAGGACGGCGTTTCCCTTCTTTCTCGTATGACTGCGTCTGGCATGGGCCCTCGTCACGTGAATTGACACTGAGGTTGCTCCTCATCAGATGGTCTGGTGTGGGGGTGTGCCACCCAGGATGTGGCCCAGTCAGCCGTCGTCATCCTCCCCCCTTCATATCCACACATCTGCCCCTGTTGGTGGTGGGGGTTTTTTTAACTTTCTTGTTTTGCCTGTTCGAATGAGTATTTCCATGCCTTTATCCACAGCTGTTATTATAATTTCTTTTAAAGCAAGAACCAAGTTTCTCAGGTAATTACTGGGCTGTAGGACCTGAGGCTTTAAGAAAAATAAATAACCATGGCAACTGATTGACAACAGATCCATGGCTTCTTTTACCACCATTAAAGAAATATAACTAAAGCCTTAGAGGGTTTTTTTCGATTTTCTAACTCCTCATCTAAACCAATTGCAAATTCTCCAGAGCAACGCCACGAAGGCGCTGACCTCTTGAAGCACAGCAAGTTCGTTTCCCCCGTGAGAGAAAAGGTACACGCACCTGGGAGGACCAGCTGGGGCTGGCACAAGTGGCAAAGGAGGGGGACAGTTTGGGCAGCGAACTTACAGGGATCCGTCCCCAGATAAGATCAGATAGCCAGGGCTGAGGAGCTTGTCTGTATGTGACTCCTCCTCAGCTGGAAAAGGCAGATGCTAAGGAGACTTTGCTAATTTCCCCTGCCTGGAAACCTGTAATGAGCTCAGAGCAGAACAGCAAAAGGGCACATCTGTTAGTTTCTCCTAAGCTAGAAAGGGCTGAAAGCCAAGAGAGATGTCTAGGGGTTAATTTGCTGGCCTGTCTGCAAGCATAGGAGAAAGTCTGAGCCCTGGAGAAAGCCTGGTGCGCTCTGAGAGCAGAGAAAGCTGGTGAGTGTCACTAGGAGCTTAAGGGTGATACAGCTTATGGGACAGGAGAAAGGTTTGTTTCCTTCATTCATGCAAATGTTCACAAAGAACTCCAGTTGATCATATCATACACATTCAGTGCTGCAAAAGCCTGTGTTCATCCATGGACGGGATGCTAAAAAATATGCTACCTTGGCACATGGCGCCGGCTGTGAGGGAAACTGCTGGATGCAAAGCCTTCCTGCCCACTGACGGGCAGAAATAATCTGCGTCTAGACAGTGCCTGCCATGATGGGACATCTAGAGATGCCCAGGGCACTGCAGGAAATGGAGGTGCTGCAACCTTGTTAGTGTAGTGATTTAGCTGGGATAATGTCTTCCCTTTCCCAGCCAGGTTAATTAGCCAGTGCATCCAGACTGTATCTGGTACTCTCAGGTAACATGTATACTAATAAATGTGGTGTCCCCAAGACAGTACTTTGGCCCTGCTGCCAACTGGCACAGGACAGCCAACAACCTCACTGTTAAGCTCACCCCTCCAAATCAGCCTGATTGCACCCAAACCTCCTTTGAGGAATGATCCCTGGCCCACATTAACTCCTGAACCATGCCCAGGCTTTGCTCAGGAGCGTGCTGGTTGGTACAAACCAAAAGGTGCCACCAGGTACTGGTCTAATGACTGGACAGGGTAGGTCACTGTGTTCACATAGCTGGGGATGTTCCCTGACACCGTTTAAATTGCTAGTATAGGCGCAGCCACAGTGGCTGGTCTTTGTAGTGCTAATAGGCGCTGAACTGACTTAACCGCTGAGCCTCTGATCCTGAACAGCCCTGCTGCTTAGGTGCTACACACGACAAACAACAAGCAAGGACACCTTTCCACTTAGCCACGGGATGCTCACAGCTGCAGGAAAGTGCTATGTAAGATTTGCAAAAAATCTAAAAGCTCTTGAAAACAACTCTAAGTACGTCTTTGGATATTTAGGTATATTTATATATGTAAAAACCTGTCCAAGTGATGACCAAATCTAAAGGAAAATTGCAGGAAAACTAAAAACTTCAAATGCTGATGCAAATTTTTTGCCGCAACCTTAATCTGTCCTACACTACACTGGCTTGGTGTTTTCCTTCATGCCTGAAAAACATTACTGCCTTTTAATCCAGAGTAAACGCTGCCATCAGCTTGGTGTTTTCCTCTTGTCTTTCAGCTTTTTGTCCATTCTAACATATGTTCCTACATTAATTTGCCATATATTTCCTATCATTTCAGTCTCCAAAGAAGAGAGTGTTGGCAATATTTTTCAGGTAAAATGTTGATTACTGCTGCATCATACTCAGATGAAGTTTCTGCATTTCAGAACAGTCAAGAGGTTTCCAGGACTGGTTTGTAAACAATTACCACACTCTTGTTCTTCACCAGTCACCACAGCATAGTAAAACTTGTGGGCCACCTTTTATTTTTTATGGTATCTGATTCAGACCAAAGCTTCCAGTTTTGCCTTTGTTAGTCAACCACACTTCATACTTTATGAGAGAAAGATTTGGGGCTTTCAGGGTTTTTTTTAGTCTTGAGTCAGCGGTCTAAGGCAGTTCTTTCTATTCATCTTTATGTTCATTCAACCTTTAGGGAAGTACAGAGCTCCTCTGTGGTATTGTCA
Source organism: Pygoscelis adeliae (assembly GCF_000699105.1). Lineage (NCBI taxonomy): Eukaryota > Metazoa > Chordata > Aves > Sphenisciformes > Spheniscidae > Pygoscelis > Pygoscelis adeliae. Next base: position 624,344 of record NW_008824447.1, read on the forward strand.
CTCTGTGGCCTTATTGCACACCAACTGTGCAATGCTTTTGACTTGAAGCGTCACTGCTCTACATGCAAAGGTTGGACTTTCAAGATGTTGTTGGCCTCATAACATTAACGCGGAAGAGGGTGGAAATTTGCCTCCAGATAAAGACACCCACTTCGATGCGTCTGTCAGTCTGTATGTGTGACCTAACTAGCCTGAGATAACAGGGTATTGGGACTGGTGGATATGGTACAAGGTCTGTGGGAGACCCAGTGATCTTCTGTAGCATTGGCTGAAAAGCTGGCAGATATGGCATGACATCTCAGATGGCCCTAGGTGCCTGGGATTGAGAAACTGAATTGCACTCCTAGTCAGTACGGTCAAGGGAGCCTAAAGAACAGTTCATCTCACCCTAAAGAAGTCACTTCATGGCTGATCAGATGAGTCACCCTCTGGGATCCTTCAGTTGTATGACCTAGAACTATATTGACTACGGAGACCAGGGGAGCACAGGCATCATGCACAACTCTTTGAACTCGGTCCCCCCTACAGAGCCTTGCCACTAGTCCTACTCTAGTCAGATGGAGTTGCACAATGCCGAAAAGGCCTGTGTCAACTAGTGTTGTGAATCTGGCTTATAATCACAATTGATGGTTAAATAGAAAAAAGTTTCACAAAATCCACACCATTTATTTTTTTTGTTGGAATCATCAAAACTAACTCCTCTCACTCCCCTTTCTGTTTCTGATCCCAGCACTCACCATCTTTGCACTTTGTCTCTGCAGACGTTCAGGAAAGCATCCTGGAGCTGATAAGATCACACTGTAGTAGTATGTAACCCCCATGCAATTTCCAATTTCTTTCCAAGCGTGAGAGTACATTCCGCTTGGAGAAACACATGATCCTATATCTAATTTTTAAACTTCTTGTTGTTTGTTAAACTACTATTTGAAAAACCAAGATCAGTTAGCTGCCCTTTCCTGGAGGTAGAACTATTCCAGAATAGATGGAACAGGATTAAACTGAATGTAAAGCCTTAGTCACTTGTGACTGTTGCACATCAGTAACAGGCTTTCTTAATATGGACTTGTGCCCTCCAATAAACAGATGCCTGCATATCACAGAAGATAATCAAGCCCAAAGTCTAGGAAAACTGTCTCCAGCCAAGACCACAGGGATTTTATAATTAAGCACAAGTTGTGAATGCGTGTCAGTAGTCTCAATCTGGAAGACAATATTTCTGCGTGGTCAGTGTAAAAATGCAGTTTTATGAAAGTGAAGAAAGCGCTGAATGGGCATTTATTATTTACTCCCTTTGAAAGATCAGCAATGAGTCATTAAAATGTTAGTTACTGTTTTAAAGTTTTGCCACTTTATAGAAAATTAATAAAATGTATCATTACAAGCACAGTCTCTTTTATATGCTGAAACTGCTACAACAACCCTGCTACTCCCTTTTCGCAAGTCATTTGCTTTCTTCATTTCATTTCTGTCCTTGTCTCCAAGAATACTGTGGAAAGTCTCTGAGGCAAACTGCTTTTTTCCAAGAGCTGGAGGATGGAGTTGTTCAGTTGTTACTGTTTGTGAAACAGAAGAGCACTGACCAAAGCCAGGAAATTCAGAATTCATGTGCAGAGCAAGCCTTCAATTAAAAAAAAAAAAATAAAAAATCCTTGTTCAACCTATGCTCAAGCCAAGTACCTCATCTGAGTAGCATTGCAAAGCAAAAATTGTGTGTCTTGCTTTAATAACACCGCACCGACAGGAAGAAATGCCAGAAGTGGGAAATGCGATGTCCTTAGCTTGGTCTGTGAATCAGGAGGACTGGCTTGCCGCTCGTATAGCGCTCATCCTCTGTCTTTTTCTATACCTTTTTTGTGTGACTGGTACTAACTCTGCTCGGTAATGTCTTATCTGGAGTTTTACTCTCCTAGTCGAACCCCTCCAAAGGAAACTTCACTGGCTTTGAATTAAGTTCTGTAAACTGCTCCTGTTAAACCCAGAGGCTGAATTTGGAAGTCTAAAACACTAAACACTCTACAAACTTTTAAGTTACAGTTTTGGACTGCTCTACTATCAATTCATGTATTTCATATAAGCTATCAATTAACCGACAAATTAAATTAGGAACTAAACTTCCCTACCACTTTCCCTGCACACTTTTGGCAGTTGGCAAAATGTACTTGTAGGAGGTTTGGCTTTTCTTTCTCTGAAGGACAGTATACCAAAGGCATCATTAGTCTCCTACTAACGGAGCAGGTTTTCTGGCTCCATTTTCAATATTCTGGTGACTTTCACTGGTTTCTTGGTGTGCCTTTTCTTTATACATACAAATTGATAAAAATGTTTCTTTTTTTAATCTTCAGCTGGATACCTTATAAACATTTCTCAGAATAGTTACCAGTTATTCCTAGGGGTTTTTTGATTTGAAAGGTAAAGTAACTGTCAAGCAATATTTTGGAGCCATCTGCCTCCCTTGTGTTTTGAGAAATCAAATATCTCCATATTGCACTGTGCTGCATGGCTGCTATTAATATAGTCACAATATCACCCCAATGTGGGTAAGGAAAAGTAATCTTTTATGACTTTTACAGGCCGCTAATTCATCTGGAGCAATATATTCAATTAATACACAACTCAATTATCTGATAAAAGGTTAGACAGCAACATATCACACTGTATTCAGTGAAAAAAGACAGCATTTAACCATCAAGCATCACTTTGAATATGCATTTATTTTAAAAATTTGCTTGGTAATAGCAAGAATTCTACCTTCCTTCCACCTGACACTGCTTTAAAACCATGAATTACAGTTTTTCAGTCTCTTCTTTTTCAGATCTGAATTAGTCTTTCTCCACGTTGCTGTGTGCCCATCTAAAATCCCAGCTAGGTTCCTACGAGCTGTGTGCAATGATGTTTCAGCTGAGTCCTTGAGGACCACAATCTGAGACAAGCAAGCCGCTCTTCTGGGAGCTGGCCGGTGGGAAAGCAAGCACATGAAAAGGAAAGCCTTGTGATTAGGATTCTGAAGATCTAGTTCAACTCCAGGCTAGGCTTTGAATATGACATTAAGAAAGACACTTCACCTACCTTAGGCATATCCTCAGCTGGTATAAATTGCTGTAAACTCACAGCATCAGTGGTGCTATGTCAGCTTTACACCAGCTGCTGAGCTACTCTTTTCCCTCCGAATTCCCTTACGTAAAGTGATGGCTTGTTTGCATTTACTAGGGCACTGCTTGCTTTCTTTGTCCCCAGGTATGTTCTTTTTCTATGAAGACTGTAACCTGCTTAAGGGAAGGAATTCCTCTTACTCTGTGTTTGTACAAGACACAGTACAACAGAGACCTGATCTTGCCTGGGGCCTCTAAGCTTTGTAATACTGGTTATTCTTTATAATAATTAAACACTCTAAGCTTTTCAAAAATGAGATGGAGGAACCAAGCCACAGTCAGGTTAAATGACTTACCCAAAATCGCACGCTGGTGGTCTACCTAATGGAGGATGTATCCCCAGTGCTCTTCATCAAATCATCAGAGGTTTTTGTGCCATGCAGTAGGAACTAGTAACATTTCCATGGCTTGGACATAAAATATTCAGTACCCCTGCTCACTGGAGCAAGTGAATGAATTACTCACCCATATTTTGGGAGCACTCACTGTGTTTCCATACAAGCCTTATGCTACTGAGCACAGGTGTTGACACTCAGCTACCAGAACCACAGCCTTACCTAAACTCAGGATTAACTCCCTACAGCTGATGAGTGAATTAATGCAAAGTGTTTGGGTTCCATCTAGTGGTTACAAACTCACCAGCAGCTGTGTCTCTCAAATGGGCTGCTTTTATGCCATGCCTCTCTCCCAGGACCCAGGAGTAGCCGTGACATAACACAATTTTTACTATGTCACCATCACAGATTTGGTTCCCTAACTTAATTTCTGACCAGTATTTGATCTCTTGACTTTCTGAGTGATTTACACCCTCAGGTCTTCTGTCTACCAGCCACTGCTTTGGCTTTGTTCCTGCTTATGGGCCAGGAGGCATCCAGCGAGGAGAAAAGCTCCAGTCTGGTACCGCAGCTGTGCGAGATGTTGGTCCTGCAGCTGGAAAAGGAGATTAGGAAGACCCAAGTGAAAAATCCTTGTGTTTTGCACTGACAGCATGAGATTTGGTGGGTCTGATATGAAGCAGAGAACAATCCAGCCAGCAAACTGCATTATTATTCCTGATGGTTTTTTCGTCATTCAGTTTCCATCCTTTATGACTGGAAATTTTGTGGATTTTTTTTTTTTTAACAATCTAAACATTTGGTTTGTGTTGGCGCTTAGCTTCATTTTCATTAGTTTCATTTTTCCTTCTCATTAAATTCTTATCATTTTCCTCTACTATTAAGTTACTCCACAGGCTCTAAATCGTAGTAATCTTTCATCTAGCCCAAAGAGCTGCAAGCAACTCCTGCAGATTTTCAGCATCCCACTACCTCACAGCAAGGGGGAGACTGAGGCACTCAAGAGACTCACCATCCTGCCTTCACTGTACTGTTAACTCTTGTGAGTTCAGGCTTACGCTAACAACTGGTAAATATTAGGCAACGTTTGTAAAGACTACTAGTAGAACAAATGAGCGACTGGGATAAAAGGGCTGTAGCAGAGCATGCTGGCCACTGTAACAAGAACCTTTAGGTGATGGCTGGAAGGTTTTGGCCTGCGCAGAACTAGAGCGCTAGGAGGAAATTGTAATCTTGGACAATGCAGACAAAAAAGACCTGGCTAATGAGAATATGGGAATACAGAGTTCAGTCCGTCTGTCCTTCAGAAGTTCAAAGACAGATAGCTAGATAGGAAGAGCAGCAGACAAGGTCAGCTGGCCTTGAAAAAGGGCCTTTTTCAAGCAAGCAAGAGAACCCGGAAGCCCAGAAAAAGGGGCATCTGCAGGTCATAAAAAGCTGCAAGGAGGCATGAGGCAATGCAGCACAGCAGGGCCCAGATGTGGATGTGGTGTTGGAGGAGGCAATAGGCAGTGCTAGAAGGATTAGCCCCTGTAACAAAATGCAGAACATGCTAGACCAGATGGGGCTGATAAGAACAACACGTCCTTTCCACACTGTCCTGTTCTCTATGCACCTGTGTTCATATGACTGCAGGATCACAGTCCTTAGTAGACTATCTGAGCTTTCAAGCTGAAACCTCCAATGGAGGGCAGAAGCTGCTATCACTCCTCCTCCCCTCCTTATAGAATCACAGAATAATTCAGGCTGGAGGGGACTTCTTGAGGTCTGCTCATCCAGCTTCCTGTTTACAGCAGAGCCATCTTCAAGGTTAGATGGATTTTGCTCAGGACCTTTTCTAGTCAAGCTTTGAATAACTCCAAGGATGGAGATCCGACAGCCTCTCTGGGCACCTGTCCCAGTGTTAGACCACCCTTACTGGGAAGAGTTTTTTCCTCATATTTAATTGGAATATCTCTTGCGTGTGTCTGTTGCCTCTTGTCCTTTCCCTGTGCATCTTGAGAGTCTGGATGCTTCTTTTGTGTAACCATCTCCCTCCACGCTTTTCATAGTAGAACACACAGTAAGGTCTCACCTTTGCCTTTTCTGCTCCAGGCTAGACAGACTGGGCTCTTTCAGCCTTTCCTCACATGTCACGTGCCAGAGCCTCAACCAACTTGGTGGTCTCCCATTACTCTTGTGCCAGTATTTCATTACCCCTCTTGTACTGGGGGGGCCAAAACTGGGCACAGAACTCCAAACGTGGTCTCACATGTGCCAAGCAGAGGGGAAGGATCGCTTCCCTGGGCCTGCTGGCTACACTCTTACTAACACAGCCCAGGATGCCGATGGGCTTCTTTGCTGCAAGGTCACATCGCTAGCTCGTGGTCACTGGTTGCCCACTAGGAACCCTGGGTCCTTTTCTGCAGAGCTGTTTCTTAGACAGTCAGCCCCAGCCTGTATGGCTGCATGGAGTTACTCCCTTCCAGGTGCAGGACTTTGCATTTGCTATTGTTGAACTTCATGAGATAACTGTCAAGATCCCTCTGAGCGGCAGGCCTACTTCTCAGCATAGCAACTGCTCCTCTCAGTTTCACACGATCTGTAAGCCTTATAAGGGTGCACTCATCGTTTAACAAGATGTTAAACATGATGTTAAATGAATTTCCAGGAGGGTTTGCTCCATAACCTACTAGGAGACTGCAGCTTGAACTGAGGTTATTTCCACATGCAGGGTCTTGCAACATTGCTCCATTTAAAGGTTCGCGCTGTTAACTTCTCCCTAGCACCTCTTTGCTCTGATGCATTGAGAAAAATGTGATCCAGAGCTGAAAATTTTCCCTCTCTTCCTACTACCACCAACCATGAGAATGCCACTTGTATTGGAAAATTTGCTTTTTGGTTTAACTCTACTGACACAAAGACTCCTTTGGCTGACATAAGCTTACCTGGAGGATTTGCAGTCGTAACTATGACAGCAAGACCCTTTTAGGGGAGCTTATGCCCCAGCCTTGGCAAATGACCTAAAGAAGCTCACCTGTTAGAACAAAAATATGAGTGCACAGGGAGTGTATGGTTCAAATATAAAAATTATCTGGAAGGCAGGTGCCCAAAACTGATTATGTTAGAGGAATGTGATCATCACCCAGATCAAACAGTAATCAGGGAATTTCAAGGAGGTTTTTGAAACAAAGAAGCAGTATGAAAAGAAGTACAAGAGAAGCATGAAAATTTCTAACAAGAGCGGAGAGACCTTGGACTGGAAACAGCAGCAGCCAAAACCTGGCTTGGCACTGCCAGAAATCACCCTGCCAGCATCCCGACTCCTGCTTAGGCCACAACATAAGTGCAAGTAGGGGAACCCTTACTTCCAGAAGTGTGTGGGGGGGTTGCTTGTCCTGTGAGAGGAGAGGTTTGTGCATATACCTGTGTGACTCTGTGTGTGTGTCTGCATGTGTGTGCAATTAGAATTTCTTGAAATTAGTAATAGAAGGATCTTTAGAAATGCATAGGTAGTTACTGAGATTTCATAAGTGCCTAGTATTGTGGTTTATCATCTGTTGCATCACCAACATTGGTCCTTAATGTATAGATCACTGATTGCCAGTTAAATATGTGCTGTTAATGAATTTATAAACCCCTTTGATCCTGTTTTTTATTTAAATTATTTGAACTGAGCACTTCTTCCCTGAGACAACCCTCACAGCAAGGATTAGCCCAGTTGCATCAACCTTCTAACAGTGACCTCCACCTTCTGTAACAGAAGGCATCCCAAGCAGCAGTCAAGCCATGAATGTTAGTATGGGGTTAGTAAATTTGGTGATGTACAAATGTTGTTGCTGGGCCTGGCAAAGGCTGCAGAGATGAGGAGAGAACTTCATCCAATAGCTCATTTCGCGGGAATACTAATCAAAATATTGTATCTGCCTAACTTCACAGAACAGGGTGCTTCAGTCAGCTCTCTCAGGTTCCTGGTGTAGGCCTCTGAATGTCCAGCTGAAGCACAGTCTAAGAAAGATGCTTTACCTTAGATGGTGTGAATGTCTCCTTAAATGTCTGCTTGAAGGGTCTAGAGAACAAGTCTTATAAGGAGAGGCTGAGGGAACTGGGGTTGTTTAACCTCGAGAAAAGGAGGTTCAGGGGAGACCTTATCGCCCTCTACAACTACCTGAAAGGAGGTTGTGGCGACGTGGGTGTCGGTCTCTTCTCCCAAGTAACAAGCGATAGGACAAGAGGAAACGGCCTCAAGTTGCACCAGGGGAGGTTTTGATGGGATATTAGGAAAAATTTCTTCACTGAAAGGGTTGTCAAGCATTGGAACAGGCTGCCCAGGGAAGCGGTTGAGTCACCATCCCTGGAGGTATTTAAAAGATGTGTAGATGTGGCACTCAGGGACATGGTTTAGTGGTGGACTTGGCAGTGTTAGGTTTGTGGTTGGACTTGATGATCTTAAGGGTCTTTTCCAACCTAAATGATTCTATGATTCTCTGATTCTTGTTTGAAGTATTGATGGTTGATAGCTCTGCCCATAACTGGCTCACCTATGGAACAGCACACAGTTGACAAGAAGAAAAGGACTCATGTATAAACATGTATAAACAGCTTATAAAAGCTGTGGCATTGTCTGTCATCCCCTGTCAAACCTATGGACAGAACATCAGTTGAAGCTGTAGAAAGTCCATTGCCTGTGTAATTAATACATCCCCTGAACATCATGAGTTCCTCCAGAAAAGCTTTTCCAATGCAAGTACTCCCCGTAGTGTGCAGCAATAGAGAAAAGAGAGGTTTTCATCATTAGTGATTGCAATGGAAATCAGATTTTATAAATGGCAATAAACAGAAAAAAACCTAACTTTCTGAACTAGGAAAACTTGTAGAGAACTGTTAGCCTAGAGAGAACTGAACAGATGAATGAAAAGACCGGTTGGTACGCAATGCACAAAATAAAGGTCTCTAAAGACAGTTATTAAAATTCTCTTCCACCATGAAGCCAACAAAAACAGTGACTGGAAATAGTTCAAAAGCAAGCCAGAGATTTCTGAACAGACTTCTCCATGAATCGTAGGCTGAAATTTGCATGGTCTTTGCTGATGAAGCAGAGTTTTAGCTACAGTGACTCCAGATTCTGCAGAGGTTGTAGGAATGGTCCCCATGGCAAAGAGATAGGATTTTATAACTAGCTCTGGGTAAAGGTAATACCCCATCCACTAGGGAAAGCTGGACTGATTTAGTGCCAGACTTGGCTGGTCTGCAAAAGAAGCTTCTAATCGGGGACTTCCTGCTAGTCCAACCAGGGGGGTGGCTGAAAACTATGTCAAAATTCATTTTGGTGGTTGCTGACTCTGCTAACCTTTTCAAAAAGTGTATGCTTTGCATGACAGTATGCTTACCTTTGTGGAAAGCTGAGATTGCTGAAAAGAAGACCTCTCTTCTATTAAAAAAAAAAAATACTGAAAACCAAAGAACAGGTATGACTGCCACAGCATCTGATCAGCCTGGTACTTTGGGGCCATATGGTTAAATTTTCCTCTTTTGGATTTTTCATTGGGACTTTATTTTGCATGCAGTACAACTTCCTTTTTTTCTTGCTGGCGATGCACTCAATGGTGACCCACCAGTCCTAACACTGTGGTTTATTTTCATTGCTGACTGTTGGGACCGACCCATAAAAGCTGCAGTGACTAAGAATACACCCCCCTGTGTTGTTCTGAGGCATCAGCATTAGCCAGACGTGTCCTGTTCTCACTCCCACAAACCACCACACTACAACACGTGCAAGAAGAGTGGCAGCTGGGTTGCTTCAGGCTCGAAGCGTGGTCACGTCACTGACTACAGAAAGAAGGTGGATCTGGGCTTTCTGGAAAGCTATTCAAGAAAATCCAGGCAACATTAAGCAAGACCTCCAGGCAAACATAAGCCATGAGTGGTGCCAAAGGAGTGAAAGCAGCTTTGGAGTAAGAAACAAGTGGCAGCAACAGAGATTCTCATGTCATGGGCTACTGCGAGGCCACGCCATACAAATATATGTGAATAGGGGAGCACTGTTGCTTCGCCTTGTTACTCATGATCTTCCTTCTCCTCCAAGTAAGGAAAGGCACAAACAAACCCCTCACGACAACGGCACAGACTCCTGGCACAGAACTGCTGTGAACAAAGTTACTAGCCACAGCATCCTGATGTCATCCCCCTTCTAGGTGTTTAGCTGGTCACCGGAAAGAGTTTAGCTAGCTGAGTCCAAGGCCAGCTCCTTCGCCAACCAAAGCTGTTGTGAAGAAAGCAGGACGTGAAGGCCTGCCCCTCCTTTCCCTCGAGAACTGCTTTTAAGCTGAAGCTTTACTGCCAGCCCCTGCCAGTGCTACGCTGCAGCTGGGCAGCAGCTGCATCCGTGCTCAGTCTCAGATCTTCACCAGCCTGGCCCTGACCCAGACCCAGTGGCTCTGCTTCCCAGCTTGAACTCGGACCTGCCCTGTCACCTGCCCTGAGCTGTGTCTGACCTTGACTGCTGTCTCCAGCCCTGATCCCGACCCGGACTTGCCACTCTGCGTCGGGGCTCCCTGTCAGAGGGGTCGCCCACGGCTGGCTTGCCTCGCTACCGTGCCGTGCTGCCAGCTCCCCTTCCCGCTGCTCCCCGACGCCTGCAATGCGGTGCAGCAGCTGCAGAGCGAGAGAAGCCATAGCCTCATGAGTAGCCACCACTGCACACCACTTGCCAGTGGCCAGGCACAGGCACGACTTCGGTGCAGCTGCAGCCCAGCGCAGGTGGGGGTCAGGACGAGACTCTTGGCTTAAACACAGTTCCCAAGAGAAGTGGGGGCAGCCCCCACAGAAATGCCTGCCAGGTTTGTCTCAGAGAGCTCTGTTCAAGGCCTGGCAGCTGCTTATCAGCGTTGGCTCAGAGTCCAGGCAGCCGGGCTTCTTGAGGTGGGATGTGAATGCTGCCAGCACCCTGACGGTTACTTTTAACCCCGCAGTCACTGCTGCACAAAGAGTACTGCGTAACAGAGGGCATGGTTAGATCACCTAGTCTAGGGAACACGTCAAGATACTCTTCCTTATACCATGTACTAATGGCTACGCAAACAGAAACTGGTTTTGTTTGAGAGAGGTTGAGCGGAAGGATCTGCAGAGGACAACAGTCGACAAGTTACCGTTGTTAAGTTGTACAGTTGGGTGCTGAACTGAGAGCAAAGTAAGCATACAATGGTTTAAGGTAAGAAAGATTATATGGTCCCTATTAATGGAGCAATAAGAGCAGTCAACCTTGTAGAGTTTGTACAATAGGTTCTGGAGATGTTTTAACATCAAGTGTTCTTCAAAGGCAATAGCATAATGGGGTGCATTTTCCAAGATATCTAAAGGTTTGATCTTTGACAACACCATGCCTCTAGTGATATAATAACTGAAGTGCAATGCTTCTATGTTACTGTATTCACACAGAAGAAGATTTACAAGTCTACTGTGAAGGAACTAGCTCTTGGATTTGGTTTACAAATGCACATGCATAAAACATGCTTAAGGAGAGAATCTCCTTTCCTTAGGAGAAAGCTCCAACATACATCCCATCTCTTACATTTGCCAAGTCTGACAGAGTGGTTAGAAGATCTGCTAAGGGTTTGGTTTTTCATGAAAGCTTTCATGATGATTAGAAACCGTGTTAAGCTTATGTCTCATTATTTTATTCTGCAAGTATAAATACAATGGTCCTTACAAAAATGAATACTGTGTGTGTGAATATTAGTTACTAAAACAAACAACTAACTAGCCTGTCTTTACCTTCATCTCCCACTGTCTAAGTCTCACCTTTTGTTGTGCTGAGACTGTTAACTTCCACCAAAATATTCAGCACAGAAATTTTAGCTAAGCTGATGGACTCTTAATTTGGAGCCTGCTGCCTGCTATGGGTAGTGAGCAAGAGAATGAGAGACATGCCCACAAGAATTGTAGGACAGGCTGTGGGCAAAAGCAAATCCTCCTCAAGACACACAAGCAAACAAATATCTAAGATGTCAAACAAACTAACCTGGGAGGAGAAATTCCTCTCCCTCCTCTTTCTTGACCACTCCCCAAACCTGACAGTCAATGCAGTGTATTGTAGTGCTTCTAGGAAAGAAGATGCTCTACTTAAAAAAGCCATAGCATCACAGAATAATTTAGGCTGGAAGGGACCTCCAGGGGTATCTAGTCCAACCTCCTGCTCAGAGCAGGTCTAATTAGGTCAGGCTGCCCAGGGTTGTGTCCAGCTGAGCCTTGAACACCTCCAAGGATGGAGATCCCATAACCTTTCTGGGCCAGTTTGCCTGAGTGTCTGACCACGCTCTGGTAAAAAAAAAAAAATTCTAATCTCTAAATGGAATTTCTCATATTCCAATTTGTGCCTTTTGCCATTCATCCTTTCCCTGTGCACCTTGGAGAAAAGTCTGGCTCTGTGTTGTCTGCATCCCGCAATCAGGTAGTTGCAAAGAGCAATAAGGTCTCCCCTTTGCTTTCTCTTCTCCAGGCTGGACAGACCCAGCTCTCTCAGCCTCTCCTCATACATCATGTGCCAGAGCCTCAGCCAGCTTGGTGGCCTCATGTTGCTCTCATGCTAGGACACCTTTGCCGCAAGAGCACATTGTTAGCTCATGGTCTACTGGTTGCCCACCAGGACTCCCACATCTTTCTCTACAGAGCTTCTTCCTAGATAGTCAGCCACAGCCTGTATGGTTGCAATGGGGTTATTCCATTCCTGGTGCAGGACTTTGCATTTGCTTTTGCTGAACTTTAGGAGGCTCCTGTCAGCCCAGTTGTCCAGCTTGTCTAGGTCCCTCTGAATAGCAGCCATGCCCTTCAGCATACTGACAACTACTTCCAGTTTGGTGCCACCTGCACTCTTGCTGAGAGTGCATTCTGTCCTATCATCAAGGTCTTTAATGAAGACTTTAAGCACTACAGTCCCAGTACTGATCCGTGTCAGAGTCCAATTCTCTTTGATCAGGTTCTTTTAGATATTCCATGTGTGGAGGGTGTAATGTTTAATGTCAAATTTACTTATTTGAAGATAGTTGATGTTACATGGGATTTCTGATTTGGCATGAAGATACAAAATACACTGAAAATACAATACAAATTTAAGTTCCCCTTAGAAAAATATAGCAATTGCAATAACAGAGTTCAATCACAATACCAATGTGATTCCCATTACCAGTCTCTCTCTCTATATATATATACAAGTCTCACCATCATGATGCTCTGCATCCCCAATCCCCAGGAAGGAATATGTGGGTTGAAGCCAGCTCAAGTCCGTTGCTCTCTTTGAAATTCTTTTGTTAGTTGTT
>NW_008824447.1:637221-637473 GCF_000699105.1 Pygoscelis adeliae
TCCTTGTTTATACTCTGTGTTGGGCTGAGCCCTGTACTCACACCCCCTCCCCACTCCCACCCCCACCCCTGCCCGGTGCTGGTCTGGCTAACTCAGGGAGACACTCATGCTCTTTTAATGAACGCAGAAAGAAACATTTACACCACCAGCTGATCTATTCAACTGACATAGCCAGTTATCTACAACAAAAGCCACGCTCTGGTCTCCTTTGTGTTGAGACAATGTCAGCTTCTTTGCAACAGCTGTGGTCAG
>NW_008824448.1:0-353 GCF_000699105.1 Pygoscelis adeliae
CAGGTTGGGTTATTTTTAACGCCTGATCTCAGCCACTTTCCCAGCCCAGGGCCAGGAATTCCACGTTGTGCAACCGACCGACGCTGCGGCCACCGGGAGCTGGCAGCCTGGAAACTCCAGCGCTATAAAAAGCACATGTGCCTTTGTGGGCTGTTAAACTGCCATCTGCTCTCAATCTCCAGCCTCCGGCCGGCCGCGCAGGGCTCCGCGTTTACTCTTCCAGCCTCACTTTCTCCACTGCTGAGCGTGAGGGACGCAGGCTCCTGGGTGGGGTCCCGAAAGCAGCTGGAAAAACCCACGGAGCCTTCTGGAGGCAACGCGCCTTTCTGCAGTCTTGGGGGGGACACGCTGCC
>NW_008824448.1:1421-4456 GCF_000699105.1 Pygoscelis adeliae
GGGGGATCACAGGACAGCGCTTTTGTAAGCATGGGCATGGCCCCCGTCCCAGCTCAGGAGCTCTGCAGCGAGCTGGGCCTGGTGGTGTGGGTAGGTGGGGGGCAAGAGGCCTTTAGGAGCAGGAGTTTGTGCCCCAGAGCACTGCAGTCCCCTGACCAGCTGGGTGGCATCGGGGTATACACAGGCTTGAGCAGAGGCCAGTCTGAAATGTCCCCAGGACACCCGGGTGGGGGGGTGCTGGGGTAGGAGAAGCCCTCACCCGCATTTTCCTCTGGCGCGGGCAGAGGTAGAGGTCCAGGCAGCGCTCGAAGCGCTCGTGGATGAAGCGGGAGTAGGCAGGCACTGCCCGCAGGCACCGGTACTGCTGGGGCACGAAGTTCAGCTTCCGCTCGGCCGGCTCCTGCTGCTCCCAGGCCAGCTTCTGCAGGGCGGAGGGGACCCGGGTCAGCAGGGCTGGCAGGACCCCTGGATGGTGAGGTGCCGCTGCACCAACCCCGGCACGTCCCCCCAAGCTGGGCAAGTACCATCCTTGAGCTGGTTTCTCACCAGCCAGCACCATGCTGCTCCATGAGACATGGCGCTTACCCCCTCTGCCCCAACGCTCCCCGTCTGCCTCCAGCTGAGACCTCCTCAGCCTGCCAGGGTTCTGCTGCCTATTTTTGCCCCCCAGCCCCTGGGCTGAACGTGCCTCTGGGCGCAGCGCGCCAGGACAAACCCCCGCACCAGGACACCCCGCAGTAGCTTAGCTTGGAGGCTGTACCTTGCTGTCGCAGGGACACCCCGCTCCCTGGGAGGTGGCCCCACTTCTTCTGTTTTTATTCAGGGGGCTGAGGAACCTTTGCTTTCAGTTTCCTTGCAAGGTCTCGACTCATCTTGACACGACGTGGTCTCTAAGGTGCCTCTCCAAGGTGCAGCACTTCCCCTGCTGCCCTCCCTAGCACAGCCTCCCTCGGCTCCCGGCACCTACTGAGCTCCCCGTGTGCCCAGTGCTTTCCCCTGTGGCTCTCGGCTGCTCACGGCCCCCCCTTACCTCCTCCTCGCTGAGCAGGTACTCGGGTGGGGGGTTGTAGGACTCCTCGTGCCCAGGCAGCTTCATCTTGGGGGCTGGGACGTGCATCTTGTGGCGGCCCAGGATGGAGTTGGGATCCTCATGGGCCCAGAGGTCATGTTATGTAGGTGTGTCGTCCTTGGGCTTACGGGGCTTGATCCAGCCCATCTTGATGGCGTGGACTAGCTTGGAGACCTGCAGGACAGGGAGAGGTCAGCCCCAGGAGCCACAGGACTCCGCAGACTTGGGGAGGAGGAGGTGTGGGATGTGAGAATGGAAACAAAAGCTGCCGAGCACAGCTCTGCAGCCCTGGGAGCCCGGGGGGGCTGCACAGGACCGGAGGACTTGACACGGGTCTACACGTGGACATGAACTGCGGCAGCAGCAACAGTCGTGAAGGTGGGTGGGCCACGGCAGGGACAGGAGGGACTGCCGGACAGGAGAACAGCCGCAGTCACCAGCCTTCAGCGCTGCGGTCTGCGTGGGGGCTCCAGTCGCAAGCAGAGCCTGACTTTGTGCTCCCCGATCACCCAAGGTGCCGTCAGACCTCTCACCTTCTCCTTCTCGATGAGGGAGGGGATGAAGCTCCGCTTGTCTGCCGGGCGATTTGTCACCGGGTGGATCATGACCTCGTGGGTGAAGAAGTCAACGGCCGGCTGGGGAGACACAGACCCGTGTGGCAAAGCCCCGCCCCTGCCCATCCCGGGGCAACGCAGCGCTCGGAGCATGCGCAGAGGGTGTGCCGTGACCCTACCTCGTAGGGATTGAAGTGGACATCCCCAAACTGCCCTTTCTGAAGCCGATGCACCAGGTCCACCTGCTCGTCTGTCAGCTTTATGTCTGCACCCGTCATCTTGTCCTGGACCGTTCGCCTGCAGGGAACCAAATGGGACAGGGTTAGGGCTGGACTGCAGCAACCGTCCCTGACGGTGGTACAAGCCCCCGCTATCATGAAGCCCCGGGCTCCCGAAGCCATACGCCAGGAATCACACGGAGAGACCTTGAGGTCTCCAGATTGTACTCTATAGCCCTGGGCTCTGGGGAGTCAGGGTGTTTCAAACCCCGGTGTGCACGTGTGGGGACACACGCCCTCCACGTGGCGAGCACGTCACGCCGCGCACCGATGTGGCCTTCCCCGACATGCTCACCAGTAGTCGGGGTTCTCCATCTTCTCCAGGAACATGTCTAGCTCGTCCTTGTTCCGGATGGGCTTATAGATCCTCTTGCCCTCCAGGTTGTAGCCGATGTGCGGGAAGTCCTGGTACCACTCCATGGGGATGTTGCCCACCGTGTTGCGAATGTCCTGGAGAGGAGCGGAGGGAAGTGGTGTGAGGGCAGGGGACACCGTTTCAAGCAGATGCACCCCTGGGTGCCAGGGGGGTAAAAAGGAGCCGGGGTGGGAAAGTCGTGTGATGTCCACCCCACTGCCCAGGTACAGGCTGAACCCCGCTGCCTCCCCCTTGCCCATCTGCAGGCACGGCAGTAACGGCACCCAGGCAGGTGCTCTGCCTGCGGCTTGTAGCGAGGACGCCCCAAGCCCTCCCAGCGGGAGTGAAGCAAACCCCGGCTGCGAGCTGCTGATGCCCGCTGCTGCGCTGCACTGCCCCGGCACCCACACGCTGCTGGCAGCCGGGGGAGCAGGGGAGCAGGGCTGGAGGAAGGATCCCTGGGATGGGGAAAGCCGTGAACCCCAAAGCTGCAGTGGGGCGAGGGGGGGTCTGGCCTGAGAGCACACCTCCAACCCCGGCGCCCCGCACAACCACGGGCAGCCCAACGCCTGCCTGGAGCTGTGCTTCGTTAGGGGACGGGCAGCCCTTTCCTCCCCGCTCGGGGCAGAGGACGCAAGCGTCAAGGTAAGCAGCGCCTGGGCTCATTTACCGCAGCAGGAAGGGTTTAAAAACCTTTTAATGGCCTGACGAGCGGGAACATTGGAGCGCGGTGTTGGCTGCAGCCAGGCTTCCGCTGCCTGCTGGAGCGCGCGGGCAGG
>NW_008824448.1:5341-5688 GCF_000699105.1 Pygoscelis adeliae
GATGTTTCGCTCTGCACTCCCCCGGACAGGAGTGAGGGGATGTTCGGCAAAGGGAAAGGTGGGAGATTCAAGCCCGGTAGCGAAATTGCTCTCACTCAACCTGCAGCCCGGCAGCAGCGCTCACAGCCACGGCAAGTCGCCAAAACACCGAGGCAGTCCCGGCGGCGATCGGGCTCTTCCGTGGGCAACGCAGACCTCCAGACTCATCACCATTGGCAGCAAACCCACAACGTGACCTGGGGACGGAGCCCCTGCAGCTACACGAAGGCAGGACGTGACCTGACGGGCAGGGGTCAGGCAGACACTGGGCAGGTGGTCCTGCCTGGCCCCCAGCGCCAGCCCCTGCT
>NW_008824448.1:6554-8477 GCF_000699105.1 Pygoscelis adeliae
CCCCCGGGGGGCTGCCAGGCAGAGGCAGGAGTCCCCGCAGGCACGGGGACCGCTCCATCTGACCGTCCGCTCACAGCAGCCTCTTGGACCTGCACAGGACGAGGGAGCGGCGGCGGGGTCAGCGACAACCAACACTTGGTGCGGGTTCCTGTTCTCAGCAGCGAGTGCTCCCAGGCAGCACAAGGCACACTCGCCAGGCAGAGGTGTATGGCTGTCTGTCCAGCTGCACCCCGCTGTATTTCTAGCAGAAGTACTTGCTCCTGGAGCAGCGTGCTCATGTGCTCACGCCGCTGCACGGCTCGCTTGGTTGCAGGGGTCCCTGCCGGCAGCGGCGAGGCTGGGGATGCAAGGCCCTGGCAGAGCACGAGTTCAGCAGTGCCACACGTGGCACCGAGCCTCTGGGGAGAAGCAGGGGAGGGGACGCAGCAGCCCTGCCCATGCAGCCTGCAGGCAGCGAGGCTGGAGCTGCTCTGCTTCACCTCCGGGGATGCAGGCAGGCTGGGCAGTGACAGCGGCAGGGCACAGAGCGAGAGGACGCTAGCGGATCGGCAGCACAGGTGCCCAGGTGATGATACAGGAACAGGAATGCAAACCATTTCTCTGGGCTCCACGGCCAAGGGAGCAGAGCAGCGTTGCCTTCTCTGCCTTTTTTCCCCATGTGATGCTCTTTTCACCCTGAAAAACACATGCTACGGCTCCACTTGCACAGGAAAAGACTTGAGCAGGGCCAGCTCTCCAGCCGTGGCATGGCAGAGCAGGGCTAGCTGCAGCCTTCAGCTGTAGAGACACAATCAGCGTAGAGACAAGCAAGTATTTTTAACACCCCAGGCTGCTGCACAGGGAGCACTGCCTTGCCTGGAGCCTGGAAGCCCAGACTGGGCGTCTCTTCCCGAAGGCCGGCTCAGCTCTGCCAGGAGCTGTGGACTTGACACAGGAATCCCTGGGCAAGGCTCTTGCCAGGAGCACAGACAGGATCCCAGCAGGCCTGGAACATTTTTCACCTCAAAAGTGAGCCCCAGGGTCCCGTGCTGGCCACGCGGGAGCACACCCCGGCTGCACGCTGCGAGGATGCTTGGGACCTCCTGCCCCAGCCCAGACCTCAAAGTGGGAGATGCCCTGTGCGGCACCAGCCAGGCAGAACCTGCTGGCACGGCCCGGCAGGAACGGGCTCAGTGCCGGCAGGATGCCCCACACACTCGTCCCGTCCCCGGTGCTTACGTGCCCGGCACAGACACCCCAGCGACTGCTGGGGAGAACACTGGGAGGCCCTGACTGGGTGTCCCTAGCTCTGGTTGTTCTGGGGCAGGGAGCAAACCCCAGAGCACTGACAGTGCCACCAGGTAGGTCAAGACCAGGGTCTCAGCCCTGACAAAATCCCGTAGGGACATACATGCCTGGGGCCACCACAGGAGGACGGCGGGGCTGCGGCTCCCCCACGGGGCTAATCCCCAGCAGTGGGATCCACATCCCCCCACAGCCCCACAGTGCCGAGGAAGGAGCAAATTCCTCCCAGACGGAGTTTCTTAACAGTGCCGAAGCAGCCCAGTAGCGACAACCCCGTCCCTCCCCTCCCCCTGCCTCCCACCCACCCACTCGGGCTGCACGGCTGCCTCCCGTGTCATTAACACATCGCCTCCGGCAAGCCGCGTCCTCCTAGCGAGCGTGGGGGAGTCTGGAGCCCCGAAGCGAGGGACTGCCGTCACTCAGCCTCACGTCTGGAAGTTGTTCTTGGATGGGCCCTGGGCATTCCTAGACGCACATTCCTGGCAGCTGGAGAGCCTCGTAGGAAAGATTCTTCTCTTGAAAATATCCGGTCCACGTGGAGGAGAAAGGGGACGGGGCAAGCTCAGCCCTCCCACCCCCCCCACCCCAGAGACCACGGCAGCGTGCCCCGGGGCTGGCGGGGCGCTGAGGGGCGCCGGA
>NW_008824448.1:8513-8908 GCF_000699105.1 Pygoscelis adeliae
AGGATCCCAGGACCACGGCAGGAGGATCTCATGTGCCCCCCGAGGCGACCGCAGGCCAGACTCCAGCAGTGCTGGAGAGGGCTCTGCACCCCCAGTGGCACTTCCCGTAGGAGGGGGTTCCTCGAGGGGACCGGCACGAGCACCGGGCACCCTCTGCAGGGAGGGAAGCTCCGCAGAGCCCGGGGTCAAGGTGTCTGCAGGAAAGCCACCCCAAGCACCCCATGCTCTGCAGGGCTGTTAGCCGGGGAGGGCAGGTCCCGAAGACGGGGAGAGGCAGATTTAAAAGGGACCACGAAAGCCCAACTGCACCACGGCCCGGCACCTCGGCCCAGGGAGCAGGGCGAGGCCGGCAGCCGCTGGAGGCAGGACCTCCTCCGCAGCGGGGGCGTGGCGTG
>NW_008824448.1:9538-10036 GCF_000699105.1 Pygoscelis adeliae
TCATTAGCGGGCTAAACGAAAGCAGATGCCTACAGGAGCCTGGGTTTCCAAAGCACACATGGTGAGTGCCCAGCGCTGTGGAAGGAGATGACAGTGGCTTGGATTTCAGAAGCTGCTGAGACTTCTGCTTAACTGTGGTAGCACACTGCAAAGGTGAAAAACACTGGCTCGGAGTGACAACACCCCGTGCGGAGCTCCTGCTGGGGAGCGCACTCGGGGGGATGCACTGCTCGCCGCCGAAACGGAGGGGAAACCCGAGACTTCACAGCAAATGGCAATTCCCATTTCTGGCCAAGTTACGATGCTGCTTACCAACACACCACACAAAGTGCACTCAGGGGCCGTGAGGCGGCTGTACCAGCAAAGCAGTGGGGGTCTCGCCCGGCTGCCCCCGGGCCTGCATGCGTCCAACAGCGTGGAGCTGCCGCTGTTGGGGATGGCCTGTCTCCCCCCCCCCCCCCACCAAAAGCCGCCGGGGGCCCCCCCCCCGGCAAGGGG
>NW_008824448.1:10606-11510 GCF_000699105.1 Pygoscelis adeliae
CCACGATCTACGCCATGAAATCGAGCGGCCCTGGGGCTGCGCTGAGCCTGCCTGCCTGGGGCTGCCACCGAGCCAAGAGCCTGGCAGACCAAAGCCGGGGCTGGGTCGCAGGGCTCTCTCCCCACGAGCCTCTAAGCTCACCTGCAGAGCACAAAAGGGCCTTGGTTTCCTTTGGTCCCAGGGGTCCCGGGTCTGGGCACAGACAGCCAGGACGCCCCGCTGAAGCGGCAGCTGCTGGGGGCCCCTGGGGGCCCCCGCTCGACACCCCCAGTCCCCAGAGGAGTCTGCTCGAGCTGCCTGCGTGGGCACGACGAGCCGGCGCGGGAAGGGGAGCAGGGGGTAGTTTGGGGCAGGTTGCAAAGTCGACGCTGCCAGCAGGTGCTGGTTTCTGCGGGCTCAGCAGAGCCGGCGCAGTTACGGGGACAGGTTACAGGGACAGGAGTGGGCTCCGCATCCGCACACGCCTATCGGGCTGACAAAGACACAAATCCTGTTCTTGCTATCTGGGGAGGAAATTAAAGCAAATTAAAGCAGCAGGGCGTGCACCAGGCAGGAGCTTTGGCAGAGGTGTGCCGGCGGGCAGCTCCTCAAGGGTTAATTCCTCCCTCTCTGCCCCATTAGCAGCAGCAGCAGGATGGATTTGGTCATGCTGCGGGAAGGGGAGGGAGCGCTCTCAGGGGCTCTCTTTGCAGGGACTAATCCTGAGCAGGAGCCTGTCTCCCCGGCCCCAGCCTGGAGGTGACGCAGCCCTGTCCCCAATCCTGTCCCAGGTGCAAACTGCCCGTGAAACCTGCAGGCACAGGGGCGGGGGAGTCTCCCTCCCACCCCAGCATGTAGCGTCCTCCGGGGACCTCTGTGAGCCCCCACGGACCCCACTGCCGGTGCCCACCTCCCTGGCAGTGCC
>NW_008824448.1:12662-13451 GCF_000699105.1 Pygoscelis adeliae
GCGCGACACCGAGAACTCCCAGCCCAAACAGATCTGCACTTTCTGCCTCAGCAACCAGAGGAAGCTGGTAAGTGGCCGCTCGCGCCGTCCCCGCGGGGCTTTTGGCTGGAGGGAGCTGCGCCAGCTGTGGCAGGGGACCCTCGGGCATCCTCAGCCACGGCCACACCCGGAGAGGGGTCGGGGGCACCGGGGCGCCGGCTATAGGGACCACCGGCTACAGCTCGGCTGCCATCGGGCCAGTGCAAGCCAAGGGGGAGATGGGATGGCTGGGAGAGACGAAGCAGCTCCAGTGTGAGCTGCATCGACACGGGCCGGAGAGCACGCCAGACCCCGTCGGTGAGCCTGAAACTCAGGCATGGAAAATACGGTGCCTCCCTTTAGCATGTCTAGATTTGCTGCTCAAAGCCCCCAGCAGCTGCGTCCGAATCTCACGCGCGTTCACTGAAAGGCAAAGGGACGGGAGAACGGGAAACCCTCCGAGGGCGAGAAACAGATTTTAGGAGCTGGAAATCAGAGGCACAGGGAAAGTCAGAGTCTGGAAAGAGTCTGCATCTCCCCTCCGGCAGAGTCTAGGCAGCAAATGGAGAGACGAGAGCGATTTGGGCACAGGGCTGGCTGCAGCCAGGGCTCCCAGGCCCCTGATGCCGGCTGCTGGCAGCAGGGCCGGCTCCCCGGGCTGGTCTGTCTGCCTGGGCGAGGGCTGCGCTGGCTCTGCACAACCAGCCGTGGGCCCGGTGTCCCGGGGAGCCATGCTGGGACAGGGACCGGGGGGAAGATGAGGGACATGAC
>NW_008824448.1:13995-17558 GCF_000699105.1 Pygoscelis adeliae
CCCCCCGTCCCCGGGGGTGCCGTGCAGGGAGCGGCGGCACGGTGCCGGGCTGCAGCCTTTCTCTTGGGGCTCTCCTGAGGTACGGGGCAGCTCTTGCCACACAGACACAGCCACGGGGGAGCGGGGGCACAGGGAGGAGGCGGCTGTCAAGAGTCTCAAGCCCTGCTCAAGAACGCTGTGCCCTGGGTGGCTGGGTTTTAAAAACCTGTTGGTCTCCTGCACGGAACAGATGGTCTCCAGCAGGGTAGAGGTGAAAGAGAGCGCAAGAGCTGAGGCAGAGGCGTCGGGATGGCAGCCCGAGCCATGCATGCACGCTCCGCCGCCGTTTGAACCCATTTAACCCCAATGAGTAAGGCCCTGAAGAGGGAGAAGTCTTTGTTAAGGATTCAAGGCTCATTAAGCATGAAGCAGTGGCGGTAAAACCAGTCACAAGCAGACTCGGACAGCTTGAGTATTTCAGAGCAGGAAAACCCCAAACCCTGTTAATCCCCCTTGCACGTCCTTTCCAATTCACTAGAGGAGACAGAGCTGGGAGCAGCAGGCAGGAGGCAACAACGTCAGGAGCCTTTGCATCTGCTGGGATTTACACTGCTAAATCTTAAGTCATCAAAGACGAACACACGGGGCTCTTTCTGCTTGGGCAGTGGAGACCAAGTGCTTCCCCCCGTCTGGAGCTTTCGTGAGCACCAGTGTCAAATTCTCCCCAGTGGGTGAGGGATGCAGACCACCGGCTGTGAAGTGCCCTCGTGCTCCAGCAAACTGCTCAAGCCAGTGCTACCCCAGTTTAAAAACAGAAGCTGCAGGTGGGGAAGCTCCTACAGGGCTGAACTGGAAAACTCCCCCGCCTTCCAGTTACCAGCCTGTTCGGAAACCTCCTGTAACAGCTTCAGAGATGAAGTTCTCTGTCTCCTTTGCTGGTATTGCCACTTTTGCATCAATTCCGATAAATTCCCGTTGCCACTTTTGCCTCAGTTCCGAGCGTGGACTCCTGTGCGGGAGCAAACCCCAGGACAGGCACGTCTGTGCCAAGGCGTGTGGAAAGGATAAGCAGTGCGGGGCTCCCGGGCCAAGATGGGCCACCTCCCTTCCTGCCGCTCTCCTGGATAAACCTCCCCAAAACTAGATTCTCAGCGGCTGTCAAAGGGGACAAGATACTTTGGTTTGGTTGAGAAAGAAGCTAGGTCGGGCTCATGCTGGGAAGAGGGGACCAAACAGACCGTGCCTAAGCAGTGCACTCAGTCTGTGCTTGAGATTTTTACGGCCAGATAACAACTCAGTAGGTTTTATTGCGTGTTAAAGGAATAAAATAAACCATCTTTTATCAGGAAGGTATTTTGACAAATGGCGAGGAAATGAAAGCAATCTCCTCTGGAGTTGCAAACACGGCGCAGCTGGGATCTCACAGCCTGTTTGACGTTGGGTGGAAGGGACCCTGCCTTGGCTCTGGAGAGCCAGATGGCCACCGTCCCGTTCAGGAGAAGCCAGCTCCATGCGAGAGCACTCGCCTCGCTGGGCGCCCAAAGCGCCAACGTGCGTGGCAGCTCCAGCCACGCTGCCAGGCTGACCAGCTCAGCAAGTGACAGCACACACCTCCTCAGAGACCCCCTTCCCACTTACCCGCCCCACGAGGGAAGGAGGCAGAGCCACTTCTCCCCTCCCAAACACGCACGCACACACACAGCTTCACTCCACACTGAGCTTAGAGGAGAGCAGCTTGATCGTATCAGAATATAAATTGTCTTGCGCTGCCAGGTGCTCAGGTCACAGCCCATCCACCCCCGTCAGAAAGGTCTGCTTTTCCACCATGCCTTTTTGCTCACATGCAATGATGTTGTTTCAACCAGTGCAACCTTGCGGTACGTTATTCTGTCCGTCTCCGGCTTTCTAGGCTTTGCCAAAGAAAGGGTAACCTCGTGAGGGATCTCCTTCACGGTGCCCCCAAGTGAGCCCCTGCTCCGTTTGCCCCTCTGTCACCAGCTCTGCCCATCCATTTTGCGCCAGACGTGCCGTGCAGCTCCCCCCGAGAGCCGGCCAGCCTGCGGTGGGAGACACACCAGCCTGCAGGCACCTGCTGCGGCTGGCTCTCTAAAACCTCCTCCTTCCCAAAAGGCCCAAGACGCACCGTGCCTGCCCAGCTCCCAGCCCTTCCGCAGCCTCCGTCCGTGCCGGGCACACCGTCTCCGTTCCGAGCGGTGGGAGGCTGCACCCGACCCGTGACTCCGAGGGGGACGCCGATGCCACGGCTCCCCTCGTTAAAAGCCTGACACGCTCTGGAGAAGCAGGAGATGGCACGCACGGCACTGAAGCCCCGTGAGACAGTGTGGGCAGAGGCCAGATGCCACCTCACCCCTGGGCACCCTGGCCGGGAAGGCAGGAGCACCAGGGAAGTTGCGGGTGAGCATTTGCGGTCGCTGTGAGCAGGACCCGCCGCAGGGAGGGGAGAAACGGGATGGAAGGCGTGAGCTGCCGTGCAGGGGCTCTTTCTAGTGAGAGGGGTCACAGGACAGAGCTCGGGCGGGATGTTTGGGGTTGCCGGCTGCTGTGGGCACCCCAAAGGACAGCCGAGTAGGGCAGCAAACTTTCTGCGAACCCTTCCTAGCCGGGCCTTCACCTTGTCCCGCTTTTGCTGGCCGAGCAGCACCACATCGGGCAAAGGGGCTTGCCCAAATTCATGCTGCATGACTCAGCGTCGCCTCGCACCCAGGCATCCTGACGCCGCCTTATCCCAGGGACTTTCCCGTATCGGGCTGAAACCAACACCATCTCCCTGGAAAGATCCTTCTTTAAAATGACTCATGTGTAGGTGTTCGCCGCCCACCAGAGAAAGGCCGAGCTCTGCTAAAGGGGCTGCCTAGGCTGGCGGCTGCTCAGGCTTGTGCCAGTTCCCCCAGACCTAACTGAAAGGTTAAAAACCTGCATGGGGACAAGGCCTTGGACTATGCCCCAGCCAGGACATAAGCAGGAGGGAGGTGGACACCATACCGGTAGGAGCATCACACTTGCCACAGGCGCTGCAGGACAATGTGTGGGCGGGTGGCAGTGACGGACGGGACGGTCCCCGGCATTGCCGGGGAGCAAGCTCGTGCCATTCCCGTAAGCGAGCGCTGGGAGAGGGGGCCCAGGGCCATGGTGCCCCCGACACCCCATCCCTGCCAGCCCATGATGGGGCTTGTGCTTCTGCAGGTTTTCCTTTGTGGGTGTTGCCTGGGTCATCGTCCCCGCCAGGACACACAGTGCTGGCGGGGGAAAAACAGGACGTTTCTCCTCCAGTGACTGTATCGGCTGGGAGAGCTGCTGGGAACAGCCAGAGCTCCGGGCAGCTCGCAAACCGCCTGCGCTGGGGGGTAGACTGGGTTTGCCTAAATGCCAAGAAGTCCAAACCCAAGCAAGGCCTCTTGCTGAAACTGCGCCGGGGCTGAGGACCCTCACAGTGTCCTCTGCGTGCCAGCAGCCCTCACAAAGCGCTCGTCCCCGCTGCCTGCGTTGCGTAGAGCTGTGAAGGACCAAGGGGCGAGCGGGCCTGGCGACATGAGACGTGGGGGCAGAGGCGGGGGGGGGCGCCC
>NW_008824448.1:20070-20710 GCF_000699105.1 Pygoscelis adeliae
GCTGAGCCTCCCCGGCCCCACGGCCGAGCCCCCCTGTCCTCGCCCCAGGCACAACAAGGAGAGGTGGGGAGCTCAGCGTCCTCATCACAACAGCCTTCCCCACCAACGCTCTCCACGTTCCTCCTGCCGCGACCCAGAGCAGGGTCACCCTGCCACCAAGCCCACGGGACAGCCAGGGCTTGGCATTAGTCAGCGGGGACTGGAGTCTGGACCCGCCTGCAGGTTTTGTGCGAGAAGACCCATAATTTGGGCATGGGGTGGCACGTCAGCGGGGAGCGCTGGGCTGTAGGGACGGCGATGGTGCCGGGGAGCAGAGGGCTCCATGCGCACTCCCAAAAGCCTTCTGCAAGCGCGGAGCCATGAGCGGACGGCGAGCTGCCCAGAGCCATGGGCAGAGCCCAGGAGCTCAGTGCCTCGCCCCAGGACCGTCCCCCCGCTCCCCCCACGGTATCTACAAGATGGGACGGCTCCGCAGCCCTGTAATTTACTGTTCCTGCTGCACTTAATGGCAGCGGAAAGGCAAGGTGATAGGGGAAAAAATATGAGGCGGGATTTTCCGAATCCCCATTTCCTCTCCAGACAGCACAAGAACTCCTGGGGCCTGAACATCTGGGAAATTTAATTTTACCATTTCTGAGAT
>NW_008824448.1:22050-23421 GCF_000699105.1 Pygoscelis adeliae
CGGGCCTCCCCTGCCAAGCACCGGCGCGGGGAGGAGCGAGAGGCTCCCGGGCTGGAGCCAGCATGCTGGCGAAACTCCCAGCCCCAGGTGTGTTTTTTTAACTTGGCCTTCTCCTTCTTCTCTGCAGAGTAAAGACCGAGACAGGAAGACGGCGATTCGGAGCTAGATGATCATAGTTTTCAGGAAGGACAACAAGGAGGAGCAGAAGGAGGAAGGATGGAAAAGCCACACACACAAAACCACAGCCACGGACACTCCTGCCTTCACCCTGCTGCTGGGGAGAGCTGCACGGCGTCACCCCGGAGGACCTTACCCTGACCCGGACACACGCCTCAGGAGAGGCCGGGCGTCCTCCCGGCTCGGAGGGGTGACTGCAGACGGGAGGCGAACATGGACGCGGGGGCGGCAGGACATTGCAGGACCGCGCGTGGCGGCTCGGAGGAACGCTCGCTGCGCAGGGACGCTCCGCGACGGCGCAGGCAATGCAGCCGCTGCCCGGCAAGCCAAAGGGGCAGGGGACCTGCTCTGGGGCTCCTTGGAAGGGGAGTCCCTGCCCCGGTCTCTGCGGATGCCACGCACGGCTGCTCCCGGGGGAGAGCCAGTGCTCGGACGTGCCCCATCCCAGGTCTGACCTGAGCAGCGCTGGTGAAACCGCTTACGGAAACACCCTGCTCTCCCCGTCCCCTTCCAGCTTTGAGCCACTCCATCCCCTGAACTCTGAGTCCTGGGGTGCTGCATTTGTTGAGTTTAATCAATACATGCTGGTGTTTCATGTCATTGATATGATAATATAAAGCCTGAGCAATTTGTATAATTAAAAATGAATATGGTTCAGACTCACGGCAGGAGCTTCCTTCCTTCCAGAGCCCCCGACCCCCCTCACACAATAAACCTCTGGTTTCACCCTCACCCACACTGGCTTTAAACGCCGTCCGGTCAGCAAGCGATTGAGCCGCAGCTCAAGGTCTGCTCCTCCAGCGACGGGCACAGCCCCTCCGCCTGCCCCCCTGCCCCCAAGGGCAGCCCAGGGTCCAGGTGGGGGAACCTTTCCCGCAGGGTGGCCCGGGGCGAGCACCGACCCCCATGTGCCATGCTCAAACCCAGCTGGAGGACGAGGTAGAAAGCAGGGACTCGGTGAAAACCAGATGCTGCAGCTGAGCTGAGTTTCCTGGGGAAATAAATTACACACATACGCCACAGCATCTCAGGGCTTGCCGGCGCTCCTCCAGGCAGCGCTCGCTCCGAGATTTCATGGGCCTCTGGCTGCAGGGCAGTGAAATGCTCCTCATGTCACCAAAACGGTGTCCCGAGGTTATAAAAAGCGCAAGATGGAGTAAAGGTTGAGCCCCGGCCCCCTCGAGCAGCAGGTGA
>NW_008824448.1:23613-24493 GCF_000699105.1 Pygoscelis adeliae
AGCCCTCTGGGGGACAGAGGCTGCCGGTCGCCCTGAGCCCCCCGGGAGCCCCCTCTGCAAGAGGGACCCAGGGTGCTCTGGCACCAAGAGCGGTGCTCCCCGGGGGGTGCCCAAGGGCACTCGCCAGCTCAGCAGGGAGAGGCACGCCGGCACCGTGTGCATGCAGGAGGGCTGGGGGAGGATGCAGTGAGAGAGGGATGGAGAGGAAAGAAGGGGAAGAAGGGAGGCAGCGCAGGGCATCGGGGCGGTGGGCTCCACGTGCTGCGGCAGAGGGGAGGAGGCCATAGCCAGTGCTCCTCATCGCAAACAGGGAGAAGACGCCATGGCACATGGGGAACCAGCAGACCACGGCACACCGCTTGCCAGGGCTGGCGAGTACCTGCTGCGCAGAGTGGCCCAGCCTTGATGGCTTAAATGTGCCGTGAAGCATCTCCCCGCTCAGCCCAGCACAGAGCCAGCCGCTGCCCCGGGAGCTGAGACAAGATGGGAAGTCAGAGGTGTCAGCCGGTGTCCTGAGCCCTCGGGGACCCCCACACCTTGTCCCCGGCTGTGCGTGGGACATCGTCTCTCAAAGACGGGAACCGCTGCGAGCCCTGGAGAGCCCAGTCCCCTGGGACCAAGGGGTGCTCCGCACCGGTCGCAGGCATTCCCCAAAGATAATCAAAGGCTTTTGCGATTTGCCTGGGATGAGTTACGAGGGCTGCGGGTGGGTCTCGGAGGGGCTGGGGGCCATGCTCTGCAGCAGGGAAGGCGAGAGGGGAGCGACAGGACTCAGGGATGCTCAGCACTGGACTGGCCAGGCATGACTGATTGTCCACAGTTCCTTCTTCCAAACACACCAGTTCAGCGGAGGTCGGGAAATACGGACCTCTGCCACCGG
>NW_008824448.1:24505-28073 GCF_000699105.1 Pygoscelis adeliae
AGCCACGGGCTGGAGTGGGGCAGCATCCCCCAGCCGGGCTCAGCGCAGGCAACGGCTGTCCTGCCAGCCACGAGGCGTGCTAGCTCCCCGGCCGGGAGGCACGGGAGGGTTCCCTTGCCACTCTGCACGGCCCTCGGATGCAGGAACGTCAGAGGCAGCTCGTGCCAGGGCAGGCGGGCAACAGCACGGCTTGGCCTCGCTCCCCCAGCATTAACGGAGCGGGAAGAGGCCGTTTGCTTCACGCCGAACGGTTCAGAGGCCCCAAGCGGCTCGAGAGCAGTGCTGCGGGTTTGACACGTCTGGTGCTTCACTCGCAGGGAGCCCGGCTAGGCGCAGGGGTTTCGTGTAAGGATTTGGAAGAGCTCTGCTTTACAGAGATGGAAATTTTTATATTTTTAATTTCAATATTAGCGGTTTCAAAGCTGGAGAAAGAGGTTTGGAAAGGCTCCCTGCCTCTCAGGCAGGACTCAAAGGCATACATAAGCAGTGATGGATACTGTTGAAATGAAATTTGGAGGCGTTGGGGAGGAAAACTTCGATTCAGTGGAGTCCTTTTGAGTCCTGCAGATGAGGTCGTAACACTCAACACTTAAATGATGCTTCACCAATTCCAAGGGATGCTGCCAACTTGTCCCCACCCACACCGAGGCTGCTGCGGTCACGCAGGGACAGGGGATCGGTGCTCAAGCAAATAAAAACATGGCAGGGCAGTGCAGTTTGCCTTTGCATGTGCCTGGCAGAACGGTGCTGGCGATCCGCAGGGTCCCTGCACAGCTGGAGCATCCGAGCCAAAGCGAAGCTGCTGAGCCGCAGCTCAGCACCAACAAGGTGCAGAAGGCACCGGTTTTAGCCAAGGACAGCAGAGGAGGAGGGCTTGAGCAGCAATGCCCTGGCTGACAGCGCGCTGCGCATACCTTGGCAGGCAGCGGCTCCGAGACGCTGCCACTGGATCCCGCAGGGCCTCTTCCAGCCATGCATTCCTCTCCCAGCTCATCACCGCCGGGCTCTGCCACCGCGGGCCGAGTGCAGACACTGCTCTGTCCAGGCGGAGCGGGGAAAAAGCTCCAGAGCCGGCCAGGAAGGGACGTGCTTGCACAGGTACAGCTGCAGGAGATGCAGCTCTCCGCCTGCTTTAATAGCACTCACCAGCTGTGCTGCTGGCAGCAACGGGCTCTGCGCAAAGCCAAGTGCAGATGGGTTGTGTCCTGCGGGCACAGCCCGTGAGCGGAGGCAGCAGCCATGTCCATTCCCCGGTGCAGCTGCTCACCTCCCTGCCCCGCTCCCGACGCATGCGGGGCAACGTGCCACGCTGCAAGCGGTGCAAGCTCCCAGGACCAGCAGAAAAGCACTCCCGGCTCAGGAGGCTGTTTCTGCTCACCGGTTGGCGCCGGGGGGACAGGCGGACATCCGCAGAGAGCCGTGTGGCAATTACTCTCAGCTGTGCGATAGGGCCTGCCCAGGTGCAGAGCAATTTTCCACCACATATTTGCTCTGTGAAGTCACAGGTAGCTCCAGGATTCGCACGTCTGCCCACGTCCAGGACGTGCTGCTGGCTCGGGGGGACGAGGAGACGGGCTGCAGCTCCCTCAGCAACCCCCCCCAAAAGCCTTGGGCAGGCTCCCACGAGCCTCTCGCTGCCAGCCCCAGGCACCGCAGCTCTCCTCTTAGTTCCTGCTCCAGCCCAGCCCTTGCCTTCAGTGCATAGGATGTGCCCCGGAGCGTGGTCACCAGCCCGCAGCCGTGCTATAAGCTCCAGGAGCAAGGCCCAGCTCCCGCTGGATGCAGAGGAAGGAGCGGAGGGCTTTGGGGCTGACAGCCAGCCCCTGCAGTGCTACCCACCTTCGGTCACCTGAGACACGCTCCAAGGGACAAGAGCTGCAGCTCCTGCGTTCGCTGTGAGCCCAGGAGACCCACAACTAGGAGAGAAAGAAACAAAATGGGCAATTCTGCAAGCAGGCTAAAAGACCAACAGCTCGGGGATCCCTGATGCAGAGGGCAACAGCCCTCCCTCCTTCGAAGCACCCAGTTCACAAGCACGAAGGACACCTAGCAAGCCTGACGTGGGACTGCACTGCAACTGCTGCCCAGGAACCAGCCCACGGCGTCCCACCACAGCACTGCCCTGAGGTTCGACAGCACGCGGGGCTGAGGCTGGGAGTCACCAGCCTGTTTCTGTGCCACCTTCCTCGCTTCCAGGCAGAAATCCTTATCAAAACTAGCACCGGTGGAGAGACAAGAGCAGACGAGGCACACTGATGTGATTAATCTAGCACCAACAGAGCTCCGCTGAAGGTTGCTTTGTGCTGCGCTCCCTTTGGCCCCCCTCAGCGAGCACAAGACCTCTGGCACCTTGCTTTCCGTGCAAACAGCACCCAGCACACGTGTGGGTAAGATTGCACGAAGACATTTCACAGCAAGCCGCCCCAGCTTGTGCAACCGGGAATGAATGCCGCATCCACCGCAGCCAGCTTCACCCATCCCACGGCGCAGGCTGAGGGTACAACCTGCCACAGGCTTCACGCCCCTCCAAATCCCGGCTGTAGCCCCGAGATGGCACAGACCCAGGACACCCCAGCACCAGCATCAGCCTGAGACGGAGCTGCCGCCAGCCCTGCTGCAGGAGCTTTCTGCTCACCATGGCCGTACCCTCACTGTCCCCCATGCTCCCCAGAGCGACTGGGATGTCCCAGCAATGATCTCCAAACCAACAGCGGAGACTCCGGGCCCGCTGCCAGCGGAGGAGCTTTACGGCACTTCCATACTCGTTAGCCAAATGATCGCCCGGGGCGTCACCTCCTGCCAGGGCCTGCGTCAAGCACGGCTCCTGCGCCCTCCCCATGCCTCCCGCTACGCTCAGCCTGGCTTCTCATCGTCTCCCACCCAGACCCGTCCAAACGCTGCTGACCCGCGTGGACCGCGTGGCAGCTGAGCTGAAACACCGGAGCTAAACTACAAGCGAGTTGGCAGAGGTTGAGCGTGACTCCCTTGCGCAGGGGAGCTCTGGGCGGACATGGACCTGGCGGTGCAGCGCGTGGGGTACACAGCCCCTCCGGCAGCACCCACATGTCCCTGCACGCCGCTGCGCCCGGGACGGGAGGCCTGTGCGCAGCTCCCACCGCTCCCGATCACTTCCATACACCTCCCCCAGCCCCTTCTCTGTCGCCCTTCAGCAACACGTGCAGCTGGCAAGCTATTAAAATAATGCAGGTGAAAATTATAGGTTAGCTAGTAAAGCCTTACAGAGGTCTCGGAGAAGAAAGGAAAAGGCTCTTTAAACACACCTTTCTGGCAGCTGGGGAAACAGAGCTGCCCCAGGGCGTGCTGCAGCCCTCTGAGCTGCGAGGCTGGCCAGCTGCAGGGCCAGGACAGCTCGGGCACCCCTTCCCCTCGCCTGACCCCCGGCATCGCTCCCTGGGCCCCCCTTCCCCTCGCCTGACCTCCAACATTGCTCCCTGGGCACCCCTTCCCCTCGCCTGACCCCCGGCATCGCTCCCTGGGCACCCCTTCCCCTCGCCTGACCCCTGGCATCGCTCCCTGGGCACCCCTTCCCCTCGCCTGCACTCCCTGC
>NW_008824448.1:31081-32745 GCF_000699105.1 Pygoscelis adeliae
GAGCTGGGATTGCTGCCGGGGAGCTGGGAGTGCTGCTGGGGCGCTGGGGGTGCGGCTGAGGCGCTGGGATCGCTGCTGGAGAGCTGGGTGTGCTGCTGAGGAGCCCTGCTGTGGAGCTGGGACGTTTTGGGGTAGCAGTGCCACTGGCCTTTTCTGCTCCACTACCTTTCCAGATCCCCAGTTAATTGCTTACTGGTCTTCTACCTGCTGACAGATCCCTAGCGAAAGCCACACAGGTCTGCAGCCTGGAAAAATGCTTTCCAGCAAGCCTAGCTACGGTGACTAACCTAAGTACCGCGTTAGCCGGCACACTCTGAGAGCAGCTGGGTCCGGGTCCTGCTGCAGCACTCGCTGGTAACCAGCGGCACGTTCCCTAGCCTGGGCACTGGCCTGTGCCGCGCAGCGGGGCTGGCTCAGTAAGGGACCGGCCTGGTGGAGGCGTGGAGGTGGCATGGCCGTCCCCACCCAGGGAAAGCAGCCAGCCATCCAGGGCCACTGGAAGGATTCTGGGAGCCACGAAAAAGACAAATGCACCACATCACACATGCAGCAACCTGAGCCCAGCGAGCAGGCGAGGTACAGCACCACACGTACAGCCTGACCCAGCCGGAGGCGGCTGCACGGAGCAGTGGCTGCGCAGCCCGAGACAGCCCTAAGCAGCTGCTTCTGCTCCCAAGGGTACGCTGGTATTGGGAGTGAGGAGAGGCAACCTGTCACCGGGGGAAATCCCTGCGTGGAACAGGGCAGGACCAGGGATGAAGCACTTGAGGTTGCAGGTCTGGTTTCCTACAGAGAGACCATAGCCTGGTAGCACACGTGGATTTGCATGCAGATGGGTTTTGGAAGGAAGAGATGGGTCTCGCCACCCCAAGGACAGCTCCAGAGGCAGAAGCAGCGGTGCCTGGGGGGACCTGGTCCTTCCCTGGGCCACCGTCCATCCTTGTGTCCATCCTTGCAGGGCCCCGGCTCCTCCTCCCTCTACACCCCAGCGAGAAGAGGAAAGCGCCGCTGCAGACTTGCCAGTCGGGGGGATTTTCTCCTTGCACAGGCACGCACTAACTCTGTTTACGAGTGCTCAGCCCTCAGCCCCGGGGGGCGAGTGAAATGATAAAAAAAGAAAGAGAAGAAAGCCCAAACACGCCCGCACACACCCACAGGCACGGCAGGACTCAAACGCTCCAGCTCAGCTCCGGGGATCAATTTCCCCAGCTATTCCACACGGCTGCGGGGCTCCGGGGAGCTCTAAAAACAGGAAGCCAGTGGTGTAATTTTGAAGGAAATTCTCAAAGCCAAGCCATTAAGGGCTAAAAAGGAGGCTGCATCCAATTCGATCGGAACAGAACAAAATAAAAAACATCATAATGGCAGGTTCAATATTGAGAGTAACCCAATTCCAGATTTCCTCCGCTTAATCCTGCAGGAACCCGCAGATGGCTGGGGGAGGGGGCCGTGCCCGGCCAGTCTGGTGGGGCCTATGCTGCCATTCCTGCATCCCCCGTGACGCCGGGAAGCTGCACGGCACCGGGGACAGGCACCTCCTCATGCTGGTACGGGATGGGGTGCTCTCCTGTGTGGTCAGCCCCGCTGCCAAACGACCCCGTCCGAAACAGCGACTGCCTGCGGCTCTCCTGGTTTACGGCTTAAGGCAGAGCTCCAGCTTTGCA
>NW_008824448.1:34032-35245 GCF_000699105.1 Pygoscelis adeliae
GGCCCCCCCTCCCCCGACAGTGGCCTGCGTGCCCCCTCCCCCCCGCCTCCCCCCCCCGGCCCCCTCCCAAAGCAGCTCCAGCTGTCAATGGCTCAGATGGGAAGTGCAGGTACGCTGCTGGCTCCCTGCCCGTCTCCCCTGTGTCTGTCTGGTGAAAGAGGAAGCCAGTCCACCTCTGGAATCCTTCACTCTCTCCTCGTTCCTGCTCTCCCCGCGTCTCCCCCGGGGATTCGGGGTCAGCCTCTCTCTCTCGGTCTCTCTTTTTTCCCTTGCCCCTATCGGATTACAATGCATGCAGTGTTCGCTCCAAATCCCCCACTGCACGTTAATTCTGTTCCTCTGTCTCTAACTACCAAACTGCTTTCCTGTGCCTCCTGTCTTTCCATTCCTCCTCCACTATTTTTTATCTCTGACAAATAGAGCACGTCAGCTCCAATTGGAGTGAGCGGGATGGGGAAGGGGCTGTGGGAGCAGCCAGAAGCCACGGAGGAGGGTGAGCAAGCGGGTAGCAGAGGCAGGCGGGGGCAAGGGACGGGGAGCCAGGGTGAGGGGTCCCAGCAGGCAGACACGCAGGTCCCCAGCTCTGTCGGCCGAATCCCGGTCACTTCCAGTGCTCAAATGGGACATCCCAGAACGAAGAGCTTAGAGCGGGGCCCGAGGGCTTGGAGGCCACCTGAAGCAGCCGAGACCTCCCACGCGATCCATCATCCCCATCTGCCTCAGTTTCCCTCTAGTACACAAGGCTGGCTCCCCTCCGAGGGCTGGGGAGGGAATGCGTGCCTGGGAGCGTGAGCCCAGGCTCCTGCCACAGCTTGTCTTGAAGATCTCTGCTCCTGCCCAGAAGCTGAGCCGGACTGCAGGGCAGGGCGCAGAGCAGCACAATTTAGAACTCATTTGTGACTCCCCTGGCCTGCACAAGGCACGCCGGGCCAGCGAGGGGCACGCCGGGCTGCAGAGGGTCAGCCTGTGGCTACAACGGGTAGCGGGGGATCTGGGGGGTCTACTACCCAGGGAGGAAGCCCAGAGCAGAGCACAGGGCTAGAAGCAGGACGTAGAGACTTCCAGCACTTCTTGATGGGACAGATGGACGGACCTGGGTCTTTGCTCCTCCCAGCACAGGCCAGCTCCTCCCGAAGGCAGGGTAGCAGCAGCATCGCTGCAGCCCAAGCCCCGGAGCTGGGCAGCAGCAGGCAGCTCTGCCCAGGGCCCCCCC
>NW_008824448.1:35266-36155 GCF_000699105.1 Pygoscelis adeliae
GCCCCCCCTGCGCCCTCCCCCCAGCCCTCCTGCGGCGCAGGGGACGAGCAGCGTCTTGGCTGGGCAGTGGGCAGGGGAGCAGGCTGGGGACCCAGCCTGCGAAGGGGCAGTCTGGGGGGGAGCAGCCCCGGCAGCCCCCCCGCTTCGTGCCCCTGCCTAAGGGTGCTGCTGGCACTCGTGCTGTGGAGGAGCAGCACAGGAGCACCCTGGCCCGGGCCTTCCTCAAGACGGACGAACGGCGAAGCTGAAGGAGCAAGGGGAGGAGGAGGCCGGTGGGGAAGGCAGCAGGACGTCGCCCCGGCGCTCCCGTTACCTCCTGCTCTGACACAGCACTGCGGCAGCATCTGCCTGCCGCCCCCGGCAGGGACAGGGTGCAGAGGGAGCCAGAGCACGGAGGGCGACGGAGGGAGGTGGGCTGGGATTCCCCGCACCGCACACAGGAACCGCAGAGCAGTTAATGAGGGGGAAAGCGCTCGCTGGCTTCCCCTGCTCGTGGGCTGGGAGGGGGAAGGCAGAGGCTGCACGGTGCCCTCCCCCAGCCGCAGCCCTCCCTGATTTATGGAGGGGTGTTTTCTTTAGCAAACCCAGCTGTCAGTGGCCTTCCTGCCGGTGGCTTTTACCCCGCTCTGCACCTGGAGAGGCTGGGGAGGCAGGATGGACCCGTCCTCCCCCTGCACAGAGCTGGGGAGGGGCAGGGGGGGATCACGTCTACATGCTGGAGGAAGAGAAAGACGAGAGAGCCAGGCTCTTCTCAGCGGTGCCCGCTGTCAGGGCGGGAGGCCATGGGCACAAATTAACACACATGAAATTCAACCTGAACACGAGAAGACGCTTTTTTACTGTGAGGGTGGTCAAGCTCTGGCTGGGGTAGAGTCTCCATCCTCGGAGA
>NW_008824448.1:36367-38102 GCF_000699105.1 Pygoscelis adeliae
AGTTAAACATGGGCCCCCAGGACAAGGGAGGGCAGCCTGTGGGTTGCTGCAACCACACAGGCCCAGCAGCACAGCTGCAATTTGCTTCACATCCGACAGGAGGAAGGACTACAAACCTCCATAGAACAGCTGAAATATTGCCCCAGTCGGTGCAGATCTGGGTCTGGGCTCCGGCCACCCCTCCAGGAACCTCTCCTCGGCTGGCAGGTCGGAAGCGTTTTGGGATGTGCCAGCGGGGAAGTCCTGGGACTTCCCGGCTCGACCTTTCTCACCAGCGGCACGTGCCAGAAGATAAGCTCTGTTGGGGGAGGCAGCAAAGAGCCTGTCCATAGCAAACTGTGTTTCATCAGCCTGCCTCGTCCCCGAACACACCACCTACCTTGCTGCTGCTCCTCCACGGCCATCCTGGGAGGCCGTGCAAACGGCGGCAGCAAAACCCACCGTGGTGGCTGCAGCTGAGCCACCGGCTGGGGCAGCTCCCTACGGGGAGCGGGGACGCCCCAGGACCAGTCACGGCCACAGCCCGCGCTCGCACCTCTGTCCACTGCCAGCGGCTGCGGCGTGCGGGGGCCGGTCTCCCCCTCCCTCCCCACCTCCAATCTTTCCGTGCTGATTTACTGCCCACAGAAAAAGTTTCCCTCTTCGAATCCAAAATTCCTTGCGTTTTGGCTCCTGCTCCCGCAAACCCGAATCAACTGTTAATTTTGGCAAGTCCCCTTCTTTGCTCTGACCGTGGTTGGACTTTTCCATTCTCAACACCTTGGGAGCTGTTCCCGGGGTGGGGGGGCACAGGCATCCCCCTCTCTTCCTGGGCACTCTGCCCTCCCCGTTACAAACCGAGGACTGCCCCGGGCTGGTGTTTACTGGCACGTTACTGGCAGAGCTCAGGAGCGAGCCAGGTAGGTCTGGAGAGGTCCTGCTTCAGCAGCCAGCCCAGAGCCGTGGTCTTCTCTGGCCCACTGGGCAACCGCCCAGCGCGGCAAAGAGGAGCTCAGCTCGGCTCAGCTCAGCTCCAAGCGGGGAGCAGCAGTCTGGCAGGGAAGGCCACGGAGATCCACCAGCAGAGCTGGGGGAAGAGAAACCACAGCAAGTAGTCGCTTTGCGGGGGAACCTGTGGTTAAGCCGAATGGCAAGCTGCCTCACAAACACATCCAGCACCAACGGAGGGCAAGAGGCACCGGCCGCACTCTCCGCCGCTTCCAGATGCCGAGGGCTGCGGACCGGAAGAAGTGCTGGAGCCCTGGAGGTGCTGCCTCGTCCCTCGCTGGGATGCCAAAACCTCGCACTGGCCTGTGAACAGATTCCCCCTCCCCGCTGCTAAGTGCTGCCTTCTAAAGGAGCCACCCACATACCGCTTCTGTGCAGAGCAGGCCCAGCTCGTTAAAGATTATGAGATGCAAATGCAGAGCGCAGGCCCCCTGCCTCGGCGCCTTCCCAAGCAGGGCAAGGGGGGTGCGAGAGAGGGACGGGGCGACGGGGCCACGAGCCCGGGGCGGCCAGAGAGCAGCGTCCTGGGGATGCGCAGCCCCCGCTTCCAAAGCACACGCTTCGCACTGGGGAGTGACGGTTTCCCCCTCGCTCGGTGAGCTCAGAGATGGCCCTGCTGTCCCTTATGCCAAGTTTCCCCTGGAGAAAGGAAGAAGCCAGACACAGGCGGGCTCCGTCCTCCAGCTGGTTTTAATCATGCCCAGCAAACACCCCCCCCCCCCCCGGGACCACCCCACACACCACAGAG
>NW_008824448.1:38206-42900 GCF_000699105.1 Pygoscelis adeliae
CTGGCCGTGGGTCTGGCCAAGGCGGCAGAGAGCCCCTCTCCCCCGGCCACCCCCTCCAACACGTTAGGTATGCACCTGCATCCCCCCCAGCTCCCCCTCCTCGCCCAAGCCCCGTTCCGCAACCCAAGGAAGGATTAGCCGGCGCAGCAGGAGCAGCACGCGATCCAGCACCGCTGCTCCCAGGGACCTGCCAGAAAGAAAGAGCAGAGTCTTCCATGTCAACATTCCTCCTGCTTAGGAAAACACGGCCCCGTTCCCCTGAATAGCCTATTAAAGAGAGATTTCCTGCCGGGTGGCGGAGAGAAAGCAGAGGGAGGTGCCGCAGCCCGGCCAAGATCAGGGATGCGTGGTACAACTGACCGATCGCTGCTGCACCGGCCCCAGGCAAGGCCCGGCTCGGGACGGGCGGCTCCTCCGCATCTCTAGAGGTGATGCTCTGCAGGTGGGGAGATGTAGTCAGGAGCAAGCGGAGAGGGCTCCGGCTCCATCTCCATCCCACACCGTGACAGCTTCCCTCTCCGCATCGCACACCCAGGGGAAACAGCTCTGACAAGCGCAGGGCTGTCCTGCTCGGAAGCCTCCCCAGCTCTATTTTCCTCGTGCGCCACGGGATGGTTTTCCCCGTACTGTCCTGGCTGTATCACGGGTTTAGTCACACACCGGAGAGCACTGAGGAGGGATGGGGCCAACGCCAGGCACGTTTGATCTGGGCCCCCTTTGGAGGCTGGTCACGGTCCCCGTAGGCCAGACTGCTGACCTGGTCCCGGCCTGCAGCCACGCTGTCCTGCAGCCCTCACCAGCCCGCAGGCACACGAGGGGCTCTGCCCTCACCCCCAAACCGGATCGCATTGTTGCGGACGATGCGAGTTTGTCTCGGCCATGCCCAGCACAAGCACCAGCTTCCAGCAGGACAGCAGCGGGGTCGCGCGCCCAGCAGCTCCGCACATCGCTGTACTGTGATTCCCGAGGGCACGGTGCAGAGCCGAGCAAACCAAGAGCAGTAAAATGACAAAGATCCCTGGAGTGACCTGTGGGAACGGGAACAGCGAGAAAAAACAAGCTCCTCTGGAAAAAAGGGTACACAAAAAGCATCACAGCTCTGCAACAGAGTTTCTCCTGGAGTCTCTGGCCACCTAACTCTTAGCAAAGGCAAGATGAGGTGCAGCCTCTGTTACTGTAGCCCAGAGCCCTTCCAGTGCTTACAGGTAAAATATTCGCACTTCAGAGAGTGCAAGCGATGTGTGATGCTGCTGCTCTCCCCACCTTCAGAAGGCAACAGCTCTGCCCAGGGGAAAACTCGGGGTCTGCGCTCACGGCCCAGCTCTCTACCCAAGCTCCCACCACAGGAGGGAAGGCTTTCATTTTGCCATTTCCTTTAAATGAAGAAGTAAATCGTGTGTGTCCCGAGCACAGCGGACGGGATCTCGCGGTGCTCCCGGCTGGCTCTCGGCACAAGCCCCACCAGCCTCCTGAGCCGCAGCAGAGGCACCGGAGCCTCCTCACACCACACCAGCCTCCTGGAAGGGGCCAGAACTTCTCCTCCATCCCCACAGCGACAGCCCAGCCTTCCCCACCGCAGCGCACAGACCCAGGTCACGTCATTCGCACCCGCTTCACTACAGCCCAGGGAGTCGTTTCCAGCTGATGGGACTTGTGTGGTTTGAACTGCACAGGGCCTCTCTCTTCGAGGGCAAAGCCCAAGCCCGGGAGAACCGCGGGGAGATAGAAAGCTCCAGGCAGGGGCTGCGATGCCGTGGGTCGCCGCTCCCTGAAGTGTGCTGGAAGCCCACCACCCACCCCTGCCGCGCAGGATGCCTCTGCCTCCCCTCTGGGGCTGCCGTCCGCAAGCCTCGGCCATTAAGCAAAAAGCAAGACAGGTTTTAATGACTCCCAAGTCCCTTAAAGAAACATTCCTCCAAAGCCAGCTCTCGGCACATCTCCTCCCCCTCCTGCCATCCGAGCCCGGCTCCGGAAGGAGGCCGGACCCTCGCAGCAGCCCCTCGGAGGGGCAGGACGCTCTCCTCCTGGAGGCAGATGGACTCGCGCCCCTACGAAATAAAGTGTCCGATTGTCACCCACATCCACCACGCCTGAGTAACGCGTAATGGGAAAACCCGATGTGGTAGGAAAACCTGACGCTGGGAGAGGAAAGAGACGGGACGAGCTCGTGCGGGGGCAGGCGAAGGAAAAGGGGGTTCAGGGTCAGTTTGCTCCCCCTGAGTGGCAGGCAGGGAGGGGGGAGCCAGGCCCCCCCAGCCGGGGCGAAGGGCAGCGGCCGGCCCGCCGGGGAGCCTCGGCCATGAGCGATTTTCAAGACACGGTGGCCATCGGGAGAGGCGCTTTCCTAAACAAAGAGGGATCGCTCCGGAGCTTAGGAAACATGAGAAAGAGCCCCACTGCCAGAGCGCAGGCTGCGAGCAAGCCTTGCAGCTGGGGTGGGATGCAGAGGGAAGTGGGGACACGCTCTGGGAGCGGGGGGCCGAGGCCAAGTCCTCTGGCAGCTGTCGGTTCGGTAGCCGGCAGAAGCCATTAACGGCGTTTGGCTGCAGAGCAAAGCGACGTGTGGTTCCCGGACACACAAACAGGCGCTCGGCAGCGGCTCCGCACGCTCTAGAGTTACAGCCGAGCCCCGGAGGCGAGCGCAGGCACAGGCCGACGCTTCCGACCGTGCCGGGGTCCCGGCGGCATGGCTACTGCAGGGGCCGGAGCACAGCGGTCTAAGCTCGGGGACTGCCAACCCCCCGCCCGAGGGTCTGGCCTTTTGCCCCCCTGGATGGGCTCTGCGTTTCTGACTGGGGAAGAACCATTCCCAAGGGCTGCGGAGCCCCGAATTTTGCTCGAGACAGCTCCTGCCTCTGCAGAGTGGTGCTGACACCCTACACGTGGAGCCAGCACCCTCCCAAAGCAGGCACAGCCCCTTCTGCTAGGGAAGAGACCCCTCCCTCGCCCCCAGTGACTGTCTGGAGAGATGCTGAGCGCTGGCACGCCATGTGTCTCCCCAGGCATGGGTTACAGGAAGGGCCATGCCGGCTGACCCCCCACATCCCCAACGCCCAGCCCAACTGCAGGCCAAGAGGTCCTTCTAAAAATTCTTCTTGCTAACCACCTCCTCTGGGGATGGAAGAGAGAAGTCCAAGAGCCGCCACGGGCTCCCAAAAACCCGGGGCTTGCTCCTGGAAGCCCAACAGCACTCTTGTAGCGGAGCCAGCAACTGCTGACTTTGCCCCATTAAATGGGCATGGCCAGAAAACGGCCCCTTTGGGGGAAGGCAGCCCCCCCAACCCACCTTCATTCATCACCCAGCTGAACAGCCAAGCTCCAAAATTCTATCTCCGCTTGAGAGAAAAAAACCCAAAAGCTGCATATGGGGCTTAAATGAAAGCCAAGGCAGCAGCAGCAACAGCAGCAGAGAGGAAAGGCAGCAGAAGCAGCGTAGGGGTTTGTCTGTCCAAAGTGCTGCCGAGCACGTCAGAACACACAAGCACACACGTGAACACACACGTGTGCTTCAGCCGAGGTGACCCGTCTCCTTCACCCTGTTCTGCCCCACCCTGAACCTCCTTCAGCACACGGGAACTAACCTGTTCACAGACTCACTGAACAGGGTTCAGTTTGTTTAGGGTGGAAGGGAGCTCTGGAGATCACCCAGTCCAACCCCCCGCTCAAGGAGGGTCACCAGGAGCCAGTTGCCCAGGACTGTGTCCAGACGGCTTTTGAATATCCCCAAGGATGGAGACTCCACCACCTCTCTGGGCAACCTGTGCCACTGCTCGGTCACCCTCACGGCCAACAAGTGTTTCTTGATGTTCTGATGGAATTTCACAGGTTTTAATTTATGCCCTTTGCCCTCTGCCCTGGCCATGGGAACTCCTGAGGAGAGCCAGCCTCCCTCGGCTTCGCTCCTTCCCATCAGGGATTTACCACATTGAGGACATCCCCCCCGTGCATCCTTGCCTCCTGGCTAAACAGTCCCAGCCCTCTCAGCCTCTCGTATGGAAGATGCTCCAATCCCTTCAGCATCTTGGTAGCCCTGTGCTGGACTCGCTCCAGTCAGCCCATGTCTCTCTCAAACCGGACACAGTGCTCCAGGTGTGGGCTCTCAGCATCTCCCCTTGAGGCTAAAAACCTCTGATCGAAACCCAGGGGAGAACTTCCCAGTGCTTGCTTTCGTGCCTTCCGATTAGGGCCCCCTTCTCCCGAGGAGCAGCACAGAAGCAGGACTCCCTTTCCATCCAAGACCATGTCCACGCTGAGCAGAGCAGAAGCTGCGAGGGTGCCGCAGCAGCCTGCTCAGATGGCTTTGCTCAGCATTCACCTTTTTCACAAAAGCGTGCTGCTGCTGCTCATGCCCAGCCCGTGTTCTCCTTTGCAGGACACCACCTACCCGGCGGCAGCAGCACATCTCGTATTATAGAATCATCGAATCACTGAGGTTGGAAAAGACCCTTAAGACCATTGAGTCCAACTGTTAACCCAACACTGCCAAGTCCACCACTACACCACGTCCCTCAGTGCCACGTCTACAGGTCTTTTCAACACCTCCAGGGACGGGGACTCCACCACTTCCCTGGGCAGCCTCTTCCAGTGCCTGACAACCCTTTCGGGGAAGAAATTGTTCCCAGTATCCCACCTAAACCTCCCCTGGCGCGACTTGAGGCCGTTTCCTCTTGTCCTATCGCCTGTTACTTGGGAGA
>NW_008824448.1:43090-46587 GCF_000699105.1 Pygoscelis adeliae
CGCGCTCCAGCACCTCAATGTCTTTCTCGTAGCGAGGGGCCCAAAACTGAACACAGTATTCGAGGTGCCCTACATTGGTGCACTTGCTGCCCTCCACCATACTCCTTATCCATTTACCAATGTGTCTTTTAATAAGCACACTCACCACTCCACCATGCAGTCACTAATAAAAGTCAGGACGCAGGTGACGGACAAGTGCAGACCCCTGCGGGACCGGCGAATGCACCCGACGCCCTCCCCGCGAACCCCGGTTGCTGATGCCCCACGAAGAGTCACTGCCAGCTGGGCACCCACGTGCAGAAGTTTCACCTGGGCTCTCCCACGAAGCCACAGACAGAGACGAGGGGCAATGCCAGCAGGCTCCCGAGGCTCCTGTCACCGACACCTACCGCCCCGCCCCGCTCAGACGTCGCTCCCCTGTTGCAGAAGGAAGTGAGATTGTTTTGACAGACTTGCCTATGTTGGCAGTTACAAGTCCACTCGCTATCTTCCAGAGGTTTGCAAAGGGCTTGATTATTTTGTTCCAGAGTTTTTCCAGGAATTGAAGTTAAGCTGAGCGGTGGTTTTTTGGACAAGTTGTGCTACTGGGTAGGGAGAGATGAAAAAAAAAAAAAAGAAAAAGAAAAAGAAAAAAAATCAGTGAGGCCAGCCTGTGAG
Source organism: Pygoscelis adeliae (assembly GCF_000699105.1). Taxonomy (NCBI): domain Eukaryota; kingdom Metazoa; phylum Chordata; class Aves; order Sphenisciformes; family Spheniscidae; genus Pygoscelis; species Pygoscelis adeliae. Next base: position 43,748 of record NW_008824448.1, read on the forward strand.
AGAACCGTGAGCGAGAGGAAGGAGGGACCGGACTCAGGTCTGCAAGCCCAGGGCTTACAGCAGCCGCGCTGCCCCCAGCCTGGAGGTGATGGAGCAGCGACGGAGCATCCCTGCCCAGAGCTGGGCACACAGGCAGCGCTGGCACTCTCGCCCCAAGAAGAACATGGCAAAGGGGCCGAGCTAAAGCTTCCCCGAGCTCTTCCTGGATCACCTGTTACTGGGATTATGACAGCACCCAGAGACCACAGGTGAGAAACCTCTGGCCCCAAAGACAGCCTGAGAAGAGGCAAGACACCGGGGAAGCGTTAGCACCCTTTCAGTGACGGGGAAAGGAGGTGCAGACTTTGCACAGGAAAGCCCTTTCCCACCTTGCCCCTTCCCCAGGAAGCCAAGGGCAGGCCAACACCATCAGCCAAATTCACCGCTCCAGCTCCCGGGGCCGTGTTCTCAACCCCGAGGTGACCCCTCCTCCTCACCCGCGAGCTCTGCTCGAAACGCTCTGCCTGCTGAGCGCAGGTCTCCTGCCTTTTCCCCAGGAGACGGTTAGGAATTTATAAACTGACCTGGCTGGCTTTGAACGAGGATTTTCGTTCACCAGGCATCCACAAAGTTCCCTTTGCCATGACTTAAAAGCAACGCTGCGTGCCTGCCGCGTGCAGGTCTGCTGCGGCTGCAAATCCCAAGGATTGTCCCGCACTGCGCTGGGCGACTTCCACGTCCCTTCCCCTCCTCCAGCGGCACCTCGCGTGCTTCGCGGCTGAAGCCCGAACCCCACCAAAAAAACAACCGGGCCAAATTTTCAACTTGGTTGGTGCTACCAGTGCCCCTGTATTACCAGGCAGCATCGAGGAAGAAATCATCACCAGGGTAGCAAGGTCGATCAGCACGTGTTTTTTGGTTTGTTTTGGGGTTTTTTGGCTGGCGCTGAATTACTAGCTATTTTGTCAAGTTTGTTCAGGGCTTGGGAGTTCAACAGGCTTTTTTTTTTTTTTATTTAATATGTTAAAAGCCTTCAGAGAGCACAACTCTCTGAAGGCAAAGTCCAAATAATTGTTTCCATGCCCTGCTCACCCCCAGGTTGCCCGTCCACGCTCGACAATACGCGTCCCAGGAAAATAAGGGTACCCGTGCTGCTTTTCCCTTGAGTCATGCACCTCTCTTCCCAACAGCCCTGACTGTCTGGACACTTCTCCTCTCTCGCCAACTCCGAAGCATCTCCTTTCTGGCCTCAGATCTAAGCTTTCAGATACACCCAGCTGACGTGTGCTCAGAGGAATCCCAGCGGGCACAGGCAGCTCCAAAGCTCCAGCCGTCAGCCCCGGGTCTGGCAGTGAAATATCAGTTTGCAAAGAGCCTTCCATATGTATATATAAACCCACATTTCTAAGCACTATCTTGGGAATCAGCAGTCACCACAGCAAACCCAGGAATCTTCCCAAATAGCTCCCTGACACCACTGACACAGTTGGGGCTGTAAAAGCCAAACAAAACTCCGAGTGAGATCAATGCGCAAGCTCTCTCCCTGCAGGTGGTGCCCGGAGGGGTGCCGATTTACACCCCACGCTCTCTGACGAAGGGCAGCCCGCCTCCGCGCCAGGCGCCGTGCAGGCAGCGCAGGCCGAAACCGCGCTCGGCCAACAGGCACCACGGTAGCGAGGACCTGGCGAGCAGGAGATGCGGGGTCATATGCAGGCACTGGGGAAAGAAGCGCCGGACACTGCCGCCAGGAGTGGAAAACAGATTTGCAAAGCCTTCCCCGCTGGAGATGCGTGTGTCTGTTAGCAAAGACGAGCACCATCCATTTAAACGGGCAGCAAGTATCTGCTCGGCGCGTTACAGCTTGAGGAAAATAATCTTTGGGCTGGAGCGTTAGCCCTGGACTAACAAACCAACCCACCCCGATTCCCTGAACTGGCCAAGCAGCCTCCTGCTTCCTCTGCACGTTCTCTAGTACCCGGAGCGGAGCCGAGCCTAATGAAGTGGGACATTGGAACAGCGGCCAGCGATTCAGGCCTGGAGATGCACATGTCCCCAGACCCCTCCGCCTGAAGAGGAGGGAGGCCGAGGCCAGCCCTTGAGCTCAGGGCAGCGAAGCAGCGACCCCAGCGCCGGGGCTGCCGTGCAGGTCCCTGCCCAGAGGGAAGTGCCCACGCTTCTGGCCGAGGGCCACGCTCCCGAGGCACCCAGACAGGCCGCTCCTCCAGAAGGAGACAAGCTGTTGGTTGAACCATAACCAGGATCCCTGGCTTCCCGGCAGGAAGGCTCTGCCAGCCGAGCCAGCGGAGGGATCAGTCACTCAGCGAAGGCGGGGGAGCACGCCGCACTTGCCGTCCTCGCGGGAACAGACAGCGAGGAGGCTGGCGCGCCTCTCGCTGGCTCTCTGGATGCCACGGCTGGAGCAGGGCACTGCGGGCAGCCAGAGCGCAGCACGAACGGTCTGGGACGTGCCGAGTTTGTGGGGTCCGTGGCGCGAGTCCCACCAGGACAACGCTGTCCAGAGCAGGAGAGGCAGGGGACGCTGCCAGACCTGGTGAGGTGGTGCGGGACTCCACCGCCTAATCTGGGGCCAGGGAAATACTCAGCCTTGCCTGTCCTGGATTTGTGGGCTGATTCCTGCCCCCGCTGCCTGCTCAAGGAAGCTGTGGGTACCTGGCAGGGAGCCCTCACTGCCAATGGAGCAGCTGGCAGCCCTGTGCAAAGGGAACCTGATGCTGCGGCCGGGCCCCGGGAGGGAAAACGGGATGCAGACAGCACCGCCAAAAGGCAACTTCAACCTTACCGAGCAGGTGCTGTTGGCAGCGGTGAGCTCACGCCGCAAAAAAAAAAGAAAGAAAGAAAGA
>NW_008824448.1:46717-49514 GCF_000699105.1 Pygoscelis adeliae
ATCACAGGAGCCCACTCGGAGAGACGTCAGCTCGCTTTGGAAAGGACGGGCCGTAAGCTGAGCTGCAGCAGAGCGCGCAGACCCAGCACGCAGAGGGGGAAAGCAAATGGAAAAAGGAAAAAAAAAAAAAAAAAGAAAACGAAGAAAGAAAGAAAGAAAAGTTTCCACTCATCAGCCGAAAGTTGTTGTGGGTTTCTCGCTCTCTTTGGGTCAGGGACCTGATCGTTTAAGTGTATTCGGTGATGTCATTCCTTCCAGAAGGAAAAAGCCTTTCCTGCCCCAACTGAGCTGCTTTACAAACGCTTTAAATATCAAGCTTGGGGCAGCCAAAAGACAGACTAATTCAGCTCTTTTTTGTGTGATTGTATCAGCACCCGTTAATCGGTGGCTTTCCCCTCTGCTCTCCACCAGCCTCGCCTGGACCTCGAGGTCTTCCTAATCCTGACCTGGAGAGAAACCCCCACCAAGCCAGCCTGCCGGGGCCGGTCCCACGCCAAGGGGCTGCGTGGAGCCAGCCCACTTTCCATCCACACATGCCAGCCTGGCGAGGCCAGGACGCAGCCGGGAGACGCGCGGCGAGGGCCGACCCATGGCCGGCAGCAGCGTGGGGAAGGGGCTCACCTCCACGCCAGCAGCTCCAGCCCCGGTTCCCCCACGCTCCATCACAGGCAGCGCATGGAAACTCTCTGTTCTAGCTGCAAATGCTCGAAACCCAAGCGAGCGCCCGAGCCGCTCGCAGCTGCTGACATTTCCCCTCCCGGGTGAGCCCTGCCGTGCCACAGGGGCCCCAAGGACTGCCACTGAGCACCGAAACGCAGGCACGGGGTCGGTCCCGAAACCTCCCGCCTCTTTACCAGGGAGCAGGGAAAGACGGCAGGCAAGGGCACGAAGCAAGGCTCGGGCCCCTCCGTCTCTGTCCAGCTGGCACTTAAAGCAGAAAGTGCAGCAGCCGAGGTCTCTACACCAGCCCGTACGATGCCTTTTATCGGGGAATCCATAGGAACTCCAAACGCCCCGGTCAGCGGTGAAGACCACCTTCGGTGGTGGCAGTTGACCAAAGACTGGTTAGGTCTGGCTGGAGCGAAGATCGCTGCCAACAGCACTGCAGAGACCTCCCTCCCCTCCTCTGAGCTGGAGGCGAAATGGCTCCCGGACACTCCCGTCCTTTGCCTTTTGCTGTCTTCATCCCATCACCCAGGCCTGCTCAGGAGGCTCCCACCGCCCAGCAGCACCAGCTGCCCGGGGCACAGACAGGGAGCTTCGCCCGGGTGTACCGTTTAGGGACCATGCTTTGATCCGCAAGGTCCTGAGAGCATCAATTTTATTTTATAACGCCGTAGCTCCAGATGTTCTTGTTATTCACAACAGTATCTGCAAACGTTAACGTTTGCAAAGCCTTTGGCACCACCGGCCTCTCATGGCCATGAAATCTGCAGGCCAGCGGTGTGTAAGATAATCCGTCTGCACGGTGTGCGTGTCCCTCTCCTGCCATTTCAGTTTTAAATCTGATGCCTTTTCATCTTGTCAAATATCCCCCCGTGCTACCTTCTACATCCTGTTATTGTGTCCTCTCAGACTCCGCTTCGCCTCCAAACTACACAAATCTTGTCTTTTCACATCTCTTCATCTGTAGATTCCCCCCAGGCCACCAATTATCCCCGCTATCCACCTCTGGAGCTCCTTTTTCTCTCCCTACCTCTTTTCAAAATGGAATAATGGAAATGGGGCATGGCACTGCAGCCGGAGGACCTCACTGACGGGTTGTAACGAAGCTTTCAGTGCTTCCCTTCTTGCATCCCATTTCCAACTCCTTCCCGATGCCGAGCACAGCAGCAGACACTTTCACCGGGTACTTTCCAAGAACTTTGTTTCCGTGAGCGACTGATGACTTGGGAGCCCAGGAAGGCACAAAGGAGCCTGTGCTACCCCTACAGCCACATCCTTTAGCACAGGTAAACGCGGGTTAGGGCGATCTCTTCACCTGGATTTGCAGGCTCTCTCTAAAGCTCCCTGCCCTACTCCCTTCTCGGCATGTAAAACAACCGCAGCGCATCGGTGTTCCCCGTCACAGAGGCACGTTTTGGAAAGGACACAGCAACACTAGGATGTACCTTCCCCTCAACAGAAAAGGGCAGGAAAACAGAAAGTATTGAGTTCAGCAGCAGAAACACTTGCCCGCCGAGCAGCCGGTATGATTTGGGAACCTGCTCTCATGCACCTCCCCTGGGCAAGCTGGAGGGGGGCTCCCTGGCTCGGAGCGCAGGGGAGGTGACGGTGGTGGGCACAGCCTGGGAGGGCCAGGCTGGGGCCAGAGCCCCTCTGGGCTCTGCTCCGGGGTACCCACGAGCTTTCGCAGAGCCGTGCAGGCCGAGAGCGGAGCGAAGGAGCCCCGACCTTCCTGCCACATCACCGGAGAGAGGCCAAGCCCACCAGGCTGGTGGCAAAGCACCCGTGGGGTCGCTCCTCTCCTGGCTCCGACGTGCTCACAGCTCCACCCCAGCGGCGCTGCCGCCCTTCCCGCTCCAAGCTTGAATCCCAGGCTCCTCGCAGCCCTTCCTTTCGCACCTTCGCGGCCATCAGACGGGGCCGAGCACACGCGGCTGCCCGGCCAGACACGCTCGTGGGGGAGATTTGCTAAGCGGTTAATGCAGCCGGCGAGTAGGAAGCCTGGAGCATCTGCTGGAGCCAGGCAGGTCGGGAAGCGCACGCACAGCCGCGCACACACACACACGGAGCGATGAGTTGAAGGAGCTGTCTGCCAGCAGCACATTCTGCAGGATTTTTTTTCTCTCTTGGC
>NW_008824448.1:49557-49869 GCF_000699105.1 Pygoscelis adeliae
AGCCGCTGAGCCCCCCCCCGCCTGGGTCAGCTGCGCTGCGGAGGAGGGAAGTGGGCTTGGAACAGCCGCCGGCTCACCGAGGAGCACTCAACGCGCCTTCATTCATTATCCACTGACATATGGAATAGTCATTGCGGGAGGAAACAGAACCAAACAAAAGCCCCAAACTGCTTCCTCCCACAGAGGCCCTGACAGCCTCTGCAGCTCACGGCCATTCATCTCCGAGCGGCCGAGAGGAAGGGACGCTCGGGCTGCGCGGCGAGCACCGAAGGGATCACTGGGGGGCCTGGCACGGGGACCGGCTCCCTGGCA
>NW_008824448.1:50838-61901 GCF_000699105.1 Pygoscelis adeliae
TGGCGCTCTGTGCCGTGCCCCGGCCGGGCCCCCCCCTCCCCGGCTGGCTGCCCCGATGCACAGACGAAGGCTGGGACCCCCAGTCTGGCAGGAAAGGGGGTGCTGCAGCCACGCCAGCTCCAGCTTCCACGTGCTCTCTCCGCTCTGCTCTCAAGGTGCCAGGTTCAGGCTGCACCACACAGCTAACCCCTGGGCTGGGACGTCCAGAGGGATCACATTGCCTTTCAGAGAAGGGTGGATCTGGACCCTCCACCCCAGACCCACAGTCCCATCACCAAATACTGCCCTTTGCTGGCTCCCTTAAAGGCGGTGAAGCCACACACCTGCGTGAGGCTGGTGGCACAGCCAGCAGGGGCGGGAGGACGCAGGCGGCACGCTGTGCACCCTCCGAAGCCCAGTTCTGCACCTAGCCAACCCCCGACACACAGCCGGCCCGTGGACCAGCCGCCTCCGGTCAAGGGACGAGGGCGGGGGTAACGCGCCCCGCGCTGACACCGGCGGCCGCGGTTCCCACCCCGGGCCAGGCTGACCGAAACCGCGGGCTGTGGGAGAAGCACCAGTGCCCGCTGGTGGGGCTGGGCCGTGCTCCCCCCCAGCCGGCACCAACAACCCAGAGGACGTACATGTCTGAAGTGCCCTCTGAAGAGCAACGCGCTAAAGCATTGCATTTCACGAAGACTTTAATTAGGACGTGGCTACACATTAATTGGGATGAGGCTGCGATGCAAGCTAGGTCTCAACACAAAAACAGAGACACTGAAAAATAGAAAGATACAGATCCTATTCGCAGCAAGAAAGTGTTTTCTTGGCCCTACTCTCCTCCGAGCTGTCCCTGCCTGAACGGGGGATGCTGCCCTCGCCTCCCAGCGCTTCTGGGCCACCGAGACACAAAGCGACAGACAAGCGCTGGGCGATGCTCCTCGTGGAGGCGAGCACAAAGCACCCAGTGTGCGCATCCCAGCCGCAGGAAGCAGAAGCATCAGGGTTCTTATGGAAGAGAGATAAATACAATTACAGAGGGAGGGCAGGGGGCTGGGAACGGGGAACAAGGAACAAAGCCACTGGAAGCTGCTCTGATGTCAACAGGTTCTGAATCAGCGCTCCCCCCACCGGGGCCCTGAAGCAGGACCAGCTGGGGAGAAAGAGACCTTGAATTCCTGCATGAAAGGGTTTTTTTCCTAGGTTATGCTGGAGACATTACACAAGTGTATGTTTTCTATAGTCATATATTTCCCCTCGCTCTAAATCTCTATTCCAGACCCGGGGGCAGGGACTGCCGGCAGCTCCAGCGCTAGCCCAGGTGGGCCTCTAACATCTAACCTTTCGGGCCCTCGCTGGACCAGAAAGGCCGGCAGGCACCCAATCTTCCCCCTCCGCTCCGCTGGGACTGGAACAGGAACAGATGCAACGCTCAAAGCACCAGTAAGCACAAACCCAGACCCTTTGAACTGTCCGTGATGCCAAAGAGCTCTCCTGAAGCTGGGTGCGCAGCCAGGAGTCCCGCTCACATCCCCGCTCAGGAAACTCCCATCCCAAGCCCCGGGTGCTACGCTGCCGTTACTCCCGACGTCCCCCCCATACCCACGGCCGGGGGGTCGGTGCCCCACACGAGCGAGCTGTCAGAGTGCTTGCAGCGCGCAGCAGGCACCGGCTGGCTCCTCACCTGCCTGGTCACACAGGATTTTCTGTGCTCTGTAACTTGTCAGCGGTTAAGCAGGAGACAGCCTGAAACATTCCACCTAACCGGCGCCCAGGAGGCTTCTCCAAGCATTTGTCCAAGTCATGTATGAGGCTACCCAGTACCCTTTCAGGTGAACCTAAATCCCAGCAATAAGGGCCAGATCCAAACGCCCCCACAGCCCTTGGCAATCCCTCTATCCCGACCCCAGGGCTCTACTGAAACAGCTGATTGACGCCAATCGCGCTAATTGATTTAGCAGACAATTAAGAAAGGCAATGGAGTTTCTCTGGAACAACCAAACCCTAGGGGCATTTTACTGCTGAGATCCTGCTATCTTCCACACAAGCAGTTTCCAAGCTTTTCCGACGCACGAAACTCGGAGAGGTTCCCTCCGAGAGCAGGGCAGATCCCTGAACAGCAAACGTAACCCCAAGGGCCACAAGTGAGGCTCAGTCACCTTTTAAGCGGCTGAAGAAACCCTCTCCTGACCCTGGGCCGAAAGCCCCAGCTCTGGCTGGGCAAAGACGGCGCTTGTTGGAAGGACTTCCAGGAAGGGTGGAAGGGAGGTTCTTCCCATACGGGAAGCACTGTCCTTTCCAAGGTGGATGGGACACTCCTTTCGGCTGCCCCAGATGCTCCAAGCGACGCACCTGAGCAATGTACCCTCACCAGGAGTCTCCGTAAGAGCCCTGACCTGGTGCCTCTGGCCTGCTGTGCACTAGCAGCAAAGAGCAGTCTGGGCGATTCTCTTTCAGGGACAACGTTGCTTGACCACATCCCCTCCCCTGAGTTCGCAGAGAAGGCAGCACGCAGAGGGAAACACTTCACCTCTACCTCGTATCCACGTATAAAAGAAAAAGTTGCAATGGGTCCTACCTCTTCATCCGAGCTGTCTTCTTCATATTCATTCTGAGCAAGCAGACCCGCGTTTTCCTTCAATGACGAATCATCCTCCAAGATTCTGCTCTTCCTGGGAGCCCCTTGGGCCTGAAAGACAGGAAAAATTAGCTTAGTAAGATCCCATGACGTGAACCTTTGCATTTTTGTGTTCACTACAGCAGAAACCTTGGCTGGGCAATGAAATCTGAAGCTGCCACCAACGTCTAGTCTGCTGCCAGGTCTAAGATCACCACAGAGCACTTCGCGCCCCAACCTGGACAGCACCGTGGAGTACAACATCTCACTCTTAGATCCTCTGGGACACCACATTACAGAGGGAAGGACGGACGGAAGGAAGGGGCTCATTAAGCAGCGTGCACTTACGTTCACCTGGGACTGCAAAGAGAGAAAGTCAATCACCTCTCTTCTGAGGACAGGCTGCCTGAGCAGCTCTCTGGGAGCTGCTCAGCTCGCACAAGAATCACATTCTCACTCATTGGGCCCAAAATTATTCTCTGCAGCTTCCATATCCCAGCCATCTTCCAGAGTTATTTCAAGACCCTCTGTCTCTCTTTTCCCCTGGAGCTCAATGCCACTGAGACCACGCAAAGACACAACCGGGGCAGAGGTTGCAACAACCCAACCTGCAAGGGCAGGCGGGATGGAGAAAGGATTTCCCAGCAACACTGCCTCCTCCGAGCACCAGTCAGAACACACAGCCGAGGATGAGGTGCCAGTGCGAGCGCAGGCTCAGGAGGTAAGGAGTGCATCAGAAACCACACAAACTCAGATCACGGAAACAGAAAAATTTATGCTGGAAAGGACCTCTGAAGGTCCCTAATCCAACCTCCCGCTCAAAAGCGGAGTCAGCTTCGAAGTTGGATCAGGATGCTCGGGACCTTATCTGCTCAAGTGTTGAGTACGTCCAAGGATGGAGATCTCGGCGCCTCTCTGGGTCCTGTTCCAGGGCTGCACAACTCCCGTGGGCAAGAACACGCCTTACGTTCAACCAGAATTTCCCTTGCTGCACCTTGTTCCCGTTGCCTCCCATCCCATCCCTAGGCATCACGAGAGCCTGGCTCCATCTCCTCCGCACTCCCTCACGCAGCTGCAGACAGCAAAGGGATCCCCCTTTCTCCCTTCTCCCGGCTGAAGAAGCCGGCTCGCAGACCCTCCTCGCGCCCCATGCTCCACCCCCGCCCACCTCGGTGCCCTCCACTGGACTCATTTCTGTCTGTCACTGTGTTGTACTGGGGAGCCCCAGCCTGGACCCCAAGCCCGGCTGGGTCTCAAGCGCCAAGGAGAGGCAAAGGACCCCGTCCCTGGCCCTGCCGGCCGTGCTCCTGCCAGCACAGCCCGAGACGCGGTCGGTCGGTGTTGTTCAGGACACCTGCTGATCCCCAAGCTGTCCCCAGGACCCCCAGATCCTTTGCTCCAGAGCTGCTCCCTGGCCATTCAGCCCCTGCCCGCCCTGTTGCACGGGGTTATTCTGTCCCAAGTGCAGGACTTCACATTCTTCATCCTTGAACTTCACAAGGTGCCTGTCAGTCATTTTCTCCAGCCCGTCAAGGTCTCTCTGAATGGCAGATCTGCCCTCCAGCAGATCCCAAACAGATCCTAGAGCCTGCGCTCCCAAGTAAGGACAGACCCAGCAGCACCATTCTCTTTTACCTGGCAGGACAAGTGCACGGGGGTTTCTGGTGCCTACCACAACGCCATCACAAGAGCGGGCTCTTCCCAGCGCTGAACTTCAGCAAAGGTCCTACCTACCGACGGGCTCCACCACGTTTGCGCTCAGGACTCTAGAGCTGCCGGACAAAGTGTTTGAGACTGGGTAAAGCACACAACCATCTCACCCGCATAATCTGAACTTGCTTGTGGGTTTCAAAGTGACGGGCACATTTGGAGCCACTCTGAACCCCAAATGCCTTTGGAAGAGACCTGGGTAGAGAACAGGGCAGGAACGGGCTGCAGACACAGCCCCCAAGGTGGCAACGTCACCGTGATGAAGAGACTCCCACCATCACATGTATTACACGCCATGCCAGACGCGTCCAACTGAGGTTACCCACCAGGAGTGGTGGGACCAACCTCACTTGCAGGGAGCTGAATGCAGCCTCTATTGCTTGGGTTATCCCAAATTTTTTTCCATGCCAGAACCTGCAGCGGGCAGGACACACGGACCATACATTCTGCTCCCGCCAGAGAGACAATCCACGGGGCATGCCTCGGGTAGGAATTAATTCCCTCCTCAGACACGGGTAATCAGACAGCACCGAACATCAGACTTCGCCCACTCGCTGACCTGCTGTGTGGGTGCCGAATAAGCTACAGATCCTTCCCTGGAAAAGAGATTCTCTCTCCCCCCGCGCACCACTCGGAGTGGGGGTAGGGGGAGAACGGGGACCCTGGCTAGATCGGGTTTACGGGAGGATTCAGTGAAATAATCGGAAAAACAGCCCCAGAAAACGTCCCTCGCGGGAGCAGTAAAATCCGCACAGTGTGTGATCACCTTCTGCTGTACGTACACACCAGCGCAGCCCCCCCGAGCCGCAGGGAGAGGGGTGGGAGAGAGCCTGGAAAATACTGGGCCGGCAAGAGGATGAGATTACTGCAAAAACAAAAGGCTTTATTAAAAAATTTTTAAAAAGGGAGATTGGAGATAAGTTTTTTTCCAGGCTTTTGGCGCTACAATGGCTTTGGACTTGACTTTCCGTCTTTCCGTCATTTCCCTCCTCTCTCCGCCGCCACGATGAGACCGGAGAAGGATCCTACGCCACAGATCTGGGCTGCTGGTGCTACAAGCTGCCCGTGTCCTCGAGAGCGAAGGCCGTGCCAGGAGGTGGCACACAGTCGTTCCAGCACTCCCGCTCTTACCCCAGTGATGCTCAGCCTCTCAGCCCACGCAGTCAGGGAGAAAAACAGAGGCCCACGGGCTCCCCAGGTCCTGAGTTTGCTCTGAGAGCTGGCGCAAGCCAGGATTTTGCCCAGGATTCCTGCAGGAGATTCACTCTGGCTGGCAAGTCTGCAAACCAGACTCCAGCATCCAGGGATTAGGCATGTCTATCGGCAGGTTCAAACCCTTCAAGAAAGCTTTGCCAGGAAAATAAGAAAGACCTCAGCGAGGACATCAATCACACCCCCAGCACCCTCTAATACTTGACTAAGGCCCACCTGGGAAACAGCGAGCACACACTGAACGCTAAAACCATTTTACCAGAAGAGAGTCTGTCTGAACCAGGCAGGGCTCTAAGGGGGCTTCAGGATAAGCAAAAGGTACCGGGAGCCGAGGGGCCAGCAGACCTGGGTCGCAGGGGAGCGCAGTCACCGTTCACTCCTCTTACAGGCTCACCAGAAACACCTCTCCGCCTCCTCCAGGTACATCTACCCTGACGCACGCAAAAGCTTTTTCCCCGCAGCTGGGTATCGGTCTGCCTGGGTCCCAGCCAGCCGGGCAGGCAGGGACAGGCTGGTCCCCTGAGCCTCGCAGGGGCTTGTGTTCGGACGCAGGAATAAAGCCGAAGCTTTGCTCCGCCGCCCAGGCAGCCCCATGCAGAAAGGCTCGTTCCACCAGAGGGCGGCAAGCAATGCCGGACACACCGCAAAACCCTGCAAAACCCCTCAAAACTGCCCTGCCGGCACCCCCGACCGCAACCTCTGCCAGGGCTCGGGGACAAGGACCACCTAGCCCCCCCGGGCATCCGTGGCTAGTGGGGATCCAGGAGTTGGCACCCCCAGACCTCGGCTCAGAGGGGAGTCAGGCGGTGCTGAGCATCACCGACGGCCATCGCCGAACCCCATTTCTGGCAGTTTTGGTCACTGAAGGGAAGACCTGGGGCAGCTGGCAGGTTTCACCAGCAGGCAGGTTTCAACAGCACAGACAGGACTTGAGAACAGGTTTAGCTGTAACGAGGGGGATAAAGGAAGGAAGATCGAAGCCTCCCACACCAATGAGACCTGTAACCTCCTCCCTCCCAAATCCAGCCCCTGCTCCCCACGTGCGGATCAGCTGGGGTTCCTCTACCTCAAACTCCAACAGGTAAATTCAAGAAGAGTTCAGAGGAACTAGAAAAAAGGATTAATCTAAACTAAAACATAAACCAGACAGGCAAAAAGGAGAGGGAGAATACCGCCAGCAGCCTTTGAGGAGAGCCACATCCTCGGAGCGCTCCGCTTCACGCCATCAAAAAGGCGTGCGGGACGGCAGGCAAACCACACTCGGTCAGACACAAGTGCCACGCTGCTGAGCCGCGTCAGCCTCTCCGTGTCTTGCCCAGGACGAGGTAACAGCCTTCCAGCACAGGCAGAGCCGGCTCTCCCCACTTATGCTGCAAAAAGCACATCGCGTACCTGACTGCAAAGAGAGTCTTATGCCAGCAAAGGTGCTAAGGAGAGGCAATATCTTTAGTTATAAATTAGAGAAAGGAAATATGCTTTCAGGAACACAAGCCCCTCGGGTGCGAAAGAGAAGCAGAACTGAAGAAGGCTTGTCTATCCCAAAGCTCTTCCATGTCCTCCAGCTAGGAAAACTTGTGGAATAAAAGACACCACCTCTGCCTACACTAGTCCTGCTTATTTCCTTAAGCTATCGCTGCTACGGCATCCATACTAGACGGCCTCGGAAAGACCAGCTAGGCAGACTATTTAGCAGCTGCCTGGACTAGCTGAATCGGTACGGGAAGCGTCCCCCACCGCATTTGCTAGTCAGTAAAACAAGCATCAGAGCATGTTAATGGCCCAGTTAGATCCTCCTTTTCCTCCCCAAACCAAGAGCCACTGGAAGCTGGATTAAAACATCAGTAGCTCCTTTGGCTCCCCTTCCCCTAAGCAAAACCTGCTTGCCTCCCACCGTAAAGCTCTCAAAGTGCTCCCACGCAGTTCCTCCTTGGTTGTGGAGAAAAGATCAGAAACTCCTGGCTTGCAATTTTCCAGCAGGAAGGGGGAAAGGTCCCTCCTGTCCCAGCAATCCCCAGCTAGAGCGGAGCAGGATTTCCTCGGTGGAGCTGCAGAGGCAGGAAAGCTGGAGGAAGGGGGTGCATGCACTAGCTGGGTGCTGCCGCTGCAAAGACAGAGTTGGGTTATGAGTAGCTGGATAGGCGAGGGGGAGGACGGGCAGCAGCAAGACCAGACGTGCCAGTCAGGGCCGGAGCCAACGGGGAACAGACCCTAATGTGGAAGCAGCCCTAGAGCAGACGGGTGTGGGAGCTGTGGCAACAAGCACTCCCTTACGTGGGACAAAGGAACTGTCCCTCACGTTCAAGAGAGGGGCTGCGAGGTTCCTCTCAGCTTTACCAGATGCTGGGATGTGCACACAAGTGGCGAGGGAATCTTGCTCCTCAGCGCCAAGCCCAGACCTTGCTAAGATCGTACGGTCAAGGTGGGGAAAGGCAAGCAACCAACACACACTGGTCATCTCTTCCTTTGCTAAAGCAAGATGGTTCTTGGGCCTAATATTGTCAGTCGCTCTGCTCACCCTGTGAGGCAAAACAACTAAACCCTCAGTTCTACACACGGAAAAAATGATGCCTAAAGGAGCAGCAGTGATCTAGCTTGCAAGAGGGCTAGAAACAGGACTCCCAAATTCACAGCCCTGTGAGCTAGGGTGTACTCGTGCGGGCTGTTCTCCAGGACCTGTCCTCCTCCACCTCCCCCCAACACACGTGAACACCGACCCGCAGCAACTCCAGCTGTTCCAGTGCCTCTACACCAACTGCTGCTGCTTCAGGGACAAACAACGCGCTAGGCTTGTGAAGAAAGCTACGATGAAGCCGCATAATTCCTTCTGATGAGCAGGGTCTCAGGTCCCGAGAAGCCTGTAAGACCAGCTAAGCCTAATGGCAGTTTAAGGGCTTAAAACACGCATTTACCTCGTTATCAGCTGTTGCGTTTTAAGAGGTTTCCATTCTCAGGCAAGCTCTTGCAAGCGACAAGATGCAAGACAGCATCATCTCAAGCGATTGCAGCCCACTGCTAAGTGAACCTATGTGCACACCTCAGGTTTGAGCTTAGATGTAAGAAGATCCAAACCAACGCCTTCAGAACAAGAGCAGTGAAGCGGCTTCTGCCAGGGCCAGGACCCGCTCGGCCAGCCTCGGAGAACCAGGACTACGCACCCAAGTCTGCGCGAGCGGCTATCTGAACTGCAGCCTCTGGAACATGCCTGCTGCTGGGAGCCCAGGATGAACTCACGTGGATCCTCCCTGCAGGGCAAACCGAGTGATGTCGGGCCAACACTGATAGCAGGTCCCCATCGCAGTCGGAGACAAAGCGATCTTTCCACATCCCGGTGCCTTTGGCAGAGCGGATGTTGTCTCGTTTCCACCAGGTCAAGTCTTCTTCCGCTAGCCGCTCTAAAACCAGGAGACGGAACCTCGGAGGCCACGTCCCACGCGGTGCTTTGAAGAAGTCGGCTGCTATTGACTTTCTCCTGTCACCCGGCTCTACGCATCGCTGCCTTCTGGTACCGATGTGTTGATCAGCCAGCCTGTTGTACCTCCGTAAGATGTACTGCTGCGGGAGTTGCAGTCCTGAGGATGGGGTGAGGTAACTCACGCTAAGACTGTCAGTGCAAGTAACAAGCCTGAAATTTTTCACCCTGCGGGCAAACATCAATTTGTTCCATTTCATGGGGCTGACAGAACGGCTAACAGCACAAAAAGACGAAGCCCGACATGGGAAGAGAGTCTTGCTCACGTACCAGACTCAAGAACGAAGACATCTCAAGACAGAGACAGCTTGCCAGACAAACTCAGCAGGTTTGCTGTTTATTGCTTCAGCTTTCCCTTGCAGAGCTTTTGTCCAGAGGGTGTAGCGCCACGTGTGGGGGAGCTGGCTTGTCACCCCCAGGAGCACGGAGCCCCGCGCAGACCCAGGCTCACAACTGAGCACAGCCCTCCGCACCCCGGTTACGCCGACACCGGGCCAGGGCAGGGATCGGCGCAGCAGGCTGGGGACACCGAGATCCTACCGCTCTCCTGGTGCGGTGACTTAGCAAGGCACCACAGGCGTGCTGGGCACCACTGATGCCACGAGCTGCTGTTAGCACGAACAAGTGGCTTCCTTCCTTCCATGACTGCTAGAAACACGTCCCAGGGGACAACAGGCAAGAAGGCTCTGCAGAAACCAGGCCACCAGAAAGGAATTTGTCCGCTGCTTTCCTATTTAAGGCTGGTGTGGCAAACACAAGTGCAAATTAACCCAGAGGAGAGGAGAAAAAGCGATACAGGGCTAGAGAGAAGAACTGAACCAAGGGGCTCCTCTGTCCAGTCCCCACACGCGCTCTTGCTGATGAGAATATATCAACCCCAAACGGTTGGGGTCCTGCTGCTGCGGCTGCGCGGTGCTGAGCTGAAGGCAGCGCGGAGCCACCGAGAAGAAGGAAAATGAGCACAGGCTCACTGGCAGGCGCTGGTGGAGAAGCAGAGAGGAGCTGGATACGGTACCGCAGCCCAGAGCCCTGCGAGGACGCTCCGAGCTGCGCATCTGAACGGACAAGAGCAAGGCAAGGTCTCCGGGTGCAATCCCTGCGGGAAGGGAAGAGTTAAGCAGCTCTCGCTGCCTCGCTGCACCAGACCCCGATGCCTACACCCGGCACAGGACAGATTTGCTTCAGGCGCCCAGTGCCACAGCAGGGACTCTCCGACAGAGCAGCGCTGAAGGGGCTTCCTGGATTATAAAAGCAGAAAATAAACATTTCAGCCCGGCCTTCAACTGCAGGCCACCGGGCTTTTCCCCGGGGGCTCCGAGAGCAGAGTCGGACGGCTCAGCTCAGCACCGGGGCTGCCAAGGAAGAAAGCACAGCTTGTCAGAACGCTGGAAGTCATTAAGAGGAAATCTAATCCGACAAGGACAGCCTAATATTTACACAGCCCTGCGAGCTAGAGAGGCACTAAGAACGGGGCTTTGCAATCTGCTGACAGGCAGGTGGTGGAAGCAGTGGCCTTTCTCGCTCCTGGATCCCGAAGGGAGCTGGGACAGCACAACTCAGTTCAGCACCTTGCTGCTCAGACCGGATTAACACTTCTCCATGGGCTGAGGCGCCAGCGCTGGCTCACAGTTCAGTACCTCTCTCTCCTGTCCTCAAGAGAGGCTGCCTTTACTCCTCTGCGGGTTTTTTCAAGCCCCAAAGACAAGACTTCTTACATTCCAACTTCCCCAAAGCATCTTCTTGGAGAGAGCTGCAGATAACCACCAGGACCGTGAGAAGGAGCACAGCTCTGGAGAGGCACCTCATCATCCCACCACCATCTATGCTTGAATCCTGCACAGAGACTAACACGTCCTAAACTGGTTTGCGTTCCATCGTCTCAGGAGCCGTCACGTCTTCCCACCACTCCTCTAGGCCGGGCAAACACAACAGCCACAAACCGGGATACCCCACAAGATAAAAATACAAAGCTCCGGCAAGAGTATTTCAAACAGCAAAATGTTCAGAGAGCAGTAACACCCCCCCTGTCCCTAAAGGGTCTCCCCTTGCCAGACCCACTGCTTCCACGGACGGCGC
>NW_008824448.1:61961-62209 GCF_000699105.1 Pygoscelis adeliae
CTCCCAGTCATCGGCTTTCACCAAGGGAGTACCACAGGTTTTATGGAAGCAGTGAGAGACCACGCTTCAAGGAGTCAGTTGGCAGAACAGCGCCGCAACCCCTCGCTGTGAGGTGTGACATTAGCGGTGTCCTCTCTGTCCGTGGGTCAGAGCTCCCTGCTCCTCCTGGAGCCCCAGACAGGCCTCTCCGTGAGGACCATGACGCTGCGTCTACAGAAAAGCTCTGGCAAGCTGAGCAAGCAAGGCTC
>NW_008824448.1:62246-65943 GCF_000699105.1 Pygoscelis adeliae
AGAACATCTGCAAGCTTCCCTTCCCTTCCCTTCTCCGTCCACACGCCATCCTTCCCCACGAGCTCCCTGATGCTCTCCACGTTTCTCTGGCAGAGCAGGAGACCCTCCTGTCGATTCCCAAGTGCTGTACGCATTCAGCCGATGCACGTAGCTCTCCTGCGCGTAGTCCAGAAGCCTCTGGAAGCAGCAGCTTGGGAATCCTCCACAACCTTGATTAACTTGCCGGACAGCCAGGCTATACCGAAAGCGAGAGACCCAGGACGTGCACAAACCCCTCCGAAAGTGCTCCAGAGCCTGGCTCGAGTGACGTGCACAGCGACAGGCCATTCCCAGAGAACAAAGTCATCTTTAACATCAAGGCTGAAAATCCGACGGGGAGGAGCGGGAGGCTTCTCCGGCACCGGCTCAGGTGTCCACACTGCTGGCAAAGCACAAGTGATCCTGGAGCAAACTGGCATCAGCTGGGAAGTCTAAAGACAGTTTCAGAGTAAATTCCCGTGAGACAGAATGAGGTCGTCAGTTTTGAAAAACAGGGACAGCAAGACAGTTGTCCGGGCTAGAATGAGCAGGCTCAGCAAAACACGCAAGAGGACTGTAAAAATCAGGCCTGGGTCTCTAAGAGGGGGCAAGCGGACCTAGCACCTCTGCTGCTAAAAGGCGGTCCTCACCCTCCCACCCTCCTCTTGCTGCTCCCTGTGTGCCGGCTCGGCTCCTGACACACTCCCTGGGGAGCCGATTCAACCCGCTCACCTCATGGAAGGGAAACTACCTCCGCAGGAGGAGAGACAGCTCTCGGTCATGCCGACGAGGTGACCTGGCTCAAGGAAGCATCTTCTGAGACGCAGCGGAACCAGAAAGGAGAGGACAAGGCTGGAGAAGGGAAACGTCCCCGCTCTGGCAGCCCTCAGAGAAGCTGCTGCCTGCGAAGTTCGTTAGCCTGCTGTGAAATCACAGCTTCAGAGAAGCTGCCAGGGAGGGTCCACGCTCTGTATTTGCACTTCGTTACCTAACTGCAAGGAGCCGGAAGAACGGGGGGCTGTCACTGCCACACGTAATAGCGACAGCTCTGCGCTACGGCTGACGGCTGCTTTTGGCACTTTGTCCTGGTTTCGGCAGGGATAGAGTTAATTTCCCTCCTAGTAGCCGGTACAGTGCTGTGGTTTGGATTTAGGGCGAGAGCAATGTTGATAACACACCCATGTTTTAGTTGTTGCTGAGCAGTGCTTACACTAGTCAAGGACTTTCCAGCTCCCCGTGCTCTACCGACCGAGCAGGCTGGGGGTGCACAAGAAGCCGGGAGGGGGCACAGCCAGGACAGCTGACCCAAACTGGCCAAAGGGACATTCCATACCATGGGACGTCATGCTCAGCATATAAAGCTGGGGGAAGAAGAAGGAAGGGGGGGACATTCGGAGTGATGGCGTTTGTCTTCCCAAGTCACCGTTACGGGTGATGGAGCCCTGCTTTCCTGGAGATGGCTGAACACCTGCCTGCCCATGGGAAGCAGTGAATGAATTCCTTGTTTTGCTTTGCTTGCGTGCGCGGCTTTTGCTTTACCTATTAAACTGTCTTTATCTCAACCCACGAGTTTTCTCACTTTTACCCTTCCGATTCTCTCCCCCATCCCACCGGGGGGGAGCGAGCGAGCGGCTGCCAACTGAGGTTAAACCACGACACACTTACACATCGCGTACCCGACAGCGCTACGCTGTGTGGGAAATGAATGCTGTATCATTTGCAACATATTTTAAGCTTAGGGCTAAAAATCAATTAAATTTGCGAGATCAAGCTAAACAAAGGCAGAAGGAACCGGCCTCCAGAGATCCCTGCTGTTCAGAGATACCTGTTCACAGGCAGGCTACAAACCATCATTCAGCAACGCTCCCAGAAGTGCCAAAGTCACCACACCAACCTACCAAACCAAACCAAACCAGAGAGACATCTACGAACCGACTATAAACTTTCAGGCAAGCGTTAAAATCCCCCCCGAAGGAGCAGGGACGGGCCCCCTTCTGAGAAGGCTGCTAACGGGGGTGCAGGTTAAACCACTGCCTCTCTCACCAGGGTTAAACCCCCGCAAGGTCTCCCCGGAACATTTTAGGGGCACAGCCCTGGGCAGCGGCGTCCTCTGTTCCCTTACGGGGAAGGTAGCTTGGAGGAGATCCTAAGGAGCAGCCAAGGCCACGGATTACCGTCAAGGACACTCAGAGCCTGTGTGTCTTTTTGGAGTGCTTTCCTTCTCTTTTTTGCGTTCCTGTAACCAAGAACCTGACAATTCTGCTCTGCCAGAATAAAAACGTGTTTGGTGGCACCTGAAGACCGTTTAGGGTTTGCGCATCACTTTGGCTAAACCACTCCCACGGAGCACAGCGAACTAAACAAAATTAAAAAACAAAACAAACCAACCCCGTGGGTGCTTGGGGGGGCGGGGGAGGCAGCGTACACTCAGGCAGGCTCGAGGCCACGGACCGAAGAGCGGGAGAGCTAGCACAAGCTAACATCACAAATGCCAGCGCAGGCGAGAGCGAGGTCTCGGGGGCAGATCCTCCCACTGCTCCCACGGCAGAGGAAACTGCGGCGCGGCAACTTGCAGGTCGCAGCGAGTCTCAGTTTCTTACCCATCACGCTAACGGCGGCTCCGACACTTGACGAGCCCTTAGACGCAGCCACAGATGCCCACCGTCAATCCTCCTACCTTGTAAACGTAACAAAAAATAATCCCCCAGCAGGTTTTGCCATCGCAACCAATCCAAGTAAAATTTTAGCTTGCCTTTTAACAACATTTTCATAACTAACTCCTAGTAAATTAAGCAGATTTGCCTACTGTAGAGCCGACGAACAGAAATCAAAGGTTTTAAGAGTCTGCATTTAAGAGACCAGAATTTGAGAAATCTCATTCAAAGTTAGACATATCTATCCAAGACAAATAAACAGCTCTCCAACGCTAGCAAGTGAAAAATTTTCTAAGCAGAAGCTCTCTTCATTCTTGCCCCACAGCCCTAAGTCCATTTTTAAACGCGACAGTATTCGACGAACGGCATCAGCGTACCCTGTGCCCGCCACCTCCGCCGGCGACCCGGCAGCTCTCCCCAGCAGAGGAGGACACCGAGCGCCCCGATGACAGACCCGGCTCAGAGTTGTCCTACGAGCACTCCTCCCTCAGACCCTGCGCGTAGCTCAATTTTCTTCTCCAAAGCTTCCCGCCCCTGAAGCGGCGAGCACCGTTGCAAAGCTAAGAGCAACAGCGGGATGCTGCGTAGAGCAACGGCCGAGGGAAGACTCGAGACGCTCCTGGGACGTCCTTACTTCGCAGTTTACCTCTGCTCTCCCCAAGCTCCCGAGCAGATTCGATGCAATGTAAAATTCTAAACTGCACACAGCTCACGAAATCATCGAGTCACCCTGAAAAGCCGTCTGAACTGCTGAAGCTTCTAACACCACGATGTAGCGGTTTTCAACCCATCTGCTTACGGCGCTACGCAAAGGCCCTGGAAAGAAGCGAGAGAAGAAAACCCAGCTGCAGGAGGCTGTAGGTCACCACGCAGGGTCCGCAGCTCCTTCACAGAATCATGGAATCATTAAGGTTGGAAGAGACCTCTAAGGTCATCAAGTCCAACCGTCAACCCAACACCACCATGCCCACTAAACCATGTCCCTCAGCGCCTCATCTACCCGTCTTTTCAATACCTCCAGGGGT
>NW_008824448.1:66689-67340 GCF_000699105.1 Pygoscelis adeliae
ACTGAGGGTGCACTCGATCCCCTCGTCCAGATCATTGATAAAGATATTGAACAGAACTGGCCCCAGGAAGCATTTAGGGGTGCTGCAAATCAGAAAGGGCAGAGGCACGGACAGCGGGTTCGCTTCCTTGCAGGACCCCAGAGAAGAAAAGGGTCTGAACAGACCAAACCTCTGTTCAGCTCTGCGCTGGGGAGGCGACGCCCTTGCAAGGGGCGTTCCTTTTTCCCAAACCGAGACAACAGGTAAACGTGTTCCTGGCCAAGTCCGGCGTGTTTGATGTCCCTTCCCTCTGTGAAACCCCCTCAGGACCCTTCCCCCACAAGAGGGAATCCAGTCGAGTCTCTGCTCCGTCTCTGGCGTTCCCTGCTCAGGACCAGCTCCAGTTTGTGCAGTTTGAGCCTTCAGCAGCTCACAGGGCTCCTGCGTGGCAGGAGCGGCACTAGCTCCCGTCCTTCTGCTAAGACGCCGTTGCCTTCGCACAGTGAAGGCCCCAAAGGCAGAGGGCAAAGCAAGGAAAGAAATTGGGAATCCGCCTTCACCGAGACGTCGCGACAAAACCAACAGGCTCTCCCCGCCCAAAGCAGCGGCGAGGCCAAGAAGGGGACGTGTTGCACGGTAACGGAGGCGGCGGTCAGGACCCACACCCCCACC
>NW_008824448.1:68591-71393 GCF_000699105.1 Pygoscelis adeliae
TCCTGCGGAACTCCTAAGCAGGTTGCTGGAGGAGCTTTCTGCTACGTCTCTACTCCAGACCTCGGTAAAGCCTCCACCCGTCGCCCAAACACATAAATAAATACGCAGACCCAGAGAGCCAGGAGAATAACAAGGCACTTTTTGTTAACAAGCCTGGGGCGAAGGAGGCCGCCGTGCCCGAAGGGCCCGGGACCTGCGCACCAATATCTCAAGACAAACGTGAGCGTGAATTTTTCCATCGATCTTTGTGCCCGCACCTTCTGAAACAGAAGTGAGGCTACGCCTTCATCATCAATTTTTTTTAAATCTACTATCTGAACATGAGCCAGCAGTGTGCCCAGGCGGCCAAGAAGGCCAAGGGCATCCTGGCCTGTATCAGAAATGGGGTGGCCAGCAGGAGTAGGGAAGTGATCGTGCCCCTGTACTCGGCACTGGTGAGGCCGCACCTCGAACACTGTGTTCAGTTTTGGGCCCCTCACTACAAGAAGGATGTTGAGATGTTGGAGCGTGTCCAGAGAAGGGCAACGAGGCTGGTGAGGGGTCTGGAGAACAAGTCTGATGAGGAGCGGCTGAGGGAGCTGGGGTTGTTCAGCCTGGAGAAGAGGAGGCTGAGGGGAGACCTCATCGCTCTCTACAACTACCTGAAAGGAGGTTGTAGCGAGGTGGGTGTCGGTCTCTTCTCCCAAGTAACTGGCGAAAGGACGAGAGGAAATGGCCTCAAGTTGCGCCAGGGGAGGTTTAGATTGGATGTAAGGAAAAATTTCTTTACTGAAAGAGTAGTTAAACATTGGAACAGGCTGCCCAGGGAAGTGGTTGAGTCACCATCCCTGGAAGTATTTAAAAGACGGGTAGATGAGGCGCTTAGGGACATGGTTTAGTGGGCATGGTGTTGTTGGGTTGACAGTTGGACTCGATGATCTTGGAGGTCTCTTCCAACCTTTAATGATTCTATGATTCTACTGTAGAGAATTCTGGGAGACCTAGATATCAACTTGAGAGTCTGAGAGTTGAACAGGATAAGAAGAGCCTGTGTCCAACCCTCCCCCCCTGCCCAAAACCCAAAAAACCAAACCAAAAACCAATGCTTGAAGTATAACAGTGCAGCACGAGGCCCCATGCATGGGAGGCTTTACTTGCAAAATCATCCGAATAGAAGTGTCCTTCGAGGAAGGAGCTACCACAATTAGTGTTTTATTGTTGGCCTGTAAATTGACTGTGTTAATACCAGTTAATCGTCAGAGCCTATGAAAATAACATCACAGGGATGTGCAGAATCACAAGCTGGGAGACACTGATCCTATGGAAATCAGCGCAGCGTTCAGAGCCTGGTACGCTGGCAAAGCGCGTGTGCTTTAGCATGTTACACTGCATCGGAGGGAACCATGCTATGGTCAGGATAATTCTTGGGTGTTTAGTGTAGGTATGTGAACTTGTGTTTGCAAGAAGGTATCTGAGAGCGTACCTCAGATCTTGGGTAATAACATAAAAATAAATGCTCCCTGTGGAAGCTACTTCATTCAGTGAAAATTCTCATGTTATTTTGTAACGTGGGATCCTGCCGTCAGTGGGCAGTTACTGTGACCCACAGGGGAAGATGTTTGTTGTTCAGCAGTGGCTCAGCTTTGCCTTTCAGCACGTTCGCTCTCATTTCATACCTTCACCTCACTTGCAAAATTTCCTGTGTAAAGTAGCCTATCAGAAATGCAAATTGCTAGATATTGTTAGCATCTGAAACTATTTGGTACTGCTGAAGTTTCAGTTTAGAAACCGACAGAGATAGCTGGATACGATACACAGAATGTGAGCTGAGTACGCAAGGTAAGGTCATTTGACGGTACGAGTCTTATGGTTTTGGTTTTTAAAGAAGTTAATTTCAAAAAGATTTAAAAAAATAAAATAGACTAGCAAAGGAAGAGAACTTAAGTAACAAAATCAAATAGTAAAGCCTTCCTTTACAGCCATCACTTTGTATCAAAAAACATGCATAAAATAATTCCCAGCTTGCCTCTGAAGTTTTCCATTAGGGTTTTTTTTCTCTTGAAACAGGATACTTTTCAGTTAATTCTTTTTTTGTTGTTCATTTTAAAAAAAGTGTTTTCAAGCCAAACCTCAAGATGTATTCATTTGTCAATGAAGTAAGTTTGTAGATTTGAAACCGAAATGTAAAAGCCCTCAGACATGAAGTTTTCAAATTTACAACTGTTTCACAGTGCAACGGTAGTATGGGAAAATATTAGTGTTATTTCAGTTACCATTGTGGCTTTGCTGGCAGCGTTAGGGAGGAGTATTCCTAAAGCAGATCCTGATCAAGGTAGTTTTGAGTTAAAATCTCTGGGGAGCCTCAAGTGAGATGCTGAAGTATTGTCGCATGAATGAATGATCTCATTTTCCTAAAGGTGGGACAATCTAGTGGATGCTCCGAATTCAGTATTTTGGAGAATTTCAGGGGGTCTACTACAGCGTGATCACTCGTGCACGTCCCCGTGCACACTCTCCTCGGCCTGCTTCACCACTGTCCTCCGAGACCGGGTGTGTGGCTGGGGAAGGGTGTTTGTGGGGTGGTGGTAGGGGGACTGGGCGGGAGTGCGGTGCAGGGAAAATCGAAGGGGTTTGTACGGGGACGGGGGGGAAGACGGAGCTGGCTTTCTCTGCCAAGGCGAGTAGGTGGTTGTACGCGCAGTTCCCCATCTGCCAGAGAGGAAAAAAACCTGCTTTTCTCTCCCTTTGCATCAGGCGACAGCGCAAGGCAGGAGCTGTGCCAGCTCAACCGAGCGCAGGCGTCCCTTTTCAGCGGCTCGGTGG
>NW_008824448.1:72495-73945 GCF_000699105.1 Pygoscelis adeliae
GGAGCCCTCCGTGTACTTGAGGGGGGGGGACACACCAAACCCCAGCGTCCAGACGCTCCCCCGACCAGTCTCCACGGCAGGGGGATGCTCGACGGCTTTTAGCCGTGTCATTATAACGGCTCTATGCCGTTACAGCACGCCTGTGCTGTTTTTCTGGCGTGCTTCGGCGGCGCTGGCCTGACTCGCGGTCGCGCCAGTCGTGCCAGGTCCCCTTTCTTCCCCCCTTCCCTAGCCGCTTGGGGGGAAGTTTTAAGTTTCGTCTGAAAGATCGCACTATCGGAGCCAAATGTTTTTCCGGAGGCAGCTGCGCCTGCGCTGTTTGCCCGAAACCAAACGGAAGAAGTTTTCTTGCCGTTTGGTTCTTAACCTGGCAGGCCAAACACTCGGGTAGAAATAAGTTCTTGCGAATACTGGACTGCTCTGTCTCCTGTCGTGCCGTACCGCCTTGCTTCGACCGCAGATCAGACGTTTGCTACCAAAACTGTTGGGGGAAGAGAAACGCGGTGATATTGGTAAGAGTGAAAAAGGACTGTCGTACAGAGGTTTGACCTCAGATGGGAGTTAGAAGCTAAGTCGAGTGGAACTGCTGTTCGAGATAATAAAACGTGAAAGATAAGGACCAAAATAAAAGCATAAACGCGCTGGGAATGTTTTGTGCGTAACCCTTGGTCGTAGCTGCTGTCCACCAACTCAAACCGTTTGCTTATCTGACTCAATGTGGCAGTAATGAGATGAAAGACCTGCGCTGTCTGTTTGCTGCAGATACTGCGTTGCTCTTAACTTTGCAAGTCATCGCCGCCGAGCGAACGCCTCGTCCTGTTACTAGAGCAAACAAAGACTTAACGCCTTGCGTTTAACGAGTCTGTGTCCACGTTTGCCGTGAAGCGCCGTGAGAAGTTGCGTTTAGGGGCAGGGGACGAATGGCGTTGCCCTGTTCCCCGCGCGTTTGGGAGCTGCAGTGCACAGGCAGGTCACCTTCCTCCCCGGGGGTGGGTGCGAGAGATTTTTGGGGGATGCTGTGAAAACTTTGGGCCTCTGTTTGAATGCCGACGGATTCGCTGTTTGGACACCGTTTAAATTAAGCTGTGCCACTGGGAATACGGAGTCATAGCCGTGGAATTAGTGTCTACATGCAAATCAGCATGCTTTTGCGAATAGGTGTGTATATACTTTGCTTATGTTGGCAGGTAAAGAAAGTTGCCTACATCTTTCTCCTTGCCCAAAAGATTTTTGCAAGTGTCCTGAGTGGAGGAGGAAGGAGGAGTTGGTGTTGAGGCTGGCCGGCGGAGTTCCTGACTGCTCGCTCCCTTCCCTTCGGCGGTTTGCTGCCCGCTCTTCTTTGGGGTTATTGCTCATCGGGAGCGTTTTGGTTTGTAACACGGTTACCCAAAGCTGTCCTAGCCCGCCTGGGGGCAAGCAGGCCGCTGCTGGTAGGTGAGAGTGAAAAGGT
>NW_008824448.1:74413-87434 GCF_000699105.1 Pygoscelis adeliae
GGGTGTTGGGTTGACGGTTGGACTCGATGATCTTGGAGGTCTCTTCCAACCTTTATGATTCTATGAGAGATCCGTACGCTGGTTTTGCATCCGGTGAAGCAACGTGCTGGGTGAGGCTGCTTTGCAGTAGCTGTCCAGGCACGTGTTCTTGGCCTGTGCTAAACGTGCAATCTCCCGCTTCGTGCACCGAGTGAGAATCTGCCTCTATTTACTGCTCGCTCGCTGCGGGGTAACGGAGCGCATGAAGAGCAGCGCGACGGCTTGGAGAGCTGGAGCGCTGGGGTTCAGCCCGGATCGAAACGTCATTCCAAAGCAACTTTGCCAGTCTGATAAATAGATATATTTTTTTTAACTCCTTTAGACTATCGGTAGGCGGACAAATCTTTCCAGGTCTTGGCAAGAGCTAAGGAAGCACGGTCTGGACGGATGCAACTCTTAAAATTTATGAAGTCTTAGATCCTGATGATCTTCCCTTCAGAAGCAGGGTTCGTGCGTGGAATGGCTGTGTCAGGCGCCTGAGCTCCTTGTTACTCTGGTGTTGAAAGTAAATGTTCCGTGAGTCGATGAGACCTGTGAAGACTTGGGGAAAGATTGGGTCTTCCCCTAAGGAGTTCTCTCGCTTTTTTTTTCTTTTTTTTGTTGTTAATACAGACTGTGATACAGAAACAAAGTAGTTGATTATCCTCAAGCCTACTCAGGTAATCAGTAGCTGATTATTCTCAGCTTACTGTGTTTAATTCCTTTCTTTCAATTTCCTTGACTAATAGGTGGAAGAAATAAGCTGTAGGCGTTCAGGAATATGGATCTCTAAGTGCTTGCAGTAAGGAAAGGGACCTTTCATGTGTGTTTGAGGAGAAAGCGTCTCAGTAGAAAGCAGGAAAATAAACGTAAGGGGGAGATAAAGAAGCAGAATACACTTCTTAAAATATATAGCTTCTAATTTGGCTTCTTTTGAAGGTAAAGTCTTCAAATTTTATTTGTGATTCCTTGACACGCCTTTTTTTTTTTTTTAATAACTTTCTGGTCTTGGAAACTTCTCTCATCCCTACGGCTAACATTAATGATTCACACCCCCCCCCGGGGTGTAGTCACTGCAGGTCTGAAAGGCAGGATGGCTTTTAGGCATCTGTCACGTCCCCAACGTCAGCTGCTGTGGCAGGCGGGCTGCTGCCCTGCCTCGTCCGTAAATCCCGCCCTGCTTCCTCACGTGTAACGTTGCCACTTTCCGTTCAGAGACTCTCGGATTTGCTGATGACAGAGGCCAGGAGTGTTCTGGGGAAGCACCCCAGTCCGCTCGCGCTGTTCCTGCGCTCTCACCAAAGCCTCTCCTTCGGCCTCGGGGGCAGCCTGCTGAGCTGGACTTTCCAAAGGGCACGCAGATAGAAATGGCGTTTTCCTCGCTGCTTCAGATCGGTCAGTGCTTCTCGCGTGCGAAGGTGCGGTGGCACCCAGCTGAAGTGCTGGGCAGCGAGTTTAAAAGGCAGATGCCTCCCAGTGTCGCTCGCAGATTGTGTAATCGCTCCCCACAATGATGGGGCGCAGGCCAAAACCGTAGAGGAATTTGAAAAGAGTTCAAGAAGGATGGATTGTTTTCTTATAAAGCACAACGTCTGGATATAATTTCTGCCCTCAGAAGTACCAACACAGCTGTTTGCTGGTGTAAGTTTGCTAGGGAGAGTTGGTGTTGTCTTGCTTAGACTTTTCCCCAAGCATGTGAGGGCTTGGGGAGGCATCTTATCTCTCTGGACCTTAGTCTGACTCTGGATAGCCGGTCTCGTTAACTCTGCGGCAGATTTCTCCATTGAAACAACCAAGTTGAAGCATGTTTGGGATACGAATAATATGACTGATTGAAGACTAGTTTATTTTTGACGTTATTTGCTACATTTACCTCCCTCTCCAAGGCATGTGCTCACCTCAACTAGGAGTTAGCTGCCCCCAAAGAGTGCAGACCTGCCCCGCCACCGTCTTTGCATCTCTGCTGGTGATCGTGGGGCCTCGGTGAGTTGATTCAGCTTTTTGTCCTCCACGGGTTGTGGGTTTTTTTTCTGGATATTTTTCTGTTGAACTGGTGAGTTTTAGTGACTCGTCCTGCTGCCATGTGACTGCTGGAGGCAACGGGAGGGCGTACCTGGGGATGGTAGGAAGAAGGGGACAACCTTTGCTGGTAGCAGCCGCCTGTTTAAATGGAGTTAGTTGGAGGGTGGACGGCTTGTGAGCCTCTGGAGGCCGGGAGATGCTCTGAGGAAGCAGCGCTGCATTTGCTCTGCTCCTAGAGAAGCTCCTGCTTAGGCACCTTCTGTCGGCTGCTGTCGCCTGTAGACCTCTGGTCTGCCTTGGCGGGCAGCTCTTGGGTTAACATTGCACCTTCCCCGCCTGCTTCCCTTGTGCTAGCTTAGCACTCGTCCTGTTCTTGGTGAGCTGAGCTTGCGGAAAGCTCGGAGAAGTGCCCAGAGCCGGGAGGGCAGGGGAAGGCAGCTGTGCCCGCTTTGGTGGCAGTATCTTGGCTGCGTCTTTGGCTCATCTGTGTGACACCTCACGCTGTCGTCTGCTGGTCTGATGCTCTCCTCTTCCCTCGTGGCAGCCCCGAGTCTCATCTGGATCCAGAGGGAGCGGTACCAGGGAGCTAAACTGGCAGAAAAATGGTTTTGCTTTTACTTCCATGGACTGACACGTTGTGAGCTTGGGTGAGCATTAGGGCCAGCAAAGGTGGGTCGGGGCCGCTCCTCGGCGTCAGCAGGGTGCTAGCTTGGCGTGACTGCGTGTGAAACTGTGGCTTAGGGTGAAGGTCTGCGAGATAGCCGCGTTCATCTTGCAGTGGTTCGATACAGTGGGCCTGGGGGTAGTTTTGGCCCCTCCTAAGTTAAACTGCCTCAGTGAAGAGGCAAATAGACGCCTGCTCAAGAGCGGGCAGGGTCGGGGCCTCCCCTTGGTGGTGGCGAGTCCATAAATCAGCACAAGCTGCAGCGTGCTGTGTCGCCCCTCGGGAGGTCTGCGGGCGCGAGAGGGTGGGGGCGAGGTGAGGAGGGGTGCATTCTCTCCCGGGTTGTCCTGTCCACCTTGTGATCCTTGGACCCTCCGCTGAGCCTGCTCCACCTGCTGAAGTGAAAGAGCCGAGCTGGTTCAGAGGGGTCCCGGGGGCTGCAAATAGCAAAAGGTAAATGAGGGACGGAGCGAGACCTCCCTTTTCTTGCGGCTGTTACCTGGTTTTTGGCTGGCCCTGCATCTTGTGAAGTCATGCCTTCAGAGCATCGCCCTTAGAGGGAAGCGATAACCCAGCCACTGACACTTTGCTGTTATATTACTCATCTTGAGGGGAGTGTCAGGTTCGGAGCCATCGACTCGGTTCACTTGGGGAGCAGGGACAAAGGAGGTGGGGAGGGAGGGCGTGGGAGAACGTGAAGAAGCTCCTGACAGAGTTAGGAGGAAGCCGTGAAATTTGGTATCCTACCCAGACAGTCACTCTTGTCCAAGTCTTAAGCCTGAGTTTAGAATATGCTGAGCTTAGGCTTGTGGAGCCTGAGCTTCGGTCCTTGTATCAGCAGTCTAAATGAAACCACCCGCTGCTGGCAAACGCCACGTACCCATCCCTGCTGCAGCAGAAGCCCGGATTCCAGTACCAGAAAGTCCATGTGGTGAGGCACGGGGTGCTCCAGCGAGGCCGTGGATGTTGCCACCCAGACCAATACGAGCATCTGAGTGACCCTGAGGCTTGCCCTGATCGAGACCTGGAGGGGGGGCTGGGCCGCCCGAGAGGGTGACTCAGACTTGGAAAGCAACCGCACGTGGGACTGCAAGCCCTCCCCGGCACGCTGATCTTAAGCAAAGTATGAGTGAGGTGCTGTTTCCACGCAGTCGTGTTTCAGTCTGATGGCTCTGTTGATGCTCTTGGACAGTGGAGGGGAGCAGAGTGCATGAAATAACCTCATCAGCAGCTTGTTTTGCCTGTAAACATGTACACGCTTTCTGCACAGCTTGCCAAATTTGAGGCCAGCTCTCTTGAGGTCAGTGCCAAGGTCCTCGCCTGCGCTAGGAAAATTACTCTTTGCTGAAACTATCTGTCACCAGTTGGGTCCTTCAGGAACAGGATTCCTGGTGGCTTAACTCTTGGTGTGCAGGAGACGCCGCTTACCTTCCTGCTGTTCTCAAAACCAGTGTTCTCTCAAGGCAAGGTACTGCTTTGCTGAAGTACTGTATGGAAAATCTGAACGTACAGCTGGAAATGAGGAATGTGCAGAAGAATTACAATACCAGCACGCTTCTAAAGAGTTCTGATTTATGGCCTGCAAAAGTTAACTGAAAATCGAGGAATCGGGAAGAGGAAGAGTTTATTGCTGCCAAGCAGCGAAGAGGGGAAATGTGAGGTTTCATCTTGTATTTAATCCCTCACAGGCATAGATAATAGCAGCTTTCATGGTTTTGCAAGGGGAAGTTGATCCGGTCTAGCATATGTAGGGTGAGGGTTTGTTACATAAGGCATTGGGCTTTTAATAAAATAAAATTCAACCACTGTGCAGAGCTTTTATGTTTGAATTACTCATTTTCAAATTCTGTGTTTGCAATGCAAATTCAAAATAAAGCTTACTCCGGTAAGCATGGCGATCAAAATAAAGTGCGTATTTTTACGGGGCAATGGGAGCTGTAATCGTGTTGGATTTCCCATTGAATTTAAGTTCAAGGATGTGAGCCTTTAAAGGTTGAGTTTTTTATCTCGGTCAAGCTAAAAGGTTCGTTTAGAATCACGAGGTGAAGGTCCAGTGTCAGGCAGGAGGTTAAAGTAAGGGCCTTAGCAAGAGCTTCGAGAGGTAGCACTTAGTGGAAGACCTCTACTTAGAGCTGAAGGGTGCTGGTAGCCAAAAAACTGGAACTGCTCTAAGCGCTGCTTGGAACTGGCTTTGAGAAGGTAATCTGCTGACACGTTGCAAAACTGAATATTCAGAACCTGTCCTTTGACACCTAGGCCTTTCAGATTCTGCCTCGACCGTACCTTTTCCCCGTTCAGATAACTTTGCCAACTTTTCGAATACAGATGGCATTGCTTGTCCTCCTCCCGAATGGCACAGGAGCTCTTGGGCCGCTTCAGGGAGCAGTCCCCCCGGTACGGCGAGGTTTTTCGGGTGAGGGCTGTTGTAGCAGTGATCCTGCACGGTCTTGCTCCGCGCTCGTTCGTGCCGGGCGCTTCGTTTCCTTCCTAAGCGGCCGCTCTGCCCTGCCGTGCTCCGGCAGCAGCCGGCGGATCTAACCACGTGCTTCTGCTACGGGATCGCCCGGTTTTGGTTGCAGGGTCCTTGCCCCGTGCTTGCACTGGCTCTGGTTCTTGTTAGACCCTTTTGTGGACCGCCTTAACGTGCTAATACCCGATTTTCTTCGTTTTCTGCTACATTAGGGTTAGGGCTGCTCACGGAGGTGTTCGGTGGGGGCTGCTGCTGGCTGAGGGTAAGCGCAGATGTGCGTGACAGGCAGGCGGGGAGGCAGAGCAGCCCGCTCTCCCTGTGCCAGCAGCGAGTCGTGCCTTAGTTCCTCGTGCCTCGTTGAACTGTAACCTCTGGGGAGCAGGAGAGAGATTCAGATGAATTGTGTAAACTAGAACGTGATAAGTTTTGTGTGGTGACGTTGGCTGCAGTTGCTGATCAAAACAATGCAATCGGGGTTTGGGTCAGCTTGATGCGGAGCTTGGAAGAAACTTTATCCCGGCAGATGTCGACGGTTTTGCCCGTTTTTCTGCATTTTGTTCATCGAAGAGGAACAACGCTGTCAACCCTGCGCATGGGCACGCGGTGCTGAGTGCACGGAATGCTACAATGTTAGTTGTAACTGGTGATTAACACGAATAAATTACTTCGGTAGCTGATCCGCTGTGGAACTTAAAAATGTGACTCTCTTGGATCCCCTAGTAATTATATCAATTACTGGATAAATAGAGTCTGCCGCAGGTCCCGCTGTACTATTTGGTACATCCTCCTGCCCAGTGTTCTTGATTACAGAGGCTGAGGAATTTTCGCAGCCTCAATGAAAATTTCTGTTTGACCCACAAAGGAGTGATTATTCCTTGCCTTTTTCTAGGCTTAGGACTCCCTAGTCTAGCCCAAGAGGATTTCTGTTCTTGCGATACCGCTTCCAGCACAGCGTGTTTTCGCTTTTGGTTATAAAGGCTGGTGAACAGCTAATTTTAAATCCCTTTGTATACACATAAGTTCCTTCTTTGTCGGTTTTTTTTTTTCCCATTAGCAATGTATTTTCCACAGGCTGTATTTTCTCTTACTTTTAATATGTTTTGTAAATAGGAGTGCAGATATCTTTGCTCAGCTCAAAGCTCTAATCTACCGCACTCCAGTAACTGCGGCACGGAAAACGTATTACCCGTAGGCAGGTAAGGACTAACGCAAGATCCGCAAAGCAAGTGAAGAGCCAGCAAAAAAGAAGGGAAGTGTGTGTTTGAAAATACTTTTGTTAAGTTTTAGGTGAAGTTACTAGCTGGACCCCTCAAGGCTCTTGGGGTCTGTCTGCCGTAGCTCTTGTAATGATGTTGGCATAAAAGGGAGTGTCTGTGGGAAGTGAAATGAGTAAAGCAGGAAGGCGTCGGCATCGCAGAGCCTTATCTTGCAGGGAGACTTGAGTGAGTCCCGAAAAAGCCGCAATTAGGAGCGGTACGACCCGACTCACGTGAAATGCAAAGCCACGCAAGTAAGTGGTTTTCGCTGTCTTCCAGGAATTCGTTAGTTATGCCTGCAGATAGTTGTTTCTTTCTTACGAATTTGATCAGGGTGCTTTTCCTGCTTCAAAACCAAAACCGCGCTTTTACGCTTTTTTTACGCGTGCGCGAGCTCAGTTACCTGGTCAGGTTCACGGCGTGGTCCCCGGAAACCAGCGGGGTTTTGGCAGCACTGCCGTTGAGTCAGGAACAAGCAAGTGGTGGTGCCCGAATACCTTAAGCTGATACTTCGATGTAGTTTAGCAAATATGAAACCACGGTCTGAAAGTTAGGTTTCCTCAGCCCAGCAAAACAACGGCTGGAAAAAGGTAAAACCTAAATGAGCGGGGTCGTGGGGGAGTGAACTTCCCTTAACAAAAAATTCTAAGAGAAAAGTAAGGAGGGTTGTGGGTCTGCGCTCTAGAAGGCCTTGTGGCATCAAAAAAGCAGTTTCAAGATGGAGTTGGAATAAACGTGCGGGTGCTGCAGTCCCCTGCGATAGCTCGGGGCTGAAGCTGGTCCCCCACAAGGTCTCTTCTCGTCCTGCGCCGCACGGGTGAGCGTGCTGATTTATTACCTTCCGCTCTGCTAGCTCGTCCGTTGCAGGATTTCTCATTCTTGCCTTCCCAGGAAGACACTGCGTAGAGGGAGCTGGTGCTGCTCTGCCACGCTCGCGCAGAATGGGGCCAGTGAGCTGAAGAAACAGCGTTACGGTGAACGACCAAAAAAAAAATCGATCTTCGATCGATCCGTTCAGTTGGTGGCTTGTCTGTAGCTGCTAGAAAAAGGCCTAGTGTTGATCAACACCTTTGACCTTGGTTCTGCCAGAGCTGTGCGTGCGACAGAGGGGTTTTCTGTTGGAGTGTGCTTTTAACTCTCCGTCAGAAAACTTCCTTCCTGCTCTGCTGATGTCTGAACTCTTGGTAAACTGGTAAAATTTCACCTTGGAGGTTGCGTGCGTTAAGTCCCCTTATACATAGGATTGTCAGCACCTTACAGATTTGTTTGGATTTTTTCTTGCAAGCTAAAGCTCGTCTCTTCCACGCCGTTCTGTGCACGCGAGAGGAATGTTGTCAGACCGCAGGCGGTGACGGGTGTCTAACAGTGGTGTAGGTGGGCTTTATGAAAAGTCGATCTTCAAAAAGCCCAGTTTCAAATCTCCATGCTGGAAATGGTGACTTGGTTAGATTTTTGGGGCTGGAGCAGATTCTCTTTCCGTCACGCTGAAGCTGGAAATAGTGCAGTGATTGAACGTAGCTCGCCCACAGTCAACGCCAGCATGTGCTCCTTCCGTACAGTGGTAGGGAAGGAGAATTTCTTTCCTAGAATTACATGACTTCTTTCCCAAATGTGGCATGAAGAGTCTGTAAACTGCTTCCTGCAGAGGGGAACGCACGGCCGCGGAGGCCTGGGCTTGTCGCATGCGGTCGGATTACTGAAATTCAGTGGTTGTAACGGCCTGGTTTCTGCAACAGCTGAGCCGGTGTAATGATCAGCCCCTCCTTGTCCTGCCTCCAGCGCTTATCGGATGGGCTATGAACCGGTTCAGCTCCTTATGGGTCCCTTCCAACTTGAGATATTCTGTGATTCTGTGAGCTGCCTGGCCTCACGGGAAACCGCTGTAAGGTTTCCGTTGCTGAATTAGTAAGTTAGATCAGGTCTTGGAGAAGAAAGCGAGGGGAATCGGTGGAGCATCGTGGTCTGTGCGAGGTGATGAGAGCATACAGCTGAGATCAAGGGGAAGGGGAGGGAGGACAAATTTTTGGTTACAGCACGCTGATGCAGAGGTTCTGCTCATCCTGCCTTATCCCATCCTGAAACTAAATATGATGATGTGCCTAGATCCCAGCTAGCACGCTAACCGGCAGTGCCAGCCGTCGCAAGTACCTTGGATCCAGGACCTCCAGTTCCTTCATTGGAACGGCCTGCTTCTGCTGCCACGGTTGGTATCGCCTTTACACACTGAATTTTTGTATTTCTAGCCAAAAGTATCTAAGTATTAGCAAGGATAGGTGTCGCAGTGTGGCCGTGCCTCTCAAGCAGCTGTAACGGGACGGTGTCCTGTGTCTAGCTGCAGGCACAGTCACCCGAGGTAGCGTGCCGACGAGTTGTGTGGAAGGTCACACGGAGGCTGGCTTTCACTGCGGACACCGTCAGCGCTTTGGTAGCCCCAGTGCAGGTACGCTTAGACGCAGTTCAGCTCCGGATTAGTTCTTATGAAATTGTGAATGTGTTAAACTTGACAGTTCTTAGCACGTGGTGAGGATACTTCTGATTGTGTCACTTCGGCTCTTGCCGCGTGGGTCTAGCAACTTCCCGACCCGTCTTCAGCCCAGCCGGGTGCAAATGCTTCTCAGTCCAGCCCTGCGTTTGGCAGCCGTGCTGCGGTTGGCAGGTGGGTCTCCCCCTTTTAACTATGTACGAAGGGCGTCTTCTAAACAGTAGGTCAGGTGCAGATAGCAGGAAGGTTTATTTTTTGTGTGTTAAAAGGTGTGTCTTCCAACACTCTCATCTACTGGAAGGTGAGGCCGGTTCATTTTGCTTTAAGTCGGCATCTCAGCATCTCTGCTCAAGGCAGTGTTTGTGGCTACCCTTGTACCAACACAGGGTGGTGGGGCTGCGCGTGTAACTATGCTGGGGAACTGGTCCTAGTTAAAACTAAGTAGACAAAAAACTTAGATCGTGGAATAATTTAGGTGAGAAGGGACTTCTGGTGGTCTCTGGTCACAGCTCCGGCTCGGAGCAGGATCTGCTCTGGGGCCAGACCAGGTTGCTTTGATCCTGACCCAAACTTGCTCCTCTGTAGCCGGCACCTTGTAGGTGAGGTCCCCGCTTGTGCCTGCCTTACGACTGTGCTCTGCTCCTGTCTCTCCTTCCCTTGCAGAGCTGATGCTCCTTGCTGCTCCCCGACACCCCGAAGCGGCCTCTTCCACAGTCTGAACAAGCCCTCCTCCTTCGGTCTCCCCTTTCCAGGCAAGAGCTGCAGCCCCATCGCCACCCTGGTGACCCTCTGCTGAATTTGCTCCCGTTTATCCGTGTCTTTGCGGTATTGGGGCCCCAGACGCTACACACTGTCCAGGCATTACTTGGCGGGTGCTGTGTGGAGGGGGATCATCCATCCCCGTGATCCACTGGCTGCGCTCCTGTCCCGCCCAGGTTGTCGATTCGTGCAGCCCGGGGTGCTGTTGGCCCCTTCCCTATTGCAAGGGCACGCTGCCGGCACGCCCGGCTCTGCCTGCCCCGACCCCCAGGTCTTCTACGCAGCCAGGGCCGGCACGACAAACTGCTGTTGTTGTGGTGAGACAGAGCAGTTAGTGCCGGGCTCCAGGAGCTGAATTTAACAAGGCTGAGTCTCTCACAAAAGTTGCTGTATTTGGAACAGGAGGAATACGTGTTTCGGAGTGGGATTCATGACAGCCAGCAAACTGTGAGTCTTCTCTGGCCCCAGCACCACGCGTTTTATCCAAATGCTTATTAATTTGTGGAGCAACCCTTGGAACAGGAACCAGAACCCACAGTTTCGCTCCCTCCACTTCCACCCCTGCTTGCGGGGTCTCACTGTTGGCCTTTGGACCAGGGTTCCATCTCCTCAGCTTTCTCTTCCTCGCTGGCCCCTGGCAGTTGTAGCTGCACCTCCTGGGAAGCCACCAGTCGTTTGCTTCTGAGCCGGGTGTTCGGAGCAGGCCGTGGTGCGGGAGGTGTCAGCCTTTCCCCCTGCGAGCTGTGATCTGAACACCTCTGAAATTGTCCGTACGTCCCTCGAGAAGCCCAGGGAATCCCATTCCGTCAGCTCTGGCTGCTTTAGGCAGGCAACGAGTACGCTGCTACGTAAGCCTTCAGGCGCTTTGGTTTGGTCGAGCTTCTTAGTTGGCACTTGAGTGCACAAACGCTGAGTAACCTGAAGGGATGAAAGCTCCTGAGCCAGGATCCTGCCACGCTGGCACTGGTGCCCGAGGCTGCGGTCGTGTAGTCTGTGCTTTCGCTGTGCTAGTGAAAGGGTTTGTTCTGTCCTGTTGGTGGCCCTTTTGCTGGAGATGGCTTCCTTCTTCCCTCCCCTCTCCCTCCCCTCCCAACACGTCCCTTTGCTGGAGCACTCCCCGAGCTGCCTTCACGACCTGGGTTCGGCAGCACCTCCAGCAGCAAGCAGGACGCCTGGTCTAAGGCGGCAGCGAGGAGCCGGGGAAGGCAAGCTGCCTCCAGCAGCATCCGTCGGGGAAGTCCGTGTCCGTCTGGCCCCGAGGCCCCCCCGACCTGCGGCGGGGTGGCCAAGTACAGCTTGTCTAAGGGCTGAGCTGCCTGTGAAGCAGAGCCTGAACCCTCGCAGGTCGCACGCGGTATTTTGAGATCGGTAAGGTGGTGCCTGAGTGAAACGGGCAGTGGGTCGTCCCGCTCGCGGGCTGCGTCTGGGTCTCAGTGGTTTCAAATAAAAGAGAGCTGACCTGGAGCTGGAGTGCTCTGAATCAGTCCAGGACGGTGCTGCTTCATAATGTGTCTCGTCTTTAGGGTGGAAGGTGAAAGAAACAGGTAAATTTTTCCAATTCCTGCATTTCCAAGGCTTAAACAAAGTCACTCTATTGTTGGAGAGGCATGAGGAACGTCTGGTTAATCTTCATTGCTGGGACATAAGAGAATTTCATGGGGTTAATCTTGTTCTCAACAGTGGTGGAGCCAGAAAGTTCCTGGGGGTTTTTTCCTTGGTTGGTTTGCGTTGGTTTTTTTTTTTTAATCTCTCAGATGATAGCTATAAGGGTTTTCATCATTTTAATGATCAGATTTAAACTGGAGTTTGAGAACTGTCGAGTCTCATGCTAGTCTCACAAATTTGAACATTAAGTTTTAAAAATAAACACTAATATTGTCATCCCTTTTTTTTTTAAGTATCTGCCATAGTTGGTCAGCTTTCATTTTGTAAGGATTTCATTTTCTGGTGTGAGTTTGTAAGGCTCCGATGACATTACTTGGTTTTTTATGCTAAGTCATGGTTTTGCTGCTGTCCCTCCCATCTGGGTGATTTCGCTGCGCAGTGATGCTTGCACCACAGGGATCAGTATTTCCATTTTCAAAATAGGTCTGGCACGTCAGCTGTTGGGAAATAGTGCCGAACCTTTTATTTGTTGCTCTAAAGTCAATATTTTCCTGGATTTTCCTGCTTGTTTCACAGACGTAAGTCTCTTATAAACTGAATGTACAAATATGTGGAAGATCTGCGATGTAACTGTAGATACTTATAAAGTTATACTTTAGAAATGAGATTTTCTTTCTGTCGTGACGCAGTGGTCAGTGACCCAGATTCTGCGGTGCTCTGAGCTGAAGCCAGCTTAGTGTCGGGCATCAGAGCGATCGTGGTCATCAGAGCTTCCCGCTCACCTGGGCATGACTGCAGCAGTTTTTTTAAGCTTTCCGATTTCCTATTATTTTTGAAAAAAACTCATGTTCAGCAGTACATTAATCAGAAATAATATTTAAAGTAACTTCAGCAGTTCTTCAGAAGCTTTCAAACCGGGGCCTGCCTGTTACCTGCAGAGGAGCTGGAAGCTGTGATGGTGAGCAACAGGACAGATAGCGAAGGGATTCCTCAAATCAGTTTGACGGGGGAGGAGGGAATGCCTGCAAGTACTTAAATGTATACTGTCCAGTGCCTTTAGGTTCCACGTATAGCGGGAGGATGGAAAGGCAGAAGCCGGATGATCAGGATTGTCAGTTGGAGGAGACGATAGCTTTTCAGTAGCTGGTTTTTGGACGGATCGCTGTTCTGAACGCTGCGGCTCACAGCTGCGGTGCCGGTGAAACTGTGCCCGACCGTTCCTGATGGATTCACTTGAAGGTGGTAAAGAGGAAAACCTGACGGTTCAGAGAGAGGCTGCAAGAGCAGGCATGCTAAAAGATTACTCTGGACATGGGGTTCGTCGTTGTAGGTAGCAAATAACACGGTCTGGGGGAAGGAGCAGAAGGTACAGAGCAAAATTTTGGTGTGAAACCTCTGAAACTGTATAGAATCATTAAGGTTGGAAAAGACCTCTAAGATCCATCGAGTCCAACCATCAACCCAACACCCCCAGGCCCACTAAACGATGTCCCTCAGCGCCTCACCTACACGTCTTTTCAATACCTCCAGGGATGGTGACTCCACCACTTCCCTGGGCAGCCTGTTCCAATGTTTAACCACTCTTTCAGTAAAGAAACTTTTCCTCACGTCCAATCTAAACCTCCCCTGGCGCAACTTGAGGCCATTTCCTCTCGTCCTAACGCTTGTTACTTGGGAGAAGAGACCGACCCCCACCTCGCTACAGCCTCCTTTCAGGTGGTTGTAGAGAGCTATGAGGTCTCCCC
>NW_008824448.1:87780-94204 GCF_000699105.1 Pygoscelis adeliae
AGCCTGTAGCGCTGCACGGGGTTGTTGTGGCCCAAGTGCAGGACCCGGCACTTGGCCTTGTTGAATAACAATAACTGTAGGACCGTCTCAGGAGCTGGAGGGGCTGGGAGGGTTCGGGGCAGCTCCGGGGCCGGAGGCTCGCGGTGCTTCTGAAGGGAGGGCTGCAAAGGGGTCTTGTCCTGTGGACAGCTTTAATGTTTTCAGATTCATAGCTCTACTTGTGACTGTGTGTGAAAAGACTTACAGCCTTCATCCTCAGTCCAGTCCTGTAATTTTTGGCCCCTTAACCTCAGCCGTTCGGTGCCATCAAGAACTGATTAACAACAAAGTTTGAGCAGTTTATTGCATTATAGAACTACTATTACTGCTGTAAACAGAGTGGAAAGACGTTTGCTAAACACAAGTGCCCTTCTGCAATCGTAATTCTGAAAAGGTCATTGAGGGTTTCTGTTAAATGTCCTGCTACAGAGCCTGTGTGGGCAGCAGGGAGAGGAGCAAGTAGTGTGCGGTGGCTTATAAGCACCCGCTGGCCTAGGAAGGAGACTTCTCTGCACCCAGCCTAAACTCAGCCGCTTTCCCTAATCGACTGACTTTTCCTCCCCAGCATCAGTTTCAGAAAATCCTTTGGGGGCACCTCCTTTTTTGTCCGCCAGAAGAATAAATGGTGTCTCAAGCCGGCGAGGCTTTGCGGGAGGAGAATGGGAAGAGCAGAAGGGTGCCAGTGCAGATGTGGAGACCTGGAGTATGCAGTGGGTGGTCAGAGCCCGTCTAGACTAGGAGCACGGTGCTGGCCAACACGTTGAAAATGTCTAGTATTACATGAGTCAATTTGACTTCATGTTGTCCCCCTCTTAGGGAGAGCTAAGGCTTTTGACAAAACAACCTGATCTGTGCTAAAATGTTTGATGCTGTCTGAACTAGACTTGGAACGCGTCAAGATAAAAATATACCAAAATTACGCAAGATGAGC
This sequence comes from Pygoscelis adeliae, assembly GCF_000699105.1. Classification (NCBI taxonomy): domain Eukaryota; kingdom Metazoa; phylum Chordata; class Aves; order Sphenisciformes; family Spheniscidae; genus Pygoscelis; species Pygoscelis adeliae. The sequence goes on from NW_008824448.1 coordinate 88,751, forward strand.
TGTATTTCATTTACTGTCATAACTTTTGCGCTACCCCGTGAAGAAATCTGCCTGCATTGTTTCTTCCCTTTCAACAAACCCTGATAACTGCTGGGAAATGGTCCAACTCCCGCGCCGTCCCGTTGGGTCACATCATTAACACCGAGTGTGGTTCCAGCAGGCAAAGCAAGCAGGTGTCCAACAGGGGAATTTCAGCTGGGGGGGGGGACGGGGAACGGGACACTTCTTCCAGTCCAGGGAGCTGAGATCCTTGTGGTGGCATCCCGTAACAGTGAGGGAGAAGCCGGATTTAGAACAGGAGGCCCCTCATCCCCTTTCTGCCACGTAAGCAGTCACCCCAAGAAAGATGCTTAACCTCCTTTGTATAACCTATTTGGTTTGACGAGGAGCATTAATGACTAACTAGTCTGACCTTGATGGTTTGAAGTGCTTTGGACATGATTCTGAAGAGGAGAATAACTAAAGCCATAGAAGTAAATGGAAATGGGACAAGATACAACAGATTTACCAAAAATTGATTGTACTTCCTCACCTCTCCTCTGGACATGAAATTCTTTTCTGGATAAAGGAATGGGGGTGTATCTAATGTGTCTGGACTTCTGCAAAGCATTTGATACTCCGCCACATGGAAAATCACAAATGAAAGTGGAGAAGATGAGGATTAATATGAGAGTTGTGGGGGAGGGACTGGCTAAAGCAGAGACAACAGTTAGTTTTTGGAGGGTTGTTCCAGTCTGGGGAGAGGTCGTGGCAGAGCTGCTCCAAGATGAAATCTTTGAACAGTCTTTTTGAATGCGGTTTTTGTAATGACTTTGGCACATTGGGTGTGTTGAGAAACTTTTCACAGAACACTGTTGGGCTTTGTTAACACAGCAAAGATTTGGGATGCCGTGCAGAAGAAACCGGATGACCTTGAGAACTGGACTAATAGAAGTGAGACAGAATTTGGTTAACGCCTGTGCGGGGCTGGTTTAGTCCTAACTGTGCAAATAATCCTGTCACTTACAGACAATTTCATTCAGGTTGGTTTTCCTGTAAACCTCTTACATACCTTAGACTTCTGCCCTTCCAGCTTACTCCCAAGTCAACTCGCAGGTTGTTCAGCCTGGAGAAGAGAAGGCTCCAGGGAGACCTTCTTGCAGCCTGTCAGTACTTAAAGGGGGCTTGTAAAAAAGATGGCGGCAAACTTTTTAGCAGGGCCTGTTGCGACAGGACAAGGGGGAACGGCTTTAAACTAAAGGGGGGGAGATTTAGACTAGATATAAGGAAGACAGTTTTTATGCTGGGGGTGGTGAAACACTGGCACAGGCTGCCCAGAGAGGTGGTGGATGCCCCATCCCTGGAAACGTTCAAGGTCAGGTTGGACGGGGCTCTGAGCAACCTGATCTAGTTGAAGATGTCCCTGCCCACGGCAGGGGGGCTGGACTTGATGACCTGTAAAGGTCCCTTCCCACCCAAACTATTCTATGATTCTAAGTCTTGTGCCGCTTTGCAGCAGCAGCCGCTCTAAGCAACGGTAGCCGTGTGTTGGGCATGTGTGCGTGCCGATTGGCATTGGACTACCACCGGGATGGGAGAGGAGCTGGTTAAACGAAAGGTAGTTGGTGTGGGTGCGAGGAACTGTGCATAAGCCGGCCATAAACAGTCTGGAAATGGGAGTATTACTAATAATTGCGGAGAGAAATGCTTAAGTGGTACAGTGTTAAAAATACAAATTTTAGGATGAATCTCAAACAACGTTGTGAAGGAAATCACCAGTGTGGTGATTCTGATAGTATTAGATCTGAAGGCTGAGAGCCTGTCTTCAGTTCCCTCTTCCTCCCCTCTTCTTGGAATGAACAGGTACAGCGTTGAGACTTGGGTGAAACTCCTTGAAGCTGACAGACGTAGTAGCCATCCTTCTATGAAAACAGGGGAAAAAATCTGTTACGCTTGTTAGCAGCATGGACAGACTCCTGTGGAAGAGCCAGACCTGGGAAGATCACAGGGCTGGGCAGGAGCGGAGTTAAGTGGGGGGGCAGGTGGGGGGATCTGGACGTAGATAAAGGGAGCAGAGTATTTTGGATGGGGCGACGTACAGCGAATGGCTGCAGTGCTGTGGAGCACACAGAGGACACCACCAGCAAAATTCGTTATTTTAGGGGGCAAAAAAGCAAGAATTCTTGAGTGGAGCAACTCCAGCAAAAAAAAAAAGGCTTGGAAAGGGAGTCAAAGGTGTTTTCTTTATTGTGGGTCGCCATCTTTAGGGAGATGGCTAGTGTGCACTGCCTTCCTTCATCGCCATCTTTCTGTTGCATTTTTTGCTGTTAGAATCAACTCAGAGTACTCGTAAGCATTGGATAAGGAGTAAAGGACCTTCATGAAAACAAATACTCCAACGCAGGTGAATCCTCTGAAGGCGTAAAGAAACTCATCCATGGGCCAAAAAGCCCAAACTGTCAACTTTTAATAAACCCTTACCTGGTTTTGTCATTGGCAGGCGGAATCTTTTAAAGTCTGAGGGGTTTTTTTAGTAGTCTTAATTCTTTAGGGTTAGTGCTACATTGAACGTGCCCAGTAACTTTAAAAGCAAGACGTGCCTGTCTGAAAATCAAGTCCTGTGGATATTTGGTCTGATACTCTTAAGTCAGTCCAGAAGACCTTGGCCTCATCTTTTCCCTGGAGGTTCACGCTGGGACTTGGAGGCTGCCTGCAGATGCTCGTGGTTAGCTGTACCGCTGCTCTGACAAGGCTGGAGTTTGCGGGGCGCTGGTGGTTTCGTGTTCGTCTTGTTGCTCAGCACAGTAACGGGTGAGGGGGCTCTTCTTGTGCGGCATGACCTAGTTTAATACCGAAGTAGCAGCCCCTGCTTGTGAAGGTGCTTTCACCGAGTCACACTTGTGAACCGGGGGGGGGACGGGGACGGGACTTTGGGGTTCTGGAGGCACCATCCCTCTGCTGTCGCGTGGGTGGTCTGGCCTGGCCCTGCCGCTTTTCTTTTGAACTAAGAAGTCTGATTGCTTCCTGGCCATGCAATGGCTTGTCAGTGTTTTGTCGGGCTTGGCTCTCCTGTGGTGCTCCTGCCAGCGCTGTGTGCTGGTGGTGCGTGGGATGATATTAGCAGGAGGGTGGATCAGGAGCAGGACTTCGTCATGGAAGAGAATCCGGGTTGTAAAATGCGTTTGGAGTTCTTGTGTCGCTTTGCCAGAATGAAAATCCCTTCTTTTGCTGTTTTGCAGATGCTTATGTTGACAGTATAATTCCTGCTCAGCGTGCCAGAAAGGTAATAGAAACCATACTTGATAAAACGGCACCACAGACCTGAAAGCTAAGTGGCTGAAATGTGATCCTGACTACTAGTCAAGATAGTTATAATAGTCAAAATAACTAATTATTCTTGGCGTGCACTGTTCTGTTGGCGATAACTCGTTTTCCAAAATCCGACAGCAGAAGCACCTCAGGGTTTAGAGGGGCAGGAGTGTTTCCTCCTGTCTCCTACCTATTCCCACTTTTTAAATCAACACGTAGAAAACATTTATCAGTCGCAGTGAAAAATTAAAACTCGTTAGTCAGTGTTGCTCTCGCTCTGCCAGCAACAGCGCGTGTTGCTTTCAGCGGCTCTGGACCTCACCTGCCCTGTCTGCATGGGCACGGCGAGCTGCCCGAGACTGGCAGGACACAGAATTGTCTTCGTTTGTTTGCAGATGTTGATGTTTAAAGTCAGACTAGCCCGGTCGTTTTAATTCGCTCGGAAGATCGTTGGCTGTTGCTGTAGATACGAAAACAAATTAATTGGGACAAGTTGGGGAATGAATAGATTTGCAGTTGTGCAAATTGAGGTTTAATCTTTGCAGCCTGCTTAACCTCCTGGGTTGTTTTTCTAAGTCTCTGGGGAGTTGTGCTCTGCAGGTTCTTGATCACAGCATAAAGAGTTACCGGCTGTCTGCCCGCTCTCGATACCTGCCAGATGTGTGTTGTTCTTCTGGGCCGAGCGCAAGGAAATGCGATTTAGTCCCCGTTGGCTAAGAGTGCTCCTGTGGGCAGTTAGCCTGGCTCAGCTGAGACGCAGCGACGTGCTAAACGCTAACTGCATCGGGAGCCGAAGGATGTCGTTGAGGTCCCTCTGAACTGTATTCATGGGAGCTTGCACTGGTCAGATGGTAACAGCGTCCAACAAAGCTAATAAACTGCATTTTACCTGCAGCTAAGGGGCTCCAAGAGATGGGGCCGCTACTGGTCTCGCCCACAGCGACGTAGAATTTCTATTTGTGAAACGAAAAGGCAGGTGGGCTTCTCTCTTTCTGTGCAGCCGTGGTTGATAATGTTTCCTTTTGCTTTGTTTTTTGACAGAGTGGAAACAGCTTCCATGTGTTTGACCAAGGCCAATTTGCCAAGGAGGTGCTTCCAAAGTACTTCAAACATAACAACATGGCCAGCTTTGTACGGCAGCTCAATATGTGTAAGTATCTTCTGGGCAGCTCGGAATGCAAAGTGTAAAGTTTGTCCTGAAATAAGGTTCCCCTCTTCTGGCCAGGTTGAATGTAGGGGACGTTTCCCTGAGTTGGGAAATTTGCTAGCTTTGCAATCTCTCAGGTTTTGGGGACCAAGTGGTAGTTTTAAGCTTGGCCTCGCTGGAGGGAATATCGGCTTCTAAAACTGAAAACTTCTGCTGGATATAAAGAACTTCAGACTCTCAGTCTTCTTTTACCTTGATATTCCCCGATTATTAGTGCAGGAGTTCTGAATGCTTTCCTTGCGCTCGCCCATCGTGAACGTTTGCGACGGCCCTCTTTGCCATCCCGTGTCACGAAGGAGGACCTCCCTCCTCTGGAACGCTTCCAGTGAGACCGGACCACCGCATGTGGCAGCTTGGTCATTTTCTACTCGCTTTCTTGAGGGGATGTTGCTGCCAGCGTCACGTAGAGCAGGCATTGTCTGAACTTGCTCTTCTAAAAAGCAATTATTTAAAAAAAAAATAAAATCCATGGACTCATAGCAGAATAAGGCTGGAGGGACCTCACGGTCGTCTAGTCCCATTCTCTGCTTCAGGGCGGGATCAGCTCTCTCTGCGATGTCCCTGATGACTTTGCATCTAACCGATTTTTTCCAAGCCCCCAGTAATCAAGGTTCCGTAAGCGCATCAAGGAAATGCTGTTAGTGGAAGGGCAGTGAGGCAGAGGAGTTGACTGCTGGATGTCTAACCCAAACCTTCCAGGCTGCAGTTTAAATCCTCCACTTGTCTCCTATCTGCTGTGGATACAGAGAGATTTATTCTTTTTCCCTTTGCATCAGCCTTTGTGTCTTTGAAAACTTGACACCTCTCAGTCTTCTTTTTTCTTTTTTTTTCTTTTTCTTTTTTCTTTTTTTTCTTTTTTTTCTTTTTTCTTCTTTTTCCCTTTTTCCCTTTTTCCCCCCTTTTTTCCCCTTCCCCTTTTTTCCCCTTCCCCTTTTTTCCCCTTCCCCTTTTTTCCCCTT